>NC_091153.1:16938087-17208087 GCF_040958095.1 Procambarus clarkii
CCCCACCGCCGGCACTCGGATAGTTATCTTGGGCATAGCATTTTACCAAATCACCTCATTCTTAGGGGCACACGTGAGGAACACAAATGCGAACAAGCCAGAATGGTCCCCTGGACAATATGCAACTGAAAACTCACACCCCAGAAGTGACTCGAACCCATAATCCCAGAAGCAACGCAACTGGTATGTACAAGACGCCTTAATCCACTTGACCATCACGACCGGACATAATGAGGTGATAGCCGAGGCTATTTGAACCACCCCACCGCCGGCACTCGGATAGTTATCTTGGGCATAGCATTTTACCAAATCACCTCATTCTTAGGGGCACACGTGAGGAACACAAATGCGAACAAGCCAGAATGGTCCCCTGGACAATATGCAACTGAAAACTCACACCCCAGAAGTGACTCGAACCCATACTCCCAGAAGCAACGCAACTGGTATGTACAAGACGCCTTAATCCACTTGACCATCACGACCGGACATAATGAGGTGATAGCCGAGGCTATTTGAACCACCCCACCGCCGGCACTCGGATAGTTATCTTGGGCATAGCATTTTACCAAATCACCTCATTCTTAGGGGCACACGTGAGGAACACAAATGCGAACAAGCCAGAATGGTCCCCTGGACAATATGCAACTGAAAACTCACACCCCAGAAGTGACTCGAACCCATACTCCCAGAAGCAACGCAACTGGTATGTACAAGACGCCTTAATCCACTTGACCATCACGACCGGACATAATGAGGTGATAGCCGAGGCTATTTGAACCACCCCACCGCCGGCACTCGGATAGTTATCTTGGGCATAGCATTTTACCAAATCACCTCATTCTTAGGGGCACACGTGAGGAACACAAATGCGAACAAGCCAGAATGGTCCCCTGGACAATATGCAACTGAAAACTCACACCCCAGAAGTGACTCGAACCCATACTCCCAGAAGCAACGCAACTGGTATGTACAAGACGCCTTAATCCACTTGACCATCACGACCGGACATAATGAGGTGATAGCCGAGGCTATTTGAACCACCCCACCGCCGGCACTCGGATAGTTATCTTGGGCATAGCATTTTACCAAATCACCTCATTCTTAGGGGCACACGTGAGGAACACAAATGCGAACAAGCCAGAATGGTCCCCTGGACAATATGCAACTGAAAACTCACACCCCAGAAGTGACTCGAACCCATACTCCCAGAAGCAACGCAACTGGTATGTACAAGACGCCTTAATCCACTTGACCATCACGACCGGACATAATGAGGTGATAGCCGAGGCTATTTGAACCACCCCACCGCCGGCACTCGGATAGTTATCTTGGGCATAGCATTTTACCAAATCACCTCATTCTTAGGGGCACACGTGAGGAACACAAATGCGAACAAGCCAGAATGGTCCCCTGGACAATATGCAACTGAAAACTCACACCCCAGAAGTGACTCGAACCCATACTCCCAGAAGCAACGCAACTGGTATGTACAAGACGCCTTAATCCACTTGATCATCACGACCGGACATAATGAGGTGATAGCCGAGGCTATTTGAACCACCCCACCGCCGGCACTCGGATAGTTATCTTGGGCATAGCATTTTACCAAATCACCTCATTCTTAGGGGCACACGTGAGGAACACAAATGCGAACAAGCCAGAATGGTCCCCTGGACAATATGCAACTGAAAACTCACACCCCAGAAGTGACTCGAACCCATACTCCCAGAAGCAACGCAACTGGTATGTACAAGACGCCTTAATCCACTTGACCATCACGACCGGACATAATTAGGTGATAGCCGAGGCTATTTGAACCACCCCACCGCCGGCACTCGGATAGTTATCTTGGGCATAGCATTTTACCAAATCACCTCATTCTTAGGGGCACACGTGAGGAACACAAATGCGAACAAGCCAGAATGGTCCCCTGGACAATATGCAACTGAAAACTCACACCCCAGAAGTGACTCGAACCCATAATCCCAGAAGCAACGCAACTGGTATGTACAAGACGCCTTAATCCACTTGACCATCACGACCGGACATAATGAGGTGATAGCCGAGGCTATTTGAACCACCCCACCGCCGGCACTCGGATAGTTATCTTGGGCATAGCATTTTACCAAATCACCTCATTCTTAGGGGCACACGTGAGGAACACAAATGCGAACAAGCCAGAATGGTCCCCTGGACAATATGCAACTGAAAACTCACACCCCAGAAGTGACTCGAACCCATACTCCCAGAAGCAACGCAACTGGTATGTACAAGACGCCTTAATCCACTTGACCATCACGACCGGACATAATGAGGTGATAGCCGAGGCTATTTGAACCACCCCACCGCCGGCACTCGGATAGTTATCTTGGGCATAGCATTTTACCAAATCACCTCATTCTTAGGGGCACACGTGAGGAACACAAATGCGAACAAGCCAGAATGGTCCCCTGGACAATATGCAACTGAAAACTCACACCCCAGAAGTGACTCGAACCCATACTCCCAGAAGCAACGCAACTGGTATGTACAAGACGCCTTAATCCACTTGACCATCACGACCGGACATAATGAGGTGATAGCCGAGGCTATTTGAACCACCCCACCGCCGGCACTCGGATAGTTATCTTGGGCATAGCATTTTACCAAATCACCTCATTCTTAGGGGCACACGTGAGGAACACAAATGCGAACAAGCCAGAATGGTCCCCTGGACAATATGCAACTGAAAACTCACACCCCAGAAGTGACTCGAACCCATACTCCCAGAAGCAACGCAACTGGTATGTACAAGACGCCTTAATCCACTTGACCATCACGACCGGACATAATGAGGTGATAGCCGAGGCTATTTGAACCACCCCACCGCCGGCACTCGGATAGTTATCTTGGGCATAGCATTTTACCAAATCACCTCATTCTTAGGGGCACACGTGAGGAACACAAATGCGAACAAGCCAGAATGGTCCCCTGGACAATATGCAACTGAAAACTCACACCCCAGAAGTGACTCGAACCCATACTCCCAGAAGCAACGCAACTGGTATGTACAAGACGCCTTAATCCACTTGACCATCACGACCGGACATAATGAGGTGATAGCCGAGGCTATTTGAACCACCCCACCGCCGGCACTCGGATAGTTATCTTGGGCATAGCATTTTACCAAATCACCTCATTCTTAGGGGCACACGTGAGGAACACAAATGCGAACAAGCCAGAATGGTCCCCTGGACAATATGCAACTGAAAACTCACACCCCAGAAGTGACTCGAACCCATACTCCCAGAAGCAACGCAACTGGTATGTACAAGACGCCTTAATCCACTTGACCATCACGACCGGACATAATGAGGTGATAGCCGAGGCTATTTGAACCACCCCACCGCCGGCACTCGGATAGTTATCTTGGGCATAGCATTTTACCAAATCACCTCATTCTTAGGGGCACACGTGAGGAACACAAATGCGAACAAGCCAGAATGGTCCCCTGGACAATATGCAACTGAAAACTCACACCCCAGAAGTGACTCGAACCCATACTCCCAGAAGCAACGCAACTGGTATGTACAAGACGCCTTAATCCACTTGACCATCACGACCGGACATAATGAGGTGATAGCCGAGGCTATTTGAACCACCCCACCGCCGGCACTCGGATAGTTATCTTGGGCATAGCATTTTACCAAATCACCTCATTCTTAGGGGCACACGTGAGGAACACAAATGCGAACAAGCCAGAATGGTCCCCTGGACAATATGCAACTGAAAACTCACACCCCAGAAGTGACTCGAACCCATACTCCCAGAAGCAACGCAACTGGTATGTACAAGACGCCTTAATCCACTTGACCATCACGACCGGACATAATGAGGTGATAGCCGAGGCTATTTGAACCACCCCACCGCCGGCACTCGGATAGTTATCTTGGGCATAGCATTTTACCAAATCACCTCATTCTTAGGGGCACACGTGAGGAACACAAATGCGAACAAGCCAGAATGGTCCCCTGGACAATATGCAACTGAAAACTCACACCCCAGAAGTGACTCGAACCCATACTCCCAGAAGCAACGCAACTGGTATGTACAAGACGCCTTAATCCACTTGACCATCACGACCGGACATAATGAGGTGATAGCCGAGGCTATTTGAACCACCCCACCGCCGGCACTCGGATAGTTATCTTGGGCATAGCATTTTACCAAATCACCTCATTCTTAGGGGCACACGTGAGGAACACAAATGCGAACAAGCCAGAATGGTCCCCTGGACAATATGCAACTGAAAACTCACACCCCAGAAGTGACTCGAACCCATACTCCCAGAAGCAACGCAACTGGTATGTACAAGACGCCTGTATATATAAATATATATATATATATATATATTTATTTATATATTAGTATATTTTGGTAGCAGTCTTTCCTGTAGACATATATTATTAAATATGACCGAAAAAGTAAGAATAATAATTCTAACACGAATTTTCTCAATATTTCTTATGTTTCTTTTCACTGTTGATGGTAACTGAAAAATCAATTTTCCAAAATTCATTTTTCACCACCAAAGACACCTTACAAGCAGAACTTATTGCGGAAGGAGGAAAGAACCGAGGCAACTACAGAAGCACCATACTGTCCCCCAAGCTCAAAGCGGCAGCTAAGAGCCTTCATGAGAAAAAGGAGAGTCGTCAGGAGAGGTAACAAGTCTCCAATATACGTCATTCTTAAAAAAGACGAATATCTGGCGAAAATGAACCTCATTCTCTCTGACAAAACTAAATTCCAAAGGGTAACGAAGGACACTACAGCCGAATTGAAAGCAATGGTCAACAAACTGATTGAAACTGTGAACGCCAAGAAATCCGGACTCCACCTGCCAAAGATTATTGGGGAATATAAACCTGGATACGCGTATGGAAATGTCAACACACATAAGCCTGGAAACCCACTTCGGCTAATCATCAGCCAGATACCCACACCCACGTATAGACTGGCGAAGCGACTCAATGGCTTGCTGACTCCATATGTCCCTTGCGCCTTCAGCCTGAAGTCTCCAAAGGAATTTGTTGACTTACTGTGGGGAACACAGGCCACAGGGATAAGAGCCTCGTTGGAAGTAGAATCACTGTTTACCAACGTACCTGTGGATGAAACAATCGGGATGATAGCGGACAGAGTGTATCGTGATCCGGCCTGTACTCCTCTTGACATACCAGAAAACATTCTAAGGAAACTACTCCAAGCTTGTACTAAAGGGGCACCCAGATCCCTTTCGCAATCCGACTTCGCAATCTCAACACCATCTAGCTCGTATCTTGTAACTCTATCATCATTACCTAACCTCAGAACTTTACATTTATCAGCATTAAACTGCATTTGCCAATCCTTTGACCATTTTAAAACCCTATGTTTTTATTAAGGCCTGTCGGCCGTCTATCACTCCATCCGCATAGTAGGCTCAGAAGTGAGTTCTGGCTACTAGGTACGACATATATATATATATATATATATATATATATATATATATATATATATATATATATATATATATTTATATATATATATATATATATATATATATATATATATATATATTTATATATATATATATATATATATATATATATATATATATATATGTCGTACCTAGTAGCCAGAACTCACTTCTCAGCCTACTATTCAAGGCCCGATTTGCCTAATAAGCAAAGTTTTCCTGAATTAATATATTTACTATAATTTTTTTCTTATGAAATGATAAAGCAACCCTTTTCTCTATGTATGAGGTCAATTTTTTTTATTGGAGTTAAAATTAACGTAGATATATGACCGAACCTAACCAACCCTACCTAACCTAACCTAACCTATATTTATAAGTAAGGTTAGGTTAGGTTGCCAAAAAAAGCTAGATTAGGTTAGGTTAGGTAGGTTAGGTAGACGAAAAAACATTAATTCATGAAAACTTGGCTTATTAGGCAAATCGGGCCTTGAATAGTAGGCTGAGAAGTGAGTTCTGGCTATTAGGTACGACATATATATATATATATATATATATATATATATATATATATATATATATATATATATATATATATATATATATATATATACCATGGGACACAGAACTCAGCACTAAGTCCATAAGAGACATGATGGACTATGTCACCCAAAAGTGTCAGGTGGCAGTAAACAGGTTTATCTCGGCCCGAAAGGAAAAAACCGAAAAGCAAAAGAAGAATCCATGATTTAATAGGGAATGTATGAAAGCAAAGGATCTGAACAAAAGGGCGTGGAGGAACTTCCGAAATAACAGAACAACAGAAAGCAGGGAGAGATACCAGAAAACCAGAAATGTGTTTGTTAGTGTGAGAAGAGAAGGAGAGAAAAATTATGAAAATGATATAGCAAACAAAGCCAAGCACGAACCAAAGCTACTCAACAGTCACATCAGGAGGAAAACAACAGTGAAGGAACAGGTGATGAAACTTAGAACGGGTGAGGACAGGTACACAGAGAATGACAAAGAGGTGTGTGAAGAACTCAACAGAAGGTTCCAGGAGGTATTTACAATAGAACAATGAGAGGTCATGGCGCTAGGAGAGGTGGCAGCAAACAAGTCGACCTTGGAAGGGTTCGAAATTAAAAAATTGGCTGGACGGAATCTCACCATGGGTATTGAAAGAGTGTGCGGGAGCACTTTGTTTGCCATAGTGTATAGTAGGTCACTGGAAACGGGAGACCTACCAGAAATATGGAAGATGGCTAATGTAGTTTCAATATACAAAAAAGGGCGACATTTAAGAGGCACTGAACTACAGGCCAGTGTCCTTAACTTGTATACCATGCAAGGTGATGGAGAAGATCATGAGAAAAAGCCTATTAACACATCTGGAGAGAAGGGACTTCATGACAACCCATCAACATGGGTTCTGGGAGGGTAAATCTTGCCTTACAGGCTTATTAGAATTTTATGATCAGGTGACAAAGATTAAGCAAGAAAGAGAAGGATGGGCGGACTGCATTTTTTTGGACTGTCGGAAAGCCTTTAACACAGTACCTCCATAAAAGGCTGATGTATAAGCTGGAGAAACAGGCAGGAGTAACTGGTAGGGCGCTCCAGTGGATAAGGGAATACCTAAGCAATAGGAAGCAGAGAGTTGTAGTGAGGGGTGAGACCTCAGATTGGCGTGAAGTCACCAGTGGAGTCCCACAGAGCTCTGTGCTTGGACCTATCCTGTTTCTGATGTACGTAAATGATCTCCCAGAGGGGATAGACTCTTTCCTCTCAATGTTTGCTGACGACGCCAAAATTATGAGAAGGATTAAAACAGAGGAGGACAGATTGAGGCTTCAAGAAGACCTGGACAAGCTGCAGAAATGGTTGAACAAATGGTTGTTAGAGTTTAACCCAAGGAAATGTAATGTAATGAAGGTAGGTGTAGGGAGCAGGAGACCAGATACAAGGTATCATTTGGGAGATGAAATCCTGCAAGAGTCAGAGAGAGAGAAAGACCTGGGGGTTGACATCACGCCAGACCTGTCCCCTGAAGCTCATATCAGGAGGATAACATCAGCGGAATATGCCAGGTTGGCTAACATAAGAACGGCATTTAGAAACTTGTGTAAGGAATCTTTCAGAACATTATATACCACATATGTCAGACCAATCCTGAAGTATGCGGCTTCAGTATGGAGTCCATATCTAGTTAATCGTAAGACTAAACTGGAAAAGGTTCAAAGGTTTGCCCCCAGTCTAGTACCCGAGCTGAGAGGTATGAGCTACGAGGAGAGACTACGGGAATTAAACCTCATGTAACAAGGAGACAGAAGAGTTAGAGGGGACTTGATCATCACTTACAAGATTCTCAGAGGAATTGATAGGGTAGATAAAGATAGACTTTTTAAGACATTAGGAAGTGATGTGGTGGAAGCTGACTCCATACACAGCTTCAAGTGTAGATATGATAGAGCCCAAGAGGCTCAGGAACCTGTACACCTATTGATTGACGGTTGAGAGGCGGGACCAAAGAGCCAGAGCTCCACCCCTGCAAGCACAATTAGGTAAGTACACACACTCACACACACACACACACACACACACACACACACACACACACACACACACACACACACACACACACAGGAAAGAGCCTGTTGCAGCCGTCTAACTCCCTGGTACCTATTTACTGCCAGGTGAATAGTGTTACGGTGCCCTCTCCTATTTCTTTCGTTTGCCTGCTTTAAGAGTCATATCAGCTCTCCCTACTGATTCTCTGAGGTACAGGGAGTCTGTTGATATATGTGGCGACCAGACCGGCCGCCAGATAAGGGAGAAACTTACATTATAAGTTGTAGGTAAGGGGAAAGTGAAGATCTCCAGATTTATTATCCTTATTTTCATTTTCATGTATTGCTTGTGATTGTATGTGTGATCATGTAATTTGTGTCAGTAAATTCACACATTTTACCATTGTGTTTAAGTGTGCCTCCATTATAATATTTCTCTATGAGCATACACGAGGGTTATCATAGTTCCACCTAGGGAACGTCGCGTTTTCTATAGAAGTTCTTATCGCCTGGAGAGTGGTAATGTAGCACAGACTTATATAAGAGTGTACCCTTAGCCATCCGGCTAGTATCAGAGCCTGACTGGTGGCAACAGGTAACGTAGTGGCTGGAGAGAGGTAAAGCCACACAGACTGTTATGGGAGAGTACCCTGGGCCAACAGTCCAATAGCAGATCTATGGGAGTAACAACACTCTGGCAACAAACAGTATAGAATATACCCACTGAACTGCATCGCTGGGGTGCAGATATACTAACCCAGCTGGCGACCTTGTTAAGAAGAAGATAGAGAAGGCAAGCGAGAAAGGAGTTCCTGCAACCTTTTTGTCTGGCAGGCAAGACTCAGGGGAATTTATTTTTATAAGGTAAGTCTGAGTCTTCCTTCACTCCTTCACGGGTCTAGGCCGAAACTGCTGATAGCAGTTTCCCCGTGGTTGACTGAAGGGCTTCCAGGATGAATCAGTGGCACCCTCTTTAGTGGTGGAAGCATAGACCTGCGGTGGTGGGCATTGCTGGTCCTCTCCTGTGGGACCAAGGAGACTCCGGTGAATCCCGGGAGTTGGAGGGGCTGTGTATTCTGCCTTCTGAGCCCCTAGCAGCCGAGGACTAGCGGAGCCCCGGCCCACCCCCCATGACAACAGGCACATCAGAATAACAGATACTCTGCCCATTTGCTTCTCCCTCGGCCGGGAGCCGAACCCGTGTGTGTGTGTAATTACCTACGTGTAATTACCTAAGTGTAGTTACAGGATGAGGGCTACGCTCATGGTGTCCTGTCTTCCCAGCACTCATTGTCATATAACGCTTTGAAACTACTGATAGTCTTGGCCTCCATCACCTTCTCACCTAACTTGTTCCAACCGTCTACCACTCTGTTTGCAAAAGTGAATTTTCTTATATTTTTTTCGGCATCTGTGTTTAGCTAGTTTAAATCTATGACTTCTTGTTCTTAAAGTTTCAGGTATCAGGAAATCTTCCCTATCGATTTTATCAATTCCTGTTACTATTTTGTATGTAATGATCATATCACTTTTTCTTCTGTCTTCTATTTTTGGCACATTTAATGGCTCTAACCTCTCCTCGTAGCTGTTGCCCTTAAGTTCTGGAAGCCACTTAGTAGCATGTCTTTTCACCTTTTCCAGTTAGTTGATGTGCTTCTTAAGATATGGGCACCAAACAACTGCTGCATATTCTAGCTTTGGCCTAACAAAAGTCGTGAACAATTTCTTTAGTATATCGCCATCCATGTATTTAAAAGCAATCCTGAAGTTAGAAAGCGTGGCATAGGCTCCTCGCACAATATTCTTCATGTGGTCCTCAGGTGATAGTTTTCTATCTAGAACCACCCCTAGATCTCTTTCTTTATCAGAATTCTTTAAAGATTTCTCACATAATATATAGGTTGTGTGGGGTCTATGTTCTCCTATTCCACATTCCATAACATGGAATTTATTAACATTAAATTCCATTTGCCAAGTGGTACTCATATACTTATTTTGTCCAGGTCATCTTGAAGGGCATGAAAATCCTCTAAGTTTCTTATCCTTCCTATTATCTTAGCATCATCAGCAAACATGTTCATATAATTCTGTATACCAACTGGTAGATCATTTATGTACACAATAAACATCACTGGTGCAAGAACTGAACCCTGTGGTACTCCACTTGTGACATTTCTCCAGTCCGATACATTGCCTCTGTTCACTACCCTCATTTTTCTATCAGTCAGAAAATTTTTCATCCATGTTAGAAGCTTGCCTGTCACCCCTCCAATATTTTCCAGTTTCCAGAACAACCTCTTATGTGGAACTCTGTCGAAAGCCTTTTTTAGGTCAAGATAGATGTAGTCAACCCAACCATCTCTTTCCTGTAATATCTCTGTTGCTCGATCATAGAAACTGAGTAAATTCGATACACAGGATCTTCCAGATCGAAAACCATGCTGTCTGTCCGATATTATATAATTTCTCTCCAGGTGTTCTACCCATTTAGTTTTAATAATTTTTTCCAATATTTTGACTATTACACTTGTCAATGATACCGGTCTATAATTAAGGGGGTCTTCCCTGCTTCCACTTTTGTAGATTGGAACTATGTTAGCCTTTTTCCGCACATCAGCTACAACTCCTGTAAACAGGGATGCCTGAAAAATCAATTGAAATGGAATGCTGAGCTCAGGTGCACATTCTCTCAGAACCCATGGTGAAACTCCATCTGGACCAACTGCTTTGTTCTTATTTAGCTCCTTGAGCTTTTTTTCCACTTCGTCTCTAGACACCTCTATGTGCTCTATGTTGTTCTCTGGAATTCTTATTGTGTCAGGTTCCCTGAAGATTTAATTTTGTACAAACACACTTTGGAACTTTTCGTTTAATGTTTCACACATTTCCTTTTCATTTTCCGTGAATCTATTTCCCATTTTCAATCTCTGAATATTATCCTTTACCTGCAATTTGTTGTTTATGAATTTATAGAATAGACCTGGTTCTGTCTTACATTTGTCTGAATCCCTTTTTCAAAATTTCTTTCTGCCTCTCTCCTCACTGCCGTGTACTTGTTTCTCGCATCTTTGTATCGCTGGTATGTTTGGGGGCTTGGCCTCTTCCTGTATTAATTCCATTTTTGTGTCTTTTGGTCTCTGGCTCTGTCGCAATTTCTGTTGAACCAATCCTGTTTCCTAGTTCTGCATCTCTGTTTTGGTATAATTTTTTTGTGTCTTTATCATATATTTCGCAAAACTTGACATACATCTCATTCACTTCCTTGCCTAACAACAAGTCTGTCCAATTATACTCACTAAAAAAATTTCTAAGGTTACCATAATGTCCTCTCAAAAAATCAGGTTTTGCAATTGCATCAACCTTCTTATTTTCTTCCAGATTATAACGCATTGCATACTTTATTACCAAAAAGACATGGTCACTTTTACTCAAGGGAGGAAAGTACTGAATGTCAAATATTTCTTCCTCCTTCCTGGTAAATATCAAATACAGCATGGAGGGAACGTCTCCTTCCCTCATCCTCGTACCTTGTTTAACATGTTGATACAAGAATGTTTCCAGGATTAGATCTACAAATTTACAGGTCCAAAAATTTTCTGTTTTAGCTTCATATGCTTCCCAGTCTATGAATTTCAAGTTGAAGTCGCCAACTATCAACAGTCGTGATCTATCGTTATCCGCTCTCGCTATGATCTCTCTCATTATTATTATAAGACATTCTCGTTTACTATCTAGCTCCTCCTTTGACCATGTGCTGTTTAGCGGTGGACTATATGCATTTATGATCATTAGTTTATCATCCTCATGGCAGTTCTCTAGTGCTATTATGTCAACTTCTTGTGGATTGGCAGTCATTATTTCGTTCACCTTTAGGTGTTCTTTCACCAGCACAGCAACGCCACCGCCTTTCCTAATTTTTCTGTCCAGTCTCCAAATTGAGTAGCCCCTTGGGAATATGACCTCATTTAAAATAACATCTTCAAGTTTTGTCTCCGTGAGTGCAACAATGTCTGGTGTCTGCAGCTGTATTATATCACTTAACTCCAGTGTCTTCGATCTTACTCCAACTATGTTGGTGTATGCAATCTTCAGGAACTTGTTCCCCTACTTCTTATTTTTCACTCCCCCTCTCTCTAATGATTTTATTGGTTTGCCTTCATGTGCCACTTTACTGGTCTGCCTACCCCTATCACTTTGTAGAAAAAAGAATTGATTTATTCTTCATTCCTACTCTCATTTAAACGTTTTGCCTCGGCGAGGTTCAGTTTCAGCTTTTCTCTATCTTCTTTTGAAAGATCTCGTCTTAACGACCACACTTTCCCATCCTCATCACTTTGTAATTTTTTAGCATTCCTTAGTATTTCTTCCATCTGTTTGGCACCCTTTAGGGTGATCCTCAATGGCCGATCTTTCCCTTATACATATCTGCCTATTCTCCTGTAGTCGCACACATTCTCTATGGTAGTAAGACCTTCCACGAGGCCAACAATTTTATCTACCACTTTTGCTTCTTCTACAGCTCTTTCTGACCTAGATGTTATCTCCTTTTCTTTGCAGCCAAAAATTATCAGGAACTTACTCCCGTCAACTGTGTTTTGCACCAATTTCGGGTTAGATGCCAATTCTTTTCTCACTTCCAGCATAATGTTTGTTTTATCTTGGTTGCTGCAGTCTTTGACTTCCTTTACTGTTTCTTCAATTTTTTCCTTCTCCTTGGCCACTTGTGCATAGGTGAGTTGCATATCTTTCTTGCACTGTTCTATTCCCTGTGTAACTTCCTCCATCTGTGCTGACAAAAGCTGTTTCTCCTATTGAATTTCCTTACCTAACCTATTGTAGTCATTTAAGATTAAATTTACTTTAAATGCTTCCAAAGCTATTTTTAAGAGTTTATTTTCTTCTTCCATGGCTTTGCAATTTGTTTCCAATTGACTCTTATCCTTGCACAAGTCTTTCACTAAACCCTACATACAACTTTGCAATTTAAATGGTCATTACTTTTTTTCAATTTACTAATTATTTCTACATGAGAGTTCACTATAGTATCTAATTTTACCCACTTGTTGTATAAACTGGTTATATCAATGCTTTCTTCATTGAATCCAGCAAAATCAAGGTCTGTTTTGTATTTCCTCTTGCCGGCGGCCATCTTGAATGTTTATCTCTGCACTGGAAAACTAAGGCAACTTTTTCTCATCCAATTTTTCACTTCCCTTGGCACATTCCTGTTATCTCACCTATTTTTCAATAGCACTATACCTTTATGTTCTCTGGGACACCACTCACTATCATCATCCTGTACTACAATACTTAGGATTGTTGAAATATGCTGGAGCTCCTCTTGTCTGCCTCTTGGGAAAGAAGTTGGGATAAGACTGTGTGTGTGTGTGTACCTAGTTGTACTCACCTAGTTGTGCTTGCGGGGGTTGAGCTCTGGCTCTTTGGTCCCGCCTCTCAACTGTCAATCAACAGGTGTACAGGTTCCTGAGCCTATTCGGCTCTATCATATCTACACTTGAAACTGTGAATGGAGTCAGCCTCCACCACATCACTTCCTAATGCATTCCATTTGTCAACCACTCTGACACTAAAAAAAGGTCTTTCTAATATCTCTGTGGCTCATTTGGGCACTCAGTTTCCACCTGTGTCTCCTAGTGCATGTGCCCCTTGTGTTAAACAGCCTGTCTATATCAACCCTGTCAATTCCCTTGAGGATCTTGAATGTGGTGATCATGTCCCCCCTAACTCTTCTGTCTTCCAACGAAGTGAGGTTTAATTCCCGTAGTCTCTCCTCGTAGCTCATACCTCTCAGCTCGGGTACTAGTCTGGTGGCAAACCTTTGAACCTTTTCCATTTTAGTCTTATGCTTGACTAGATATGGACTCCATGCTGGTGCCGCATACTCCAGGATTGGTCTGACATATGTGGTATATAATGTTCTGAAAGATTCCTTACACAAGTTTCTAAAGGCCGTTCTTATGTTAGCCAACCTGGCATATGCTGCTGCTGTTATCCTTTTGATATGAGCCTCAGGGGACATGTCTGGCGTGATATCAACCCCCAGGTCTTTCTCTCTCTCGGACTCTTGAAGTATTTCATCTCCCAAGTGATACCTTGTATCTGGTCTCCTGCTTCCTACCCCTATCTTCATTACATTACATTTGCTTGGATTAAACTCTAACAGCCATTATTTCGACCATTCCTGCAGCTTGTCCAGGTCTTCTTGAAGCCTCAAGCTGCTCTCCTCTGTCTTAATCCTTCTCATAATTTTGGCGTCGTCAGCAAACATTGAGAGGAATGAGTCTATACCCTCTGGGAGATCATTTACGTATATCAGAAACAGGATAGGTCCAAGTACAGAGCCCTGTGGGACTCCACTGGTGACTTCACACCAGTCTGAGGTCTCACCCCTCACTGTAACTCTCTGCTTCCTATTGTTTAGGTATTCCCTTATCCACTGGAGCGCCCTACCAGTTACTCCTGCCTGTTTCTCTAGCTTATGCATCAACCTTTTATGGGGTACTATGTCAAAGGCTTTCCGACAGTCCAAAAAAATGCAGTCCGCCCACCCTTCTCTTTCTTGTTTAATCTTTGTCACCTGATCGTAGAATTCTATCAATTCTGTAAGGCAAGATTTACCCTCCCTGAACCCATGTTGATGGGTTGTCACGAAGTCTCTTCTCTCCAGATGTGTTACTAGGTTTTTTCTCACAATCTTCTCCATCACCTTGCATGGCATACAAGTTAAGGACACTGGCCTGTAGTTCAGTGCCTCTTGTTTGTCATTAGCAGTCTTCCATATTTCTGGTAGGTCCCCCGTTTCCAGTGACCTACTATACACTATGGAGAGTGGTAGGCAAAGTGCTCCTGCACACTCTTTCAATACCCATGGCGAGATTCCATCTGGCCCAACATCTTTTCTCACATCCAGCTCCAATAGGTGCTTCTTGACCTCATCTTTTGTAATTTCGAACCTATCCAAGGTCACCTGGTTTGCTGCTACCTCTTCTAGCGCCGCGACATCTCCCTGTTCTATTGTAAAGACGTCCTGGAACTTTTTGTTGAGTTCTTCACACACCTCTTTGTCATTCTCTGTGTACCTGTCCTCGCCCACCCTAAGTTTCATCACCTGTTCCTTCACTGTTGTCTTCCTCCTGATGTGACTGTGTAGTAGCTTGGGTTCGGTCTTGACTTTATTAGCAATATCATTTTCATACCTTTTCTCAGCTGCTCTTCTCACACTGACATACTCGTTCCTGGTTCTCTGGTATCTCTCTCTACTTTCTGGTGTTCTGTTATTACGGAAGTTCCTCCATGCCCTTTTGTTCTGTTCCTTTGCTTTCATACATTCCTTATTAAACCACGGATTCTTCCTTTGCTTCTCTGTTTTTTCCTGTCGGGCTGGGACAAACCTGCTTACAGCCTCCTGACATTTTTGGGTGACATAGTCCATCATGTCTTGTACGGACTTGGTTCCGAGTTCTGTGTCCCAATGTATATCCCATAGGAATTTATTCATTTCTTCATAGTTTCCCTTTCGGTACGCCAGCCCTTTGGTTCCCAGTTCCTTTTTGGGGGTGATAATTCCCAGCTCAACCAGGTACTCAAAGCTCAATACACTATGATCACTCATTCCCAGGGGGGCTTCCAACTTAACTTCCCTTATATCCGACTCATTTAGGGTAAATATCAGATCAAGCAAAGCTGGTTCATCCCCTCCTCTCATTCTTGTCGGTCCCTTGACGTGTTGACTTAGAAAGTTTTTTTGTTGCCACATCCAGCAGCTGTGTGTGTGTGTGTGTGTGTGTGTGTGTGTGTGTGTGTGTGTGTGTGTGTGTGTGTGTGTGTGTGTGTGTGTGTATACTCACCTAGTTGTAATCACCTAGTTGGGCTTGCGGGGGTTAAGCTCTGGCCCTTTGGTCCCGCCTCTCAACCATCAATCAATTGATGGACAGTTTCGGGACCCTACTGGGGTCTATCATATCTACATTTGAAACTCTGTATGGAGTCAGCCTCCACCA
Source organism: Procambarus clarkii (assembly GCF_040958095.1). Taxonomy (NCBI): domain Eukaryota; kingdom Metazoa; phylum Arthropoda; class Malacostraca; order Decapoda; family Cambaridae; genus Procambarus; species Procambarus clarkii. The sequence goes on from NC_091153.1 coordinate 16,954,179, forward strand.
CATCACTTTCTAATGCATTCAATTTACTAACTACTCTGACACTGAAAAAGTTATTTCTAATGTCTGTGGCTCATTTGGGTACTCAGCTTCCGCGTGTGTACCCTTGTGCGTGTACCACCCGTGTTAAATGATCCATCTTTGTCTACCCTGTCAATTCTCCTGGGAATCTTGTATGGGGTGATGTGTGTGTGTGTGTACTCACCTATTTGTACTCACCTATTTGTGCTTGCAGGATCGAGCATTGACTCTTGGATCCCGCCTTTCCAGCTATCGGTTGTTTACAGCAATGACTCCTGTCCCATTTCCCTATCATACCTAGTTTTAAAAGTATGAATAGTATTTGCTTCCACAACCTGTTCCCCAAGTGCATTCCATTTTTCCACTACTCTCACGCTAAAAGAAAACTTCCTAACATCTCTGTGACTCATCTGAGTTTCCAGTTTCCACCCATGTCCCCTCGTTCTGTTATTATTACGTGTGAACATTTCATCTATTTCCACTTTGTCAATTCCCCTGAGTATTTTATCAGTCCCTATCATATCTCCTCTCTCCCTTCTTTTCTCTAGTGTCGTAAGGTTCAGTTCCTTCAGACGCTCTTCATATCCCATCCCTCGTAACTCTGGGACAAGCCTCGTCGCAAACCTCTGAACCTTCTCCAGTTTCTTTATGTGTTTCTTCAGGTGGGGGCTCCATGATGGCGCAGCATACTCTAAGACGGGTCTCACGTAGGCAGTGTAAAGCGCCCTAAAAGCCTCCTCATTTAGGTTTCTGAATGAAGTTCTAATTTTCGCCAGTGTAGAGTACGCTGCTGTCGTTATTCTATTTATATGTGCCTCAGGAGTTAGATTAGGTGTCACATCCACTCCCAGGTCTCTTTCTCGAATCGTTACAGGTAGGCTGTTCCCCTTCATTGTGTACTGTCCCTTTGGTCTCCTGTCACCTGATCCCATTTCCATAACTTTACATTTACTGGTGTTAAACTCCAGTAGCCATTTCCCTGACCATCTCTGCAACCTGTTTAAGTCCTCTTGGAGGATCCTACAATCCTCGTCTGTCACAACTCTTCTCATTAATTTTGCGTCATCCGCAAGCATTGACATGTATGATTCCACTCCTGTAAACATATCATTTACGTAAATTAGAAAGAGGATTGGTCCCAGCACCGATCCTTGAGGTACTCCACCTGTTACTGTTCGCCAGTCCGACTTCTCGCCCCTTACCATTACCCTCTGGCTCCTTCCTGTTAGGTAGTTCTTCACCCATACTAGGACCTTTCCGCTTACTCCTGCCTGCCTCTCAAGTTTGTATAGCAGTCTCATGTGCGGTACTGTATCAAAGGCCTTTTGGCAGTCAAGAAATATGCAGTCTGCCCAGCCTTCTCTGTCCTGCCTTATCCTTGTTACTTTATCATAGAATTCTAAAAGGTTTGTTAGGCATGATTTCCCTGTCCAGAACCCATGTTGGTGCTTGTTTACAAACCCAATGCTCTCCAGGTGCTCAACAAGTCTTAGCCTAATTATTCTTTCAAGTATTTTGCAGGGGATGCTTGTCAGTGATACGGGTCTGTAGTTAAGTGCCTCCTCCCTATCACCTTTTTTGAAAATCGGTACGACATTTGCCTCCTTCCAGCAACTGGGCAATTCTCCCGACATAAGTGACTCATTAAAGATCATTGACAGAGGCACGCTAAGAGCCTGTGCTGCCTCTTTAAGTATCCACGGTGATACTTTGTCTGGTCCAACAGCTATATTTGCATCAAGTGTTGTCAACTGTTTCATTACATCCTCTGCTGTCACCTCTATATCTGATAGTCTTTCATCTTGGGTAATCTCTTCTAACAATGGGAGCTGCTTAGGCTCGGTTGTGAACACTCCATGGAATTTTGCATTCAGTACCTCGCAGATTTCCTTGTCACTTTCTGTATATGCCCCTTCTGTTTTCCTCAGTCTTGTCACTTGGTCATTTACCGACATCTTCCTTCTTATATGGCTATGTAGTAATTTAGGTTGCTTTTTCGCTTTGACTGCAATATCATTCTCATAATTTCTTTCCGACACTCGTCTTATGTTAATGTAATCATTCCTAGCTCTGTTACATCTAATCCTGTTGTCCTCTGTCCTTTGTCTTCTGTACTTCCACCACTCTCTCCTGCTTCTCACCTTTGGTTCCTGACAATGTCTATTAAACCATGTGTTATTATATTCCCTCCTGCTTTTTTCCTTTATTGTTGGAATAAATCTCTCTTCAGCCTCCTTGCATTTCAATATGACTTGGGTCATCATACCTTGCACTGTTTTTCCTCTAAGTTCTTCCTCCCACTGCACTTCTCCCAGGTAGTCCCTTATCCTTCTGTAGTCCCCTTTTCTGTAATCAAGTCTCCTTTCCCGGACCTCTTGTCCTTTGGTCACAATTTTAAGCTCCATCATGTAGTCAAAGACTAGGACACAATGGTCACTAGCTCCTAGTGGTATTTCATGTTCCAACTGCTCGATGTCTTCTACATTCTGGGTGAAAATGAGATCTAATAGGCTGGGCGTATCCCCTCCTCTTTCCCTAGTATCTTCTTTCACATGCTGTGTTCGGAAATTCCTGTCAATAACGTCTACCAGCTTCGCTCCCCAGGTCTCCTCCCCGCCATGGGGATTCCTCGTTTCCCAATCTATCTCTCCGTGATTTAGGTCCCCCATGACCAGCAGCTTCGCTCTCATTCTATGCGCTATAGTTGCTGCCCTCTTCAGTTCATCTATACATGTCTTGTTGCTGTCCTCGTACTCCTGCCTGGGCCTTCTACTGTTTGGTGGGGGATTGTAGAGTATCAAGATTACAATCTTCTTCCCATCCACTGTCAGAGTTCCATGTATGAAGCTCGTGCTTTCATTGGTACCCGGATTTTCCAGCTCATCAAACTTCCATTTCCGCTTTATTAGAAGTGCCACTCCTTTTCCTGTCTCTGTGTCCTTTCTTTTCTTATCTTTTCTTTGTGTGGTGATGAGTGAGTGTGTGTGTGGTGATGTGTGTGTGTACTCACCTATTTGTACTCATCATTTGTGCTTGAAGGGTTGAGCTCTAGTTCTTTGGTCCCGCCTCCCAACTGTCAATCAACTAGTGTACAGGTTCCTGAGCCTACTGGTCTCTATCATATCTACACTTGAAACTGTGTATGGAGTTAGCCTCCACCAGATCACTACCTAATGCATTCCATTTGTCTACCACTCTGACACTAAAAAAAATTCTTTCTAATATCTCTGTGGCTCATTTGGGCACTCAATTTCAACCTATGTCCCTTAGTGCGTGTGTCCCTTGTGTTAAACAGCCAGTCTTTATCTACCCTGTCAATTTCTCTGAGAATCTTGTACGTAGTGATCATATCCCCCTAACTCTTCTGTCTTCCAGCAACATGAGGTTTAATTCCCGTAGTCCCTCGTAAGTCATACCTCTCAGCTCGGGTACTAGTCTGGTGGCAAACCTCTGAACCTTTTCCAGTTTAGTCTTATGCTTGACTAGATATGGATTTCATGCTGGGACTGCACACTCCAGGATTGGTCTGATATAGGTGGTATACAAAGTTCTGAATGATTCCTTACACAAGCGTCTAAATGCCGTTCTTTTGTTAGCCAACCTGGCATATGCTGCTGATGTTATCCTCTTGATATGGACTTCAGGGTACAGGTCTGGCCTGATATCAACCCCCTGATCCTTCTCTCTCTCTGAATCTTGAAGAATTTCATCTCCCAAACCATACCTTGTAACTGGCCTCCTGCTCCCTACACCTATCTTCATTACATTACATTTGCTTGGGTTAAACTCTAACAACCACATTGTTCGACCATTCCTACAGTTTGTCTAGGTCTTCTTAAAGCCTCAAGCAGTCCTCCACTGTCTTAATCCTTTTCATAATTTTGGCATCGTCAGCGTACATTAAGAGGAATGAGTCTATACCCTCTGGGAGATAGTTTACATATATCAGAAACAGGATAGGACCGAATGCATAGCACTGTGGGGCCCGACTGGTGAATTCACGCCAATCTGAGGTCTCACCTCTCACTGTAACTCTTTGCATCCTATTGCTAAGGTATTCCCTTATCCACTGGAGCATTTTACCAGTTACTCCTACCTGTCTCTCCTGCTTATGTACCAGCTTCATATGGGGGACTGTGTCAAAGGCTTTCCGACAGTCCAAAAAAAATGCAGTCCGCCCTGCCTTCTCTTTTTTGCTTAATTTTTGTCACCTGGTCGTAGAATTCTATTAAACTAGTAAGGCAAGATTTACCTTCCCTAAACCCATTTTGGCGATTTGTCACGAAGTTCCTTCTCTCCAGGTGTGTTTCTGGATTTTTTCTCGCGATCTTCTCCATCACCTTGAGTAGTATACAAGTTAAGGACACTGGTCTGAAGTTTAGTGCCTCTTTTCTGTCACCCTTTTTGCATATTGGGACCACATTAGCCGTCTTCCATATTGCTGGTAGGTCTCCCGTTTCCAATGACCTATACACTATGGAGAGTGGCAAGCAGAATGTCTCTGCTCCCCTCTTTCACCCCAATGTTGAGATTTCGTCTGGACCAACAGCCTTTCTCACATCCAGATCCAACAGGTGTCTCTTGACCTCATTTCTCGTAATTTCGAAATCTTCCATGGCCGCCTGGTTTACTTCCCCCTCTCCTAGTGCAGTGACCTCACCTTGTTCTTACGTGAAGACCTCCTGAAGCCTCTTGTTGAGTTCTTCACACACCTCTTTGTCCTTCTCTGTATACTTGTCCTCGCCTGTTCCAGGTTTCATTACCTGTTCTTTCACTGTTGTTTTCCTCCTGATGTGACTGTTGAGTAGCTTTGGTTCGTGCTTGGCTTTGTTTGCTATATCATTTTCATAATTTTTCTCTCCTTCTCTTCTCACACTAACAAACTCATTTCTGGTTTTCTGGTATCTCTCCCTGCTTTCTGTTGTTCTGTTATTTCGGAAGTTCCTCCACGCCCTTTTGTTCAATTTCTTTGCTTCCATACATGCCCTATTAAACCATGCATTCTTCTTTTGCTTCTCGGATTTTTTCCTTTTGCGCCGGGATGAACCTGTTTACTGCCTCCTGACACTTTTAGGTGAAATAGTCAATGATGACTTGTACAGACTTAGCTCTGAGGTCTGTGTGCCATGGTATATATCAAGTAGGAAACTTCTCATCCCTTCATAATTCCCCTTTCAGTATGCCAGCCTTTTGTGTCCTAGCTTTTTTGAAGGGAGATAAATCCTAGCTCAACCAAGTTCTCAAAGATCAATACACTGTGATCACTCATTCCCAAGGGAACTTACAACTTAACTTACCTTATATCCCACTCATTTAGTGTAATTATCAGATCAATCATAGTTGGTTCATCTTCCCCTCTCATTTTTATCGGTCCCTTGATGTGTTGGCTTTGAAAGTTTCATGTTGCCTCGTCCAGCAGCTTAGCCCCTTCATGTATCTGGTTCTCCATGTGCGTCTCTTTTCTCATAATCTATCTTCGCGTGGTTGAAGTCCCCCATGATTAGTAGTCCAGATCCATTCATGCTAGAGAAAAATGATGCTCTCTCTATTATGTTAATACTGGTCATGTTGTTTCTATCATATTCTTCTCTGTGCCTTCTGTCATTTGGTGGTGGATTATATATGACTGCGACTAGAATTTGTTGTCATCCAGTTGCTAGGGTATCTGTTATGTAGTCACTGAAAACTTAATAGCCCAGAATAACCATCTCCTCAAAATCCCAGCCTTTTCTTACCAGCAAATCTACACCACCACCTCCTCTTTCTTCTCTCTCTTTCCTCACAACACAGATTGTGTGTGCATGTGTGCGTACTCACCTATTTGTGCTAGCGGGTGTTGAGCTTTGGCTCTTTGGTCCCGCCCCTCAACTGTCAATCAACTGGTGTTCAGATTCCTGAGCCTACTGGGCTCTACCATATCTACATTTAAAACTGTGTATGGAGTCAGCCTCCACCACATTACTGCCTAATGCATTCTATCCGTTAACTACTCTGATACTAAAAAAGTTCCTTCTAACGTTCCTGTGGCTCATGTGGGTACTCAGTTTCCACCTGTATCCCCTTGTTCACGTACCACCAGTGTTGAATAGTTTATCCTTGTTTACCCGGTTGATTCCCCTGATGATTTTGTAGGTTGTGATCATGTCTCCCCTTACTCTTCTGTCCTCCAGGGTTCATTTCCCGCAGCCTTTCCTCGTAACTCATGCCACTTATTTCTGGGATTAGTCTAGTGGCATATCTTTGGATTTTTTTCCAGATTCGTCTTGTGCTTGACAAGGTACGGGGTCCATGCTGGGGCCGCATACTCCAGGATTGGTCTTACATATGTGGTGTACAAGATTCTGAATGATTCCTTACACAGGTTCCTGAACGTTGTTCTGATTTTAGCCATCCTCGCATATGCCGGAGACGTTATTTTTTTTATGTGGGCTTCAGGAGACAGGTTTAGTATGATATCAACTCCTATATCTTTCGCTCTGTCCGTTTCATTAAGTACTTCATCTCCTATTCTGTATCCTGTGTCTGACCTCCTGTTTCCACTGCCTAGTTTCATTAATTTGCATTTACTCGGGTTGAACTTCAACAGCCATTTGTTGGACCATTCACTCAGTCTGTCTAGGTCATCATGTAGCCTCCTACTATCATCCTATGTTTCAATCCTCCTCATAATTTTTGCATCATCAGCAAACATTGAGAGAAACGATTCTATACCCTCTGGGAGATCATTTACATATATCAGAAACAGTATAGGTCCAAAGACTGACCCCTGCGGGACTCCACTTGTAACGTCTCGCCAATCTGAGACCTCACCCGTCACACTGACTCGTTGTCTCCTGTTGCTTAGGTACTCCTTTATCCAATGGAGTACCTTCCCTTTCACACTGGCCTGCTTCTCCAACTTTTTCACTAGTCTCTTGTGTGGTATTATATCAAAGGCTTTCTGACAATCCAAAAATATGCAGTCTGCCCACCCTTCTCTTTCTTGCCTGATTTGTGTTGCCTGGTCGTAGAATTCAAGTAACCCTGTGAGGCAGGACCTGCCATCCCTGAACCCATGTTGATGCTGTGTTACAAAGTTCTTTCGCTCCAGATGTTCCACTAGCTTTCTTCGCACAATCTTCTCCATCAGCTTGCATGGCATGCAGGTCAGGGACACTGGCTTGTAGTTCAGGGCCTCCTGTCTATCCCCTTTCTGGTATATCGGGACTGCGTAAGCTGCTTTCCAAATTTCTGGCAGTTCCCCTGTTACCAGTTATTTGTTGTACACTATGGAGAGTGGCAGGCACAATTCTTCTGCTCCTTCCTTTAGTATCCAAGGGGAGATTCCATCTGGGCCTATAGCTTTTGTCACATCCAACTCTAGTAAACTCTTCCTTACTTCCCCACTGGTAATCTCAAACTCTTCCAGTGGATCCTGGTTAACTATTCCCTCTCTTATCTCTGGGATTTCTTCTTCCTCTAAGGCCAAGACCTCCATGAATTTCTTATTCAGTTCCTCATACACTTCCTTGTCGTTTGTAGTGAATCCTTCTTCCGCTATTCTTAATTTCATATCCTTTTCTTTACTGTTGTTTTTCTCCTGATGTGGCTATGCAGCAATTTAGGCTGAGTCTTTGCCTTGCTTGCGATGTTATTTTCGTATTGTCTTTCTGCCTCTCTTCTCATCCTGACATATTCATTCCTGGCATTCTGGTATCTTTCTCTGCTCTCCAGTGTTCTGTTATTCCTATAGTTTCTCCATGCCCTTTTACTTTGCTGCTTAGCTAGCCTACATCTCTTATTTAACCATGGGTTTCTCATCTTCATTTCACTGTTTTCCTTTTGAGCTGGGACAAACTTGTTTACTGCGTCCTTCCACTTCTGCGTGATGTAGTCCATCATGTCTTGGGCCTTCTTTTCCCTGAGCTCTGTTTCCAATGCTATATCTGTTAGTAATTTTCTTATCTCCTCATAGTTTCCCTTTCGGTATGCTAACCTTTTGTTTTCGGTATGGTTCAATAACCTCAAGTTCAATAACCCTTCTTCAATCAAGTACTCAAACACCAGTACACTGTGGTCGCTCATTCCTACTGCGGCATCAAAACCGATTTCTCTTATGTCGGAGTCGTTCCGAGTGAAGACTAGGTCGAGTCTCACTGGTTCATCATTTCCTCTCATCCATGTGGGTTCTCTGAAATGCTGGGTTAAAAAGTTTCTAGTAACCACCTCCAATAGTTTGGCTCTCCATGTATCCTCGCCTCCATGCAGTTCCTTGTTCTCCCAGTCAATCCTTCCGTGATTGAAATTCCCCATGATGAGCAGGTGGGATCTATTTCTACAGGCAGCAGAGGCTGCCCTCTCAATTATAGTGTTAACTGCCATGTTGTTGTTTTCATACTCTTGACTGGGTCTTCTGTCATTAGGTGTAGGGTTGTATATTACTGCTACTACTATTCTTGGTCCTCCCATTGTTATGGTGCCTGCTATGTAGTCTCTGAACTCCTCACAGCCCGGGATGGCCATCTCCTTAAAACTACATTCCTTTCTCATGAGAAGGGCCACTCCACCTCCTCCCCTACCTTCCCTATCTTTCCTTATTACTGTGTACTCCTGAGGAAACACGGGATTCGTTATGATTCCAGAGAGTTTTGTTTCAGTGAGTCCGATTACATCTGGGTTTACTTCTTGTGCCCTTTCCCTTAGTTCACTTGCCTTGCTTTTGATCCCATCTATGTTCGAGTACATTACCCTCAAACTGACTCTCGTCTGCTTCTCTTCTGGGGGGGACTTGTGTGATCTGGGGTGAGCGGGAGCTGGGAGGATCTGGTACGGGGAGACTGGTGGAGGAGGAAGGGCTTGGGGGGTGTGGGGGAGAGGGAGGGTAAGGGGGGTGGGTGAGAGGGGAGGGTAGGGGGGAGAGTAAGAGGGGGAGGGTTGGATGGGGTGAGAGGGGGAGGGTTGGGGGAGCATGGGGGGAGGAGAGGCTTGGGGAGATGGGGGATGCTGGGGGGGGGGGGGCAGAAAAGGGGGAGGGCTTGGGGGGAAAGGGAAGGCTGAGATGGGTGAGGAAGAGGGAAGGGTTTAGGGGAGTGGTGGAGAGGGAAAGGCTTCGGTGGGGTGGGAGAAAGTTGGGGGCTTACGGGGGCAGGGGGAGAACGGATGGCTTGGGGGGGGGAAAAGACTGGAGGGCATGTCGGAAAAGGGAGGGCTTGGGGGATGGGGGAGAAGGGGGGTCCTGGGGGGAGGGGTGAGTGGGAGGAGAGGGGTGGGGGGGAGGGGTAGGGTGCATTAAGTGGGAACTTGGTGGGGGGCTGACAGGGATGGGGCAGGTAGGGTGTTTGTTGGGTAGAATGTGGGGGTGGTGCCCCACTCCCTGTGGCTATTGCACTGTTTGAGGATTCCCCACTCCCCTTCGGGATTGTAGGGATCGGGGTTGTGGCTCTCTGATTCCATTCTCTCTCCCTGCGCTCCTTCCTCCCGTTTGCTGCCTGCTTTATCTCTTCCCTTGTTATATCCCTCTGCAGGGATACTAAAATAAAGAGTACTCAGAGAAGACCTTGTGGATCCTCACTGAACACTTTGATATTTTCTTCTCCTACCACCCCTATTCTTTTGGTATGTGTGTATATTTATCTAACTTTATTTGAAAATATCATTACACAAAAAAAGTTACAATATTGATTACATGCAGGGTACAAGGGAACCATGGATGCAGTGAGCATTTCCTCTCTGGATTGCCACACTAAGGCGCTGAAAAGGAAAACTGGCAGCTTTAGGGTCTCTAGTTGTTTCGATTAGCTTTGACCCCAACTCCTTCAAAAAGCTAGCAGCACTTTTACCCCAGGCACCAAGTGTCTCTGAGGCAATGAGGACAAAATTGTAGTGGTGCTCAAGGTCTCTGTATTTACGTGACTTGACCGCTTCCCGGTGATTGGCAGCTCCTCCTGCTTGTGTAGCACTGAAGTCAAAATAGGTATTGGTTACAGTTGAAACACACGTGTAGTCCCACACCAACTGTCTACCATTCTTCCAGGGGTTCACCGTGATTCCGTCTGGGCGACCAACAGGCTCATCAGTTGCAGGACATTAGATAACGAGGCTCTCTCTCTGCTGGACAACCGGCTGTGGTAAGGCTTTTCTGAATAATGTCATTGACCTCGCCGTGTCTTGCATGCCATCCTCCTGTCCTTTGGCAGAGAAGCCCATGCCGTCCGTACTTGTCGGCCTCTGCTTTGCTGCAAATACACCTGTATTCGGTGTGGACCCCATCTACTTCCTTATACATGTGCCGATCCGGGCTTCTTGAGCCCATCCGGGCTCAAGAAGGGTGCCTCTTTATTAATAAAGAGGCACCCTTTTTATGCCCGGATGGGCACATGTATAAGCAAGTAGATGGGGTCCCCATGGGTTCTCCCCTAGGTGTCCTGTTTGCAAACTTCTACATGGGTACCATCGAACAAAAGGTCTTAGTCGACATGAACTTGAAACCGGCCATGTACTGCAGGTATGTTGACGACATTTTTACACAGGTACCTGATGTCAGACATCTGCAGGAGCTGAAGGAGGCATTTGAGCAGAATTCTGTGTTGCGTTTCACTTACGAGATGGAGAAGGATGGGAAGCTGCCCTTTCTAGATGTAACAGTCATGGAAAGGAGCGGAGTTTTCCACACTGCAGTCTACACTAAGGAAACAAACATAGGAATGTGCCTGAATGCCAACAGTGACTGCCCAGACAGGTACAAGAGGAGTGTTGTCAACGCTTACGTCGACCGTGCCCTCAGCCACAGCTCAGGATGAAAACAAGTCGATGAAGAACTCTGTAGGGTAAGGCAGGTCCTAGTAAACAACGGCTTCTCAAATGGTTTCGTTGAAGACATCATAAGAAGGAAGGTGAAACGTCATGCAACCTCTGAAGAGACAACTAACACAACACTTGTAGCCCCTATTAGACTATTTTAAGGAACTTCTTTTCCACAGGTCATAAAACGGAGGAAAGGGTCCTGAATGATATTGTTAATAGAAACGTTATCCCTACAGACAAAAATCATTAGATACAATTGACGATTTACTATAAAACCAAGAAAACGGCCAACCTACTCATGAGAAACTCTCCAGACACAAAGCAGAACGCTTTAAAAGAGACCAATGTCGTCTATGCCTTCAAATGCCCTCTTGGGGACTGTAAGCCTAAAAAAAAAAACAGTATATTGGCAAGACAACAACATCTCTTTCCAGGCGTTTAACGATGCATAAGCAACTGGGCTCCATTAAGGAACATATAATCTCTTCCCACAAACAAACCATCACCAGAGAAATCTTAGCAAACAACACAGAAATCATCAATAGATACAGCGATAGCAGGCGGCTTGACGTCTGCGAGGCACTACACATCAAGAAGTCAACACCAGCAATCAACAGCCAATTAATGCACAACTATATTTAACCCACTTCAAGACTCCGCTCCAATATAGAAGCATCAAGAAATATGGACCAATAGGCTTTCTACAATTACTTCCATTCAATACCCATTGTTTCGTGTTTTGTCTTGTGTTTGAATTTAATACCCATTCAATACCCATTGTTTCGTGTTCTGTCTTGTGTTGGAATTTAATACCCATTGAATACCCATTGTTGAAAGTTCGTTTTTCACCTCATCCACCTCACCCAAATGTAGATATAAACCTCGAAGATTTGTAAGCTCTATTCAGTTTCAGTTGTGTGTTTGTAAAATAAAGTCTTTGAAAATGTAATAAGTTTTACGAAACGCGCTCAAGTGTCGCGTCAGACTAGAAATAAAAATGAATTTTGGAGAATTGATCTTTGAATTACCATCAACAGTGAAAAGAAACTTAAGAAAGATAGAGAAAATTCGTGTTAGAATTATTAATCTTACTTTTTCGGTCATATTTAATAATATATGTCTACAGGAAAGACTGCTACCAAAATATACTAATATATATATATATATATATATATATATATATATATATATATATATATATATATATATATATATATATATATATATATATATATATATATATATATATATATATATATATATATATATATATATGTCTATATGTCGTACCTAGTAGCCAGAACGCACTTCTCAGCCTACTATGCAAAGCCCAATTTGCCTAATAAGCCAAGTTTTCATGAATTAATTGTTTTTCGACTACCTAACCTAACTTTTTCGGCTACCTAACCTAACCTAACCTATAAAGATAGGTTAGGTTAGGTTAGGTAGGGTTGGTTAGGTTCGGTCATATATCTACGTTAATTTTAACTCCAATAAAAAAAATTTGACCTCATACATAATGAAATGGGTAGCTTTATCATTTCATAAGAAAAAATTAGAGAAAATATATTAATTCAGTAAAACTTGGCTTATTAGGCAAATCGGGCCTTGCATAGTAGGCTGAAAAGTGAGTTCTGGCTATTAGGGACGACATATATATATATATATATATATATATATATATATATATATATATATATATATATATATATATATATATATATATATATGTCGTACCTAGTAGCCAGAACGTACTTCTCAGCCTACTATGCAAGGCCCGATTTGCCTAATAAGCCAAGTTTTCATGAAATTATTGTTTTTCGACTACCTAACCTACCTAACCTAACCTAACCTAACTTTTTCTGCCACCTAACCTAACCTAACCTATAAGGATAGGTTAGGTTAGGTTAGGTAGGGTTGGTTAGGTTCGGTCATATATCTACGTTAATTTTACCTCCAATAAAAAAAAATTGACTTCATACATAAAGAAATGGGTAGCTTTATCATTTCATAAGAAAAAAATTAGAGAAAATATATTAATTCAGAAAAACTTGGCTTATTAGGCAAATCGGGCCTTGCATAGTAGGCTGAGAAGTGCATTCTGGCTACTAGGTACGACATATATATATATATATATATATATATATATATATATATATATATATATATATATATATATATATATATATATATATATATATATATGTATATATATGTATATATATATGTATATATATATATATATATATATATATATATATATATATATATATATATATATATATATATATATATATATATATATATATGGGCCGAGAAGTGCGTTCTGTCTACTAGATACGACATATATATGAAAGTCTGTTTATGGGAATTTTAATAAATATTTCCATTAATCTCTTTATGACATTAAATAAATTAAAACAGTTAGAAGGGTCCAGTAATATTATATAAGCTTTGGACCCAATAGACCTTTCTTAATTCCTTAAGGAATATAGCTTGATATAAAATATAATGTTTTTTTTATTAATATTCTCTCTGAATATTGAGGCAGACTTTCGAATTCCTTTATGGTTTTAACCAAGCATACACAAACACACACATATACACACACACATATACACAGACACAGAAACAGGGGCCTTCGATTTCGGCCAGACACTCGTCGTGGCTCTCAATGGAAGTCCTCAGAATATCATCCATGCCGATGTGCAGTTCCACAATTGACACAGAGGAACACCCGCGAGACGTGGAAAGAGAAAAGCGAATATGTTTAAGTCGAGAGGTAAAGACACTAAAACTACACACCAATGTCCTAATATCTGGCTCCTTGTACCAAGATGCAAGAAAACTGGTTCCTTGTTGTGAACCACAGCAAGGGGGTTAAGTGATACAAAATTTAAGAGTCCTGGCAAGCAATATATTTCGAGCAATCATTTACAGAACACGGAAAATTAGTAAATACTTAGAAACGTTCGTTACCTCAAAACTCACTCACAAAGGACTCATCAACACGATATGAACATCAGCGGGTGCGAAACTAAGGAATATAAGGATAAAAATCAGAACTCAAAATATTATATCTTCAGAACGTCATATACGGCCAGTGTAAGACTAGTGTTGAGCTACTCAGCCTCAGCTTGTAACCCTCATCTTTCGAAACACGTAAAAACAAAGTAAATTATCAAGATATATACAAAGGAACAGCAACCAGAAATATGACACCAGAATTATGAGGGAAAAGTAAAAAGGGCTTAAACAACAGCATTGGAGGATAAAGGAACCAGAGAAGAAATGATTCTAACATTACAATATTGAGAAGCGTGGATATGGTGGACAAGAGTGACACAGGGGAATGAAGCATAGATATGGTAGACAAGAGTGGCACAGGGAAGAGAATCAAGGATAAGGTGGACAAGAGTGACACAGGGGAGAAAAGGAAGGATAAGGTGGACAAGAGTGACACAGGGGAGAGAAGCATGGATAAGGTGGACATGAGTGACACACGGGAGAGAAGCAGGGATAAGGTGGACAAGAGTGACACAGGGGAGAGAAGCAGGGATAAGGTGGACAAGAGTGACACAGGGGAGAGAAGGAAGGATAAGGTGGACGAGAGTGACACAGGGGAGAGAAGGAAGGATAAGGTGGACGAGAGTGACACAGGGGAGAGAAGGAAGGATAAGGTGGACGAGAGTGACACAGGGGAGAGAAGGAAGGATAAGGTGGACGAGAGTGACACAGGGGAGAGAAGGAAGGATAAGGTGGACGAGAGTGACACAGGGGAGAGAAGGAAGGATAAGGTGGACGAGAGTGACACAGGGGAGAGAAGGAAGGATAAGGTGGACGAGAGTGACACAGGGGAGAAAAGGAAGGAAAAGCCTGGAGAGAGACGATACAGACGGAACAGAAGGACAGAAAGACCCAACATAACAAAAAGGGTCACTTCGTGTACAGAACGGAAAAGACGCGAGATCAACAAAATAACAACAATAATAAGAAGATAAGGCAGATAAAGAAAGAGATATAAAGATAGCTACAGGACAGATACACTAAAATTAAAGACAATCAACAATATATATAAAATAAGATGTTGGCTCTCAAGCATATGGAAGACCAAGTGAGTGTAATGATCGAGCATAATGAAGCATAAACAAGTACAGACACGAACATTTAATTTTGGATTTAAATAAAAGAAACTTGCCAGTTAGGACAATAAATGATAAAGTTCTATAAACAAACGATGAAGAACGACAGGTCAAGGATGGTGTTGGAGCCAAATTAATAAAGATAAAAATTTAAAATAAAAATATTAGAGGTAAATAAATTGGAGATAAAAAAATATTAGTGATATATAAATAGGAGATAAACATTTTTGATCATAGAATAGAAAATCCAGAAATTGTGGATTACTGGATTTTCTCAAGAAATCCACACAAAGTAAGGTTCTGATTTCGAGCTTTGGAAAACACAATTTTAACAATTCTTGAAAGGAAGAAATTGTGATAAGATAACCAGAGGCAACAGTCGTGGTGAAGACCTTCATCACAAATTATCTAAGTGATCTATAGAATAACTGAACAGTTAAGGTAACCAATTTGATGCTCAGTTTATACAAGCGGCATAAATCACGATCAAAATATCACGACAAACGATAATGATAATAAAATAAAATGAACAAAGGTATTAAAAGCAGTATCAATAAAGTGGAAATGAACTAACAGCTCGATATGACAGGAAAAGTATGCCAGCTGAAATATCAAGTATGTAGAAAACGCTCAGTTTTCAAATAAAGTGAAGTCATTTGGTAGTAAAAAAGAAATAAGTGGGCTGTTAAAGGAAAAAAAAGTTGTTACATATAATTATTAACTACGACAGTTACTAGAGAGTTAAGCTTCCGGTCAGTAAGCTTAACAATTGGTAACTCTGAAACACAGATTCATTAGTGCACTCATCCCTCCCGAAAGAACGAAGACGCCCACCTTACGTTCAAATATGGATCCTTAAATATACGTTCGTGTGTCTCACACGTTCTCCAGGAGAACCTTGTCAGCAGATGCTGACAAGAAATGACTGCTCTACTTCCTAATACACATTTGAAATCAGATGAATTGACCTATTTTGGTTTTTATGAACTGAGCAAGTGAATTCCTAAGGTTTAGTGACTAAGACACAAGTGTTTCAGGCGGCATCAGTAGTATTCACATCATCAGCAGTAACTAACAGTAGAATCAATAGTATAGACTGGGTAAGCAGTAGAGAGAACATCGATTTCTGATGCCTCCTAATTTTGAGAGACTCAGTAGGGTCACCCAGTATTGATTATATTACATCCCCTGAAGAACAGTAAGCATGTGGTATGAGATATACGTGTGAATCTATTTTGGCTCTTATCTACATCTTACTCAGCATTGGTCAAGGAGGCAACCTTGCCTCATACATGGAAGCAGACATGCCCTGTATGCCATTAGATTGTAAGGGTCTCTCTAAGGATTAGAGACCCATAGCCCATACAACACGTGTTCTAAGCTCACCAAAACGTATATAAAGTCAAGGATTGTCAGGTTTCCTGTACAGCGTCTCTGTGTGGCCATCCAATTAATATATATATATATATATATATATATATATATATATATATATATATATATATATATATATATATATATATATATATATATATATATATCGTACCTAATAGCCAGAACGCACTTCTCAGCCTACTAATCAAGGCCCGATTTGCCTAATAAGCCAAGTTTTCATGTCGTTTTATTAACACGTGATTATCAATCTTATATCGAAAATATTCTGCACTTTTGTGTTGCCAAAAATTGTATAAATATCACAAAATATTATATTAACATTATGGTCGAACATGAATTCCTCCTGATTCTTTAATTAATTAAATTCATTAGAAATATTTATTAGCAGTAGTTTATCAAATATTTTCTCTTTTCTAATTCTCTCTCTGTCTTTGTCTCTCTCTTTCACACTCTCACTCTCTCTCTCCATCCTATTTCCTTTCCTTCCCTCCCTACATCCCTCCCATTTTCTCTACCTCCCTCCCTACATCTATCCCATTTCCACCCCCCCCCTCCATCATTCATCTCATTGTGTTTGCCTCCTTGCAGTTCATTCTCTCCCCCTCCTGTTCCCCTTTTCTTATATTCTCTCTTTTCCATTCTTCCCTTTCACCCCTGTTCATCACTCACCCTTCTCGTTCACCCTACTTCCTCCCTCCCACTCTCTTTTCCTTCCTCACTCACCATCCCCACGATATATCTTATCCTCCCTCCCATTCTCTCACCTACCATTCTTTATCCCTCCAATCTCCCTCGTTCTGATTCCCTCTCTCCCCGTCCGTCCCTTATATTCTCCCTCATTTCCTCCCTCCTTCCTTCATTCACATTCTTTCTCACTCCCACCTTTCCATTGTTACTCCCCTTCCCCATCCCAGCTGACAAAACAAGCTGGAGTAACATTGAATACGTGGGGATGAATAAACATTATCGACACTGATGTAACGAAGATAATAGCTGAAACACTTCATGTAAACATTCTTTAGGCACTCAAACTTACTTTCTCATATCCACACACACACACCCTTCCACCGGCTCCTCCCTCCCTGCCCACATATCTTTTCTTTATGTTTACATATTAAATATATAAATATATATATATATATATATATATATATATATATATATATATATATATATATATATATATATATATATATATATATATATATGTCGTACCTAGTAGCCAGAACGCACTTCTCAGCCTACTATGCAAGGCTCGATTTGCCTAATATTCCAAGTTTTCATGAATTACTTGTTTTTCGACTACCTAACCTACCTAACCTAACCTAACCTAACTTTTTTCGGCTACCTAAGCTTACCTAGTCTATGAAGATAGGTTAGGTTAGGTTAGGTAGGGTTGGTTAGGTTCGGTCATATTTCTACGTTAATTTTAACTCCAATAACAAAAAATTGACCTCATACATAATGAAATGGGTAGCTTTATCATTTCATAAGAAAAAAATTAGAGAAAATATATTAATTCAGGAAAACTTGGCTTATTAGGCAAATCGGGCCTTGCATAGTAGGCTGAGAAGTGCGTTCTGGCTACTAGGTACGACATATATATATATATATATATATATATATATATATATATATATATATATATATATATATATACATATATATGTCGTACCTAGTAGCCAGAACTCACTTCTCAGCCTACTATGCAAGGCCCGATTTGCCTAATAAGCCAAGTTTTCCTGAATTAATATATTTTCTATAATTTTTTTCTTATGAAATGATAAAGCTGCCGTTTTCACTATGTATGAGGTCAATTTTTTTTTATTGGAGTTAAAATTAACGTAGATATATGACCGAACCTAACCAACCCTACCTAACCTAACCTAACCTATCTTTATAGGTAAGGTTAGGTTAGGTAGCCAAAAAAAGCTAGGTTAGGTTAGGTTAGGTAGGTTAGGTAGACGAAAAAACATTAATTCATGAAAACTTGGCTTATTAAGCAAATCGGGCCTTGCATAATAGACTGAGAAGTGAGTTCTGGCTACTAGGTACGACATATATATATATATATATATATATATATATATATATATATATATATATATATATATATATATATATATATATATATATATATGTATATATATTAGATTCTCCTCTGCACGAACATAACTCATGGGTCTTTCAAAACCTTGCATATAGAGCCGGTAAATTACTGCACACATCAAAATCCGTTGGTCACATGACTCCGCTTTGACATAAAATGAATCCAGGTCCCATAAATGAGCTTTTTAATTTATGGCTCAAATTATGCTTATAGCCGCGTGCGTAGGACTGACCAGCACTACGCAGAGTGTTTGTTAAAATAGTTACGGATATTTGCAGTTGTATTATTTTTTTTGTTATTTACGGGAATATATATATATTATATTATATATATATATATATATATATATATATATATATATATATATATATATATATATATATATATATATATATATGTCGTACCTAGTAGCCAGAACTCACTTCTCAGCCTACTATGCATGGCCCGATTTGCCTAATAAGCCTAGTTTTCATGAATTAATGTTTTTTAGACAACCTAACCTACCTAACCTAACCTAACCTAACGTTTTCGGCTACCTAACCTAACCTAACCTATAAAGATAGGTTAGGTTAGGTTAGGTAGGGTTGGTTAGGTTCGGTCATATATCTACGTTAATTTTAACTCCAATAAAAAAAAATTGACCTCATACATAATGAAATGGGTAGCTTTATCATTTCATAAGAAAAAAATTAGAGAAAATATATTAATTCAGTAAAACTTGGCTTATTAGGCAAATCGGGCCTCGCATAGTAGGCTGAGAAGTGAGTTCTGGCTACTAGGTACGACATATATATATATATATAAATATATATATATATATATATATATATATATATATATATATATATATATATATATATATATATATATATATATATATATTATTAAATATGACCGAAAAAGTAAGATTAATAATTCTAACACGAATTTTTTCGATCTTTCTGACGTTTCTTTTCACTGTTGATGGTAATTCAAAAATCAATTCTCCAAAATTCATTTTTATTTCTAGTCTGACGCGACACTTGAGCGCGTTTCGTAAAACTTATTACATTTTCAAAGACTTTAGTTTACAAACACACACACAACATTAACTGAATAGAGCTTAAACATCTTCGAGTTTTTTATACCTACATTTGGGTGAGGTGACATGTTACAATAGTTTTGGATGAGGTGAAAATAAACTTTTAACACAAGACAGAACACGAAACAATGGGTATTAAAGGTAGGATACTGCAGAAAGCCTATTGTTATTGGCCCATATTTCTTGATGCTTCTATATTGGAGCGGAGTCTTGAAGTGGGTAGAATATAGTTGTGCAATAATTGGCTGTTGATTGCTGGTGTTGACTTCTTGATGTGTAGTGCCTCGCAGACGTCAAGCCGCCTGCTATCGCTGTATCTATCGATGATTTCTGCGTTGTTTCCTAAGATTTCTCTGGTGATGGTTTGGTTGTGGGAAGAGACTATATGTTCCTTAATGGAGCCCTGCTGCTTATGCATCGTTAAACGCCTGGAAAGAGATGTTGTTGTCTTGCCTATATACTGAGTTTTTTGAGGTTTACAGTCCCCAAGAGGGCATTTGAAGGCATAGACGACGTTGGTCTCTTTTAAAGCGTTCTGCTTTGTGTCTGGAGAGTTTCTCATGAGTAGGCTGGCCGTTTTTTTGGTTTTATAGTAAATTGTCAGTTGTATCTTCCGATTTTTGTCTGTAGGGATAACGTTTCTACTAACAATATTTTTCAGGACCCTTTCCTCCGTTTTATGGGCTGTGGAAAAGAAGTTCCTGTAAAATAGTCTATAGGGGGTATAGGTGTTGTGTTAGTTGTCTCTTCAGAGGTTGCATGGCGTTTCACTTTCCATCTTATGATGTCTTCCACGAAACCATTGGAGAAACCATTGTTGACTACGACCTGCCTTACCCTACAGAGTTCTTCGTCGACTTGCTTCCATTCTGAGCTGTGGCTGAGAGCACGGTCAACATAAGCGTTAACAACACTCCTCTTGTACATGTCTGGGCAGTCACTTTTGGCATTCAGGCACATTCCTATGTTTGTTTCCTTAGTGTAGACTGCAGTGTGGAAAACTCCACTCCTTTCCATGACTGTTACATCTAGAAAGGGCAGCTGTTACGAACCCGGATCCAACGTCCGAGCCTGGAGCAGTGACAAACACGCCATCTGTGGGTCAGCTCCCGAAACCCCCGCCAAACGAACGACGACACCTAGTGAGGACAGCGTGTACTGGCCTCGAGGACCAGTTTCCAGTCTGGTTCAGCGCTCAACACCGCCGCTCCTGACCTCTGGTGAGGTGGTGCTCCGACGACAGCGCCATCTAGGGAGTGGATATGTCGGGCGTTTGTATCTGAGCCTGTGAGTGTGGTGTATTAGTATCCCGGTTATTAATGACGTGTCTGCTTACAGAGCCGACCTGGGACCACTGTGTTGAAGGTGGAGTCAGTCTACCCGAGGCAGCCAGTCTCCATACAGTGAAGTTTGCTGCAGCTGTCGTGACGTCGTCCCCCCGGAAGAACACTGTGGTGTGTTAAGCCTGCCAGTGGAGTGGCAGTGGAAGGATTTACCCGGGACCGACGGTTGGAGACGATAATCCACTGGGGTATTGAGGACAGGAGGGTGATTGGTGATATCACACGAGACTCCTGTCTAGGGCGTACCCCTTTTATCGCTCGTGGAGTGGCCGTACCAGCCTTGGTGGCTCAGTACCTGCCAGCAGACCTGCTGGACGTGTGGTTGACGGCCTCCACGACGGTGCCCCCAGTGGACCTGTGTTGTGGCTGACCTGTGGCCAGGGTAGACTCGGCGTTCTCAGAGGACACGTCTTGAGGCCACGAAGAAAGCACCGCGGACTCAGCACCTAGCTTCGAGGATCCATAGTCTCCAGCAGAAGACTACAGTGTTGATCCCCTAGTAAAGTGTTAATACCCCTCCCCCTTGTGTACTCTTTTATTATATATATTTAAACGGTGAAGGTGAATATTATATTATATTAAGTTCTTACCTTTCTTTCCCTACTCCCTTTAAGTTACTTGCGTCACGGATCGCATCCCTTGATAGCCTCTACTGGCTTGGGGCCGGATATATATCTTCCTCTAACTACATCAGAGTAAGAACCCCGTTGCGTCCCGAGAGGGCCGTAACAGCGCCATCCTTCCCATCCTTCTCCATCTCGTAAGTGAAACGCAACACAGAATTCTGCTCAAATGCCTCCTTCAGCTCCTGCAGATGTCTGACATCAGGTACCTGTGTAAAAATGTCGTCAACATACATGCAGTATATGGCAGGTTTCAAGTTCATGTCGACTAAGACTTTTTGCTCGATGGTACCCATGTAGAAGTTTGCAAACAGGACACCTAGGGGAGAATCCATGGCGACCCCAACTACTTGCTTATACATGTGTCCATCCAGGCTCAAGAAGGGAGCCTCTTTAGTACAAGCTTGGAGTAGTTTCCTTAGGATATTTTCTGGTATGTCAAGAGGACTACAGTCCGGATCACGATACACTCTGTCGGCTATCATCCTGATTGTTTCATCCACAGGTACGTTGGTAAACAGTGATTCTACGTCCAACGAGGCTCTTATCCCTGTGGCCCGTGTTCCCCGCAGTAAGTCAACAAATTCCTTTGGAGACTTCAGGCTCAACAAGAAACAATGCATATTAATTAGGTATGAAAACATAAGAATGAAAGTAAATGCAGAGGGCCTATTGGACCATATTTTCTTTTGCTGCTTCTATTTTGGTTCGGGGTCTTGAAGTGGGTAGAATGTAGTTAGGCATTAATTGGCTGTTGATAGCTGGTGTTGACCTTGTGATGTGTAGTGCCACACTGATGTCGAGCCTCCTGCTATCGCTATATCTATAGATGATTTCTATGTTGTTTGTTAAGATTTCTCGAGTGATTGTCTGGTTGTGAGAAGAGAATATATGTTCCTTGATGGAGCCCTGTTGTTTGTTCATTGTTAATCGCCTATCAAGAGACATTGTTGTCTTGCCTATATACTGAGTTCTTTGGGGCTTACAGTCCCAAAGTGGGCATATGAAGGCATAGACGACGTTGGTTTCCTTCAAGGCATTCTGTTTGGTGTCAGGAGAGTTTTTCATGAGTAGGTTGGCCGTTTTTTTTTTTTTTTGGTTTTGTATTAAATTATCAATTGTATTTTCTGATTTTTGTCTTCGCACTTTGCCCTGATAGCATCACCATATACTCCTGGAAAATGGGCAAACAGTTGATGTGGAACTACACATGTGTATCCACTCTGGCTGACACCTATGTACACTTCGGTGCTGATCAAGCAGCTGGGGCGGCCAACCACAGGGAAACAGCAAAATCACTCAAGTTCAGGCGACTGGAAGGTCAATACACATTTGTTATCATATCGCCTGAGACGCATGGCCCCTGGGGAAAGAGTGCCCCGGGATTTCTCAAGGAATTGGGCTCCAAGCTCATTGACGTCACCAGACCCAAGGGCTGCCAGTTTTTTGTTTCAGCGCCTGAGTTTGGCGATCCAGAGGGGAAATGCTTACTACATCCTCGGTTCTTGTCCGGAAGCGAAGGAGCTTCAAAAGATCCATAACCTTTAAGCACTTTTTGTATCAACCCATGTTTATCTTGTATCCTTTAAATGCATAATAAAGGCCAAAAAACACAAAAGGAAGGGGGTGGTAGGAGAAAAGCACACAGAAACTGTATTGGAGGGGACCTAAACATTCTCTCTAATGCGTTATGTGTGATTTACTCAGAGGCTAAGGGGTCCCCTTCTTCCAGCCAGAGGTGGTATTCCTTTCCATATTAATATATATATATATATATATATATATATATATATATATATATATATATATATATATATATATATATATATATGTCGTACCTAATAGCCAGAACGTACTTCTCAGCCTACTATGCAAGGCCCGATTTGCCTAATAAGCCAAGTTTTCATGAATTAATTGTTTTTCGACTACCTAACCTACCTAACCTAACCTAACCTAACTTTTTCGGCTACCTAACCAAACCTAACCTATAAAGATAGGTTAGGTTAGGTTAGGTAGGGTTGGTTGGGTTCGGTCATATATCTACGTTAATTTTAACTCCAATAAAAAAAAATTGACCTCATACATAATGAAATGGGTAGCTTTATCATTTCATAAGAAAAAAATTAGAAAAAATATATTAATTCAGGAAAACTTGGCTTATTAGGCAAATCGGGCCTTGAATAGTTGGCCAAAAAGTGAGTTGTGGCTACAAGGTACGACATATATATATATATATATATATATATATATATATATATATATATATATATATATATATATATATATATATATATATATATGTCGTACCTTGTAGCCACAACTCACTTTTTGGCCAACTATTCAAGGCCCGATTTGCCTAATAAGCCAAGTTTTCCTGAATTAATATATTTTTTCTAATTTTTTTCTTATGAAATGATAAAGCTACCCATTTCATTATGTATGAGGTCAATTTTTTTTTATTGGAGTTAAAATTAACGTAGATATATGACCGAACCCAACCAACCCTACCTAACCTAACCTAACCTATCTTTATAGGTTAGGTTTGGTTAGGTAGCCGAAAAAGTTAGGTTAGGTTAGGTTAGGTAGGTTAGGTAGTCGAAAAACAATTAATTCATGAAAACTTGGCTTATTAGGCAAATCGGGCCTTGCATAGTAGGCTGAGAAGTACGTTCTGGCTATTAGGTACGACATATATATATATATATATATATATATATATATATATATATATAAACTGGAAACTCACACCCCAGAAATGACTCGAACACATACTGCCAGGAGCACAATGCAACTGGTGTGTACAGGACACCTTAATCCACTCGATCATCACGACAGGTCAAAAAGCTGATCGTAGCCGAGACAATTTTGCCCATCACCCCGCTGGCATAGTATTGGATGAACACAAATGCGAACAAGCCTGAATGGTCCCCAGGGTTATATGCAACTGAAAACTCACACCCCAGAAGTGACTCAAACCAATACTGCCAGGAGCACTCTGCTGGTGTACAGGACACCTTAACCACTCAACCAACACGACCTGACAAAACAGGATGGTAGCTGAGGCTATTTCCATCCCCCTGCCGGCACTCGGTTGGTAATCTTGGGCATAGTATTTTATCAAATCACCTCATTATTTGGGGCACACGTGAGGAACACAAATACGAACAAGCCTGAATGGTCCCCAGGGTTATATGCAACTGAAAACTCACACCCCAGAAATATTGTCAGGTCGTGTTGGTCGAGGGGTTAAGGTGTCCTGTACGCCAGCAGAGTGCTCCTGGCAGTATGGGTTTGAGTCAGTTCTGGGGTGCGAGTTTTCAGTTCGATATATGCCTGGGGACCATTGAGGCTTGTTTGCATTTGTGTTCCTCATGTGTGCCCCAACGAATGAGGTGAATTGATAAAATACTATGCCCAAGATTACTATCAGAGAGCTGGCGGAATGATGGGGAATTAGCCTCGGCTACCATCATCTTTTGTCCAGTCGTGATGGTTGAGTGGTTAAGGTTTCCTGTACACCAGTTGCAGAGTGATCCTGGCAGTATGGGTTCGAGTCACCTCTGGGGTGTAAGTTTTCAGTTATATATATATATATATATATATATATATATATATATATATATATATATATATATATATATATATATATATATATATACATATATATATATATATATATATATACATATATATATATATATATATATATATATATATATATTATATTATATATATATATATATATATATATATATATATATATATATATATATATATATATATATATATATATATATATTGTGACGATAATCTCTTTCAAGAGAGATTGAGCCTGCTCTTCTTTACATAAGGTTACGTATATTATACAACAATAAGATGCTACCTTCAAGATACGTCTACCAGTAGCACAAAACGTTTTGACCAGGAGGCAAACGTACCCAAGACTCCCCCATACTCCACACTCCCTCCATGCCGGCTCCGTCATCAACCAGCAAACTACCATTCCCAGCATGCCTGCTTCTGATTGGTGACTCGCCAACTGCACACCTGCACCTCTGCACCTCAGCGCCCTCTACAAGTCTGGGCTTGAACCAGCCATTGAAGTCAGAATATCCTTGTGCACTCAAGCCATGAACAACTAACTGATATACACTATCAGGTGGATGTTTCTCAGCTAGCGCTATATTCTCAGCACCTGTTTAATCACTTTGTCTTTATTTTGTAGAGTAAAGTCATCCCTATTCTTCAATTATGTTATATGTTTTTGACTTGTTCGTTTGCACTGTACATAGCTAAGAGATTGTCTTTGTTTTTAATTTGTTTTCAATATTAATTAAAGTTTCATTGTTCATACTATGTGTTTTGCGTGTCTTCCCTTGCTTTAACACAGACAAACAGCCAAGCAGTCTATCTTGTTTTTTTTGTAAGTGTGACTAGGCACTGACACCAGCCATTAGGAGGACTGCCGAACATCTACACACCTACACTTTCCCGTCACATTTAATGGGGGCCTGTCCTAGGAGCTTCACTTAGGTACTAGTACCAGAACATCAATTTGTGGTAAGCGTACTTGGCTTTGATACAGTTGCTTTTCAATATTTTCATTATTTTTAATATTTATATGGTGCTGTGTGTATTGTGCATTCCAAGAGTAGCATATGGTGAGTGTTGGATAACTTTGGATTACGTGGTGACTGTCGGCCTCAGTCATTCTCTTAATTGGTCATCCCTTCCTTCGTGTTATTACTCGTGTTTTCCACCTTTTGTCCCTAGGATATTTCTCTATCTCAGACAGATCATCATTTTGGGTACCCTGGTACTTTGGTTTGTCTTCGGGTCAAAGCACCCTATCTTCCGCAATCCGACCGAAGGAGGATAAAGAGGGCCATAGTTCCTCTAGCACGGACTACGTTGCTGAGTTGGGACCTCAACAGCAGTTCTCGTCACCAGTTGACACTCGCACCTCTACACGTCGGTCAGAGATGATGATATTTACTTAGGTAGGGAATTAGCTTTCTTTTTTCAGAGCACAAAGATCGCTAATTCTGTAAGTATCATAATTCATTTAGTGGGAAAACCCTTGCTTCTGTCCTATAGAGACTCGGCAAAGTATGCCTACATTTTTGGACTACCTTATTCACTTTTGAAACAATTAAATGTTTCATTTGTTTTAGAAACTATGTTTCATTTATTTAGTAGGATTTTCTTGCCCTTATTCTCTTACATTGAGTACCGGGTACAAGATTTCCTGCGCTTTTGATTGACTAATCATTTACCATACTAAAATTAACTTTAATTGTTAAATATAAAATTCCACAGGATAGTTACCAGTTGCCATGTTATCCTGTTACTGACACTTCCATATAACAAGTATTCGTTGTACATTTATTTGCTATTTTTCACCATGTTTCGTCTCCAAGCTTTTCGTAACGATCCAGCAGGTGAAATACGGAACTTAAGTCGTGCCAAGATGACCGAATTACAAACTCTTGCACACGACTATCAACTAGATGCTCCCCATGGAGCCAACAAAAAGGAATTGCATAATTTAATATTGGATCACCTCTTAGATGAAGGGAAGATTGACTGAAACTCACGAAAATTATTCTATTGCAGATAGACATGCTTTGACAACTATGAAACTCAAGCTCGAACTTGCAAAGATCGAGCGGGAGCAACAAAAAGAAGCCCTCCAACAACAAAAGGAAGTTCTACAAATGAGGGAAAGAGAGGCTGCAATCAGGAAAGAAGAGCAAGAAAGAGAGATGGCCCTCAAAGACCGAGAGGCTGCCCTACTCCGTGAGCGTGAGCGAGAACAGTTTGAAGCAAAAAAACGTGACCTGGAAATCCAACGGGAGTACAGTAAACAGCAAGCTGATAGTACTCTCGAATACCGGCGACAAGAACTAGCGTTGGAAGCTACACACCACACTCAGCGTCAACAAGCTACAGCTAGTCTTCCCGTAAGTTTCAATGTCTCCCATGCAAGTAAGTTAATGCCACCATTCGTTGAGACAGAGATTGATGTATTTTTCACCACTTTTGAGACCCTAGCTAAAAAACTTAGCTGGCCTGCAGATCAATGGTCTACCCTTCTCAGAGTGCATCTCACAGGTAGAGCTGCGGTTACTCTCACTACGTTAGCGTCTGAGAATGACTACCAGACCCTGAAGCAAGCAGTTTTGAACGCCTACCTTCTCTCCACCGAAAGCTACAGACGAAAATTCCGTGATTATCTAAAGGCAAGTACCACCACCTTTCTAGAATTTGCCAATACCAAGAAAAGATATTTCATGAAATGGCTGGAAGCAGCACATGTCTCTACATTTTCCGAACTCGTCAACCTCATTCTAGTTGAAGAATTCTTTAGACGTGTTAAGACAAGACTACTACTTGCATGTTAAGGGTCTTCTGGTACGATAGGAGGGCAGGAAGTTCTCCGAAGGTTTCAAATCGTCATGAAAACCGTTAATTTAAAGTTTCCTCTTCTAACTTAACCAAGTAAGCTGGAGGACTCAAAACAGAAAACGTGACAATACGTCACTTTCGTGAGCCGATTTCATTTAAAATCACTTCCCTTTTTTACCATAGCACGCATACGAGCGAAAAGTGCCGCAATTTCAAGAGGACGGGTTGCGTGCACACCTTAACATTTGGAGGTGATGGGAATCGATCCCGAAGATATGTAGCCCAGATAGTTAACTAAGTTCATACACGTGATTCTCCTGCTTGACACGACCACGTGTGACTATTACTTGTCAAGTTCACACTAATATAACAAGCCAGGGTCCAGGTAGTACAGTTGGGGTCGTTCGCGAATAACAATAGGGATTACGTGTTCGAATCCCGGGTGGTACATAAATAGTTAGGCACGTTTCCTACTACTTAATGACACTATTCACTTAGCAGTAAATAGGTACCCAGGAGTTAGTCAGCTTGCTATAGTGTTGTATCCTAGGGAGGGTCAGTAGTTCGTCCTATGGGAAACCTGGATATAAGCCAAGCATGTAAATATACAAAGCTGGCCTGTCCCCCGACAAAATTAAAAAAAATTAATTGATAATAATATCAGGAAGGGAAAATATAACAAATTCCGAAAGAAGTATAAAAGAAAAATTTAAGGAAATATTGAAAAAGTAGAATATGAATAGAGGAATGAAACCGCATGATGATAATATCTCAGAAAAAGAAGCAGGAAAAAAAAGAAAAAGGATACAGAAGATACCAAAGAAAATAACCGGGAAAGTATGACAGAAATTAATTCCTAAGAAAAAAAAATCACATCTGTAATTATCGGAAATTTCCCCTCAAACTTTTAATCAGATCTCGATTCTTTTATAGAAAAGTTTTGCTGTGAGAAAGAACGAGAAAAAGGCTGAAGACTGCCCATGTGGGGGTTACTGGGGGGAGGGGTAAGGGGGGGGGGAAGTTGAACAAGGATACAATGAACAAAATATTAATAATTATCTGGTTATGTGATCAGACCCATCAGGTTCTGTGATCAGACCGCTCATGATTACTTTAAAGTTACTTTAGAACCCAGCGTCAATATAAATGATTTTAAGCCAAGCTTTACAGGACACTAATAAGAGAACTTAAATCACATTATTAAAACTTTAAAATCTTCGTATCATGTTTGCCAGTAACGGTTGATACAGAAGTATAAGAACAACAATTATACTGCCGAATGGAAATACTAGACATGATTGATTAACATGACATATGACCCGTACATAATATATTAGATATAAAGATTTATCAAAATCTGGCCTATATATTGCAAGTGCCAGGCTGTAGTTATTTTAATACAATAGGAAGTTTTCTAGCTTGGGAAGGGCCACTAATCTCCATGATACAATAGAGTGCTTTACACTCTACAACTCACAAATTTTATTATCCATGAAGAATTACCCACTAGATTGGGATTTTTTTCACGTACACATACACTTTTGTTCCATAGGTGAATACAAGAACAGACAGCTTTTGATTCCTGTTAGCAGATTGACAGCTTTTCCTACCCACAGCTCATGGTAACCCCTACCCACAGCTCATGGTAACCCCTACCCACAGCTCATTGTAAGCCCTACCCACAGCTCATTGTAAGCCCTACCCACAGCTCATGGTAAGCCCTACCCACAGCTCATGGTAAGCCCTACCCACAGCTCATGGTAAGCCCTACCCACAGCTCATGGTAAGCCCTACCCACAGCTCATTGTAAGCCCTACCCACAGCTTTTTTTTTTTTTTTTTTTTTGAGATATATACAAGAGTTGTTACATTCTTGTACAGCCACTAGTACGCGTAGCGTTTCGGGCAGGTCCCTGGAATACGATCCCCGCCGCGAAGAATCGTTTTTTCATCCAAGTACACATTTAACTGTTGCGTTAAACAGAGGCTACAGTTAAGGAATTGAGCCCAGTAAATCCTCCCAGGCCAGGATACGAACCCATGACATAGCGCTTGCGGAACGCCAGGCGAGTGTCTTACCACTACACCACGGAGACTGCAAATTGTAAGCTCATTGTAAGCCCTACCCACAGCTCATGGTAATCCCTACCCACAGCTCATGGTAAGCCCTACCCACAGCTCATTGTAAGCCCTACTCACAGCTCATTGTAAGCCCTACCCACAGCTCATGGTAAGCCCTACCCACAGTTCATGGTAAGCCCTACCTACATTTATCGGGCCATGCAAAGTAGGCCAAGAACTGCGTTCTGGCTAGTAGGTATGACATTATAATATATATATATATATATATATATATATATATATATATATATATATATATATATATATATATATATATATATATATATATATATATATATTGTGACGATAATCTCTTTCAAGAGAGATTGAACCTGCTCTTCCCCTACATAAAGTTACTTACACATATACAAGAATAAGATGCTACCTTCAAGATACGTCTACCAGTAGCACAAAACGTTTTGACCAGGAGGCAAAACGTACCCTAAACCCCCACTCCACACTCCCTCCATGCCGGCTCGCTCGTCGTCAACCAGCAAACTACCATTCCAGCCTGCCTGCTTCTGATTGGTGACCCGCCGTCTGCACACCTGCACCTCTGCACCTCAGCGCCCTCTACCTAAGTCGATGTCTGGGCTTGAACCAGCAATTGAAGTCAGAATATCCTTTTGCTCTCAAGCTCTCAAGAACAACCAACTGATACACGTCCTGTTTATTGGTGGAGGTTCCCAGCTAGCGCTATATTCTCAGCACCGAGTAATTTATCCCTGTTCTTAATTTTTATGACTTGTTTGTTTGCACTGTACATAGCCAAGAGATTGTCTTTGTTTTTAAATTTGCTTTCCAGTTAATTAAAGTTTTATTGTTCATCTTATGTATTTTGCATGTCTTCCCTTACTCTACCACAGACAACAGCCAAGCAATCTCTTTTTTTTTTTTGTAAATGTGACAGGCATTGACACCACCCATTAGGAGGACTACCAAACATCTACACTCCTACACTTTCCCGTCACATTTAATGGGGGCCTGTCCGGGATCCACACTCAGGTACTAGTACTAGAACATCAGTTTGTGGTAAGTGTACTTGGCTTTGCTACAGTTGCTTTTCAATATTTTCATTACTTTTCATATTTATATGGTGCTGTGTGTATTGTGCATTCCGAGAGTAGCATATTGTGAGTGTTGGATAACTTTGGATTACGTGGTGACTGTAGGCCGCAGTCCTTTTCTTAATTGGTCATCCCTCCCTCCGTGTTATTACTCGTGTTTTCCACCTTATGTCCCTAGGATATTTCTCAATCTCAGATCATCATTTTGGTACCCTGGTACTTTGGTTTGTCTTCGGGTCAAAGCACCCTATCTTCTGCAATCTGACCGAAGGAGGATACAGAGGACCATAGTTCCTCTAGCACGGAATAAGTTGCTGAGTTGGGACCTCAACAGCAGTTATCATCACCAGTTGACACTCTCACCCCCTTTACGTCAGTCAGAGATGATGATATTTACTTAGGCAGGGAATTAGCTTTATTTTTTCAGAGCACAAAGTTTGCTAATTTTGTAAGTATCATATTTCATTTAGTGGGAAAACCCTTGCTTCTGTCCTATAGAGGCTCGGCAAGGTATGCCTACATTCATGGACTACCTTATTCACTGTTTAAAGAATTAAATGTTTCATTTGTTTTAGAAAATCAGTTTCATTTATTTAGTAGGATTTTCTTGCCCTAATTCTCTTACATTGAGTACCGGGTACAAGATTTCCTGCGATTTTGATTGACTAATCATTTACCATACTAAAATTAACGTAAATTGTTAACGCTTAAAATTCCACAGGATAGTTACCAGTTGCCACGTCATCCTGTTACTGACACCATATCACCAATATATTCTTGTACATTTATTTGCTATTTTTCACCATGTTTCGTCTCCAAACTTTTCGTAACGATCCAGCAGGTGAAATAGGGAACTTAAGTCGTGTCAAGAGGACCGAATTACAATCTCAAGCACACGAGTATCAACTAGATGCTTGCCCTGGAGCCAACAAAAATGACTTGCACAATTTAATATTGGATCACCACTTAGATGAAGGGAAGATTGACTCTGAAACTCACGAAAATTATTCTATTGCAGATAAAAATGCTCTGACAGCTATATAAATTGAAGCTCGAACTTGCAAAGATCGAGCGAGAACAACAAAAAGAAGCTCTACAAATGAGGAAAGAAGAAGCGGCCATAAGGAAAGAAGAACAAGAACGCGAGGTGACCCTTGCGTGAGATGGCCCTCAAAGAACGAGAGGCTGCCCTGAGGAAAGAGGAAAGGGAACGTGAGACTACACTACTCCGTAAGCGTGAGCGAATACAGCATGAAACAAGACAACGTCACCTGGAGATGCAACGCGAACATGATAAGAAGCAAGCCGACATGGCTATAGCATGTCGTCAACAAGAACTCGCGTTGGAAACTTCACACCACACTCAGCGTCAACAAGCTACAGCTAGTCTTCCCGTAAGTTTCAATGTCTCCCATGCAAGTAAGTTAATGCCACCATTCCTTGAAACAGAGATTGATGTCTTTTTCACCACTTTTGAGACCCTAGCTAAAAAACTTAGCTGGCCTGCAGATCAATGGTCTACCCTTCTCAGAGTGCATCTCACAGGTAGAGCTGCTGTTACTCTCAGTATCTTAGCATCTGAGAATGATTACCAGACCCTGAAGCAAGCAGTTCTGGACGCCTACCTTCTCTCCACCGAAAGCTACAGACAAAAATTCCGTGATTATCTAAAGGCAATTACCACCACCTTTCTAGAATTTGCCAATACAAAGAAAAGATATTTCATGAAATGGCTGGAAGCCGCACATGTCTCTACATTTTCAGAACTCGTCAACCTCATGCTAGTTGACGAATTCTTGAGACACGTTCCTCCTTCCGTCCGTTTATATTTAGCAGATAAAGAAGAAACCGACTACATCAGATGTGCGAAGTCAGCTGACACCTACAGCCTCATCTACCGGCTTACACCAGAACCACCTTCCAGTAAGAAGTCTTCATATAGTTATGATAAAGTGAGTGCCAATCAAGCGAGCTCTCAATTGTATTGTAAGTATTGCAAACTCTATGGACATACCATAGATAGATGTGGGAAGGCTCAATACAAAGGTAATAATGAAACTTCTAAACCCAAACCGACTCCTCCTAAGTCCGGTAAGCCTGTGATGAATGTTGGTCTTCCTGTTAATGATCTTTCTCTCTTCAGCAAACACCTGTATCCTGGAACTGTCTCTGCCACCAGTACAGATTCGGAGGGACGTTTCAAATTGAAGATCTTGAGGGACACAGCGGCTCTTCAGTCTATAATTTTGAAATCAGCTGTGCCTAACATCACCTACACCGGGGAAACCGTCCTTATCACTGACCTCACTGCTACCACTCCGTATCCACTCGCCAGAGTCCACCATGATTGTCCTTTCGTGACCGGAGAAGTGCAAGTCGCCATCAGGGAAAAGCCTTTTCCCATGCCTGGAGTGCAACTTCTCCTGGGCAACGACTTGGCAGAAGATCTGCAACCGTCCAACCTGATCATCATGGACAAACCCCAGGTGTGTACCTCTGTAATGGATAATCCCATCTTTGAGTATGTTTCAGCAGAGGTCCAAGAAAGTGATGAAGTTTCTCCTCCAGTTTTGGTGACCACCCGTGCACAAGCTGCACGCCCGAAACCAGCTGACTCTGCTGCTACTGCTGTCCCTCAAGACCCTCAGAATCTACCACCGAATCTTACTAGTTTGGAGTTCCGTAAGTTGCAGAGGGAGGATCCTTTATTAACACCACTGTTCTTCCAGGCTGAGACTTAACCTGACAGTATCCCTGGGTTCTTCCTAGAGAATCAGTTGCTCTACCACAGGTACAGACCCCAGTAAGCTGAAGGAGGACGACGATTGGGCAAATGTCGAACAACTAGTGATTGCCACCAGCCTACGGTCTGACATTCTACACCTGGACCATGGAGGACTATCTCACTATGGTTTTAACAAAACCTACCACGGAATCAGACAAGACTACTACTGGCCAGGTATGGTAAAAGACGTCAAAGGTTACGTGCAACAGTGGCATACATGTCAGATGGCAGGTAAACCTCACATCTCTATTCCTAAGGCACCGTTGAATCCTATCCCAATGCCTGCGGAACCTATCCACAGACTCATCATAGACTGTGTTGGTCCTTTACCCCGGACCAGTTCTGGCAACGCCTATATACTAACTATCCTGTGTCCTACCACCAGATTCCCCATAGCAGTTCCAGTAAAGAACATTACGGCTGCTACTGTGGTGAAACACCAATTGAAGATCTTCACCCAGTATGGATTTCCAAGAGAGGTTCAAAGTGACTGTGGCAACAACTTCACCAGTGATCTCTTCAAAAAGACACTGGAAAAGTTCAACATCACACAGGTACTGTCCAGCCCCTATCATCCTGCTTCACAAGGTTCTCTTGAACGTAGTCATCAGACTATTAAAGCACTCCTAAAGAAATTTTGCAATGAAACCTTGAAGGACAGGGATAAACAACTTTATCTCATTATGTGCATTTTCAGAAGTCTCTCCAATGAGTCTCTAGGAGTATCTCCTTATGAGATGCTCTACGAACGTAAGTGTTGTATTCCTCTCAAAGCTTTTAAAGACTCTCTACGTAATGCCACCTTCAGTGACCCTCAGAATGTGCCTCAGTTTCTTCAAAACTTAAAACACATTCTAGAGAGAGTACGTAAATTTGCTAATGACAATCTATTGAAAGCTCAGGAGAGGATGAAGACTCATTTTCACCAGAGCAGCAAATTAAGGAAATTTAAACCAGGAGACTTCGTGTTGGCATACTTTCCTATCCCAGGTTCTCCATTGCAAAACAAGTTTTCAGGACCCTACCGCGTCAAGAAGTGCAGAAACAACCACAACTACGTTCTTGAGACTCCAGATAGGCGGCGGAAGACCCAGTTGTGCCACGACAACCTCCTGAAGCAGTATCAAGGTACTCCCCCAACTGTATTGGTATCATTATCCACATTTAAAGGTCCATACCTCCACAGTGAGACCTTCCCTGCTTCTCTTCCCGAAAGCACTAACACTGAGTCAGTGCCTTCCAACTCGGAAATCCTTACTGATTTTCATACCTATTTACAGGACAGCAATAGTGCTCCTCTCATCAGAATCTTCAAGGAACATCAGAAGTTGTTCAGCGATGATCCACAGGAGTGTAATGTGATTCAGCACGACATCCAGCTACTCCCTGACACCCGGCCGATTCGTCAACCTTTCTACCGAATCAGCTCGAGTAAAAAGGAAGTTATGCATGCTGAAGTACAGAACCTCCTGGATCATGGGCTGGCCACCCCTTGTGAGTCCTCTTGGGCCTCACACTGCATCTTGGTGCCGAAACCGCAAGGTAAAGTGAGGTTGTGTACCGATTATCGGAAATTGAATCTTGTCACTGTCAAGGATGCGTACCCATTACTTAGAGTAGATGACATCCTTGACGCCATTGGTAATGCTCGGTATCTATCAAAGTTAGACTTACTCAAAGGATACTACCAAGTATGTTTGACAGAGCGAGCTTAGGAAATATCTGCCTTCACCACTCCTTTTGGCCTTTACAGATATGAACGCCTTCAATTTGGACTATGTAATGCCCCGGCCATCTTCCAGCGAGCTGTCAACCGCGTCATCCATGGCTTAGATAACACCTATGCCTACTTGGATAATATCGTGATAGCAACTAACACCTGGGACCTCGTAGCCTGGTGGATAGCGCGCAGGACTCGTAATTCTGTGGCGCGGGTTCGATTCCCGCACGAGGCAGAAACAAATGGGCAAAGTTTCTTTCACCCTGAATGCCCCTGTTACCTAGCAGTAAATAGGTACCTGGGTGTTAGTCAGCTGTCACGGGCTGCTTCCTGGGGGTGGAGGCCTGGTCAAGGACCGGGCCGCGGGGACACTAAAGCCCCGAAATCAACTCAAGATAACCTCAAGATGGGACTAACATCTGCTCCAGCTGCAACGATTGTTCGCCAAGCTTCTGACAGCCGGCCTCACCATCAACTTGGGCAAG
The DNA here is from genome assembly GCF_040958095.1 of Procambarus clarkii. Lineage (NCBI taxonomy): Eukaryota > Metazoa > Arthropoda > Malacostraca > Decapoda > Cambaridae > Procambarus > Procambarus clarkii. The sequence goes on from NC_091153.1 coordinate 16,990,258, forward strand.
TCCACCTTTGCTAAAGGTAAAGTGCGTTATCTTGGTCATGTGATAGGGAGTGGCAGCCTAGCTCCGTTAAACGTACACACTCAAGCCATCCAGCATTACCCACAGCCTACCACCAGGAAGCACCTCCTGCGCTTCCTTGGTCTTGCCTCCTACTACCGTATTTTTGTGAAGAATTTTAGTACGGTAGCGACACCATTGATCACTTTAACCAGCCCCAAGCAACGGTCACATTGGACCATTCAGCAAACCATTGCTTTTGAACAACTTAAATCTCTGCTCTGTTCTAATCCCATTCTCGCCTCGCCAGATATCAGGAAGCCGTTCATCATCTATGTCGACGCCAGTGGTACCGGTATCGGGGGCGTCCTGGTGCAACAACGAGGCGAGGAGGTTCTACCTGTTAGCTACTACAGCTACAAGTTAAAACCACACCAGAAGAATTACAGCACTATTGACAAGGAGCTACTCTCCTCTCCTGAATTTACAGCACTTTGCATCGTACCTACAAGGTGCTCTGTCTACCACCATCTACTCGGACCACAATCCCCTACGCTTCTTGCAGCAAGCCCAATTCAACAATCAACGACTTCTATGATGGGCTTTGTATCTGCAGAATTTCAACCTGAAGATTTTCTACATCAAGGGTTCTGACAACATCATAGCAGATGCCCTCTCCAGAGTCTATGAGGTAGAGGGCTCCACCTACCACTCTACCACCTGAAGACGTAACTTCACAGATAAGCACAGGCTTCGGGGGAGAGTTGTGACGATAATCTCTTTCAAGAGAGATTGAGCCTGCTCTTCCCTACATAAAGTTGCATACACATATACAAGAATAAGATGCTACCTTCAAGATACGTCTACCAGTAGCACAAAAGGTTTTGACCAGAAGGCAAAGCGTACCCTAAACCCCCACTCCACACTCCCTCCATGCCGGCTCGCCCGTCGTCAACAAGCAAACTACCATTCCAGCCTGCCTGCTTCTGACTGGTGACCCGCCGTCTGCACACCTGCACCTCAGCTCCCTCTACCTAGGTCGATGTCTGGGCTTGAACCAGCCATTGAAGTCAGAATATCCTTGTGCTCTCAAGCTGTGAACAACAAACTGATACACGTTCTGTTTATTGGTGGAGGTTCCCAGCTAGCGCTATATTCTCAGCACCTGTTAATGTCATTTTGTCTTTATATTATTCCTAAAGTAATTTATCCCAGTTCTTAATTTTTATGACTTGTTTGTTTGCACTGTACATAGTCAAGGGATTGTCTTTGTTTTTAAATTTGCTTTCCAGTTAATTAAAGTTTCGTTGTTCATACTGTGTTTTGCGTGTCTTCCCTTACTCTACCACAGACAACAGCCAAGCAGTCTCTTTTTTTTTTTTTGTAAATGTGACAGACATTGACACCAGCCATTAGGAGGACTGCTGAACATCTACACTTTCCCGTCACAATATATATATATATATATATATATATATATATATATATATATATATATATATATATATATATATATATAAATATATATATGTCGTACCTAGTAGCCAGAACGCACTTCTCAGCCTACTATGCAAGGCCCGAATTGCCTAATAAGCCAAGTTTTCATGAATTAATTGTTTTTCGACTACCTAACCTACCTAACCTAACTTTTTCGGTTACCTAACCTAACCTAACCTATAAAGATAGGTTAGGTTAGGTTAGGTGGGGTTGGTTAGGTTCGGTCATATATCTACGTTAGTTTTAATTCCAATAAAAAAAATTGACCTCATACATAATGAAATAGGTAGCTTTATCATTTCATAAGAAAAAAATTAGAGAAAATATATTAATTCAGGAAAACTTGGCTTATTAGGCAAATCGGGCCTTGCATAGTAGGCCCAGAAGTGCGTTCTGGCTACTAGGTACGACATATATATATATATATATATATATATATATATATATATATATATATATATATATATATATGTCGTACCTAGTAGCCAGAACTCACTTCTCAGCCTACTATTCAAGGCCCGATTTGCCTAATAAGCCAAGTTTTCCTGAATTAATATATTTACTATAATTTTTTTCTTATGAAATGATAAAGCAACTCTTTTCTCTATGTATGAGGTCAATTTTTTTTTATTGGAGTTAAAATTAACGTAGATATATGACCGAACCTAACCAACCCTACCTAACCTAACCTAACCTATATTTATAGGTAAGGTTAGGTTAGGTAGCCAAAAAAAGCTAGGTTAGGTTAGGTTAGGTAGGTTAGGTAGACGAAAAAACATTAATTCATGAAAACTTGGCTTATTAGGCAAATCGGGCCTTGAATAGTAGGCTGAGAAGTGCGTTCTGGCTATTAGGTACGACATATATATATATATATATATATATATATATATATATATATGTCGTACCTAGTAGCCAGAACGCACTTCTCAGCCTACTATGCAAGGCCCGATTTGCCTAATAAGCCAAATTTTCCTGAAATAATATATTTTCTCTAATTTTTTTCTTATGAAATGATAAAGCTACCCATTTCATTATGTATGAGGTCAATTTTATTTTATTGGAGTTAAAATTAACGTAGATATATGACCGAACCTAACCAACCCTACCTAACCTAACCTAACCTATCTTTATAGGTTAGGTTGGGTTAGGTAACCGAAAAAGGTAGGTTAGGTTAGGTTAGGTAGGTTAGGTCGTCGAAAAAACATTAATTCATGAAAACTTGGCTTATTAGGCAAATCGGGCCTTGCATAGTAGGCCGAGTACGACGTTCTGGCTACTAGGTACAACATATATATATATATATATATATATATATATATATATATATATATATATATATATATATATATATATATATATATATATATGTTGTACCTAGTAGCCAGAACGTCGTACTCGGCCTACTATGCAAGGCCCGATTTGCCTAATAAGCCAAGTTTTCCTGAATTAATATATTTTCTCTAATTTTTTTCTTATGAAATGATAAAGCTACCCATTTCATTATGTATGAGGTCAATTTTATTTTATTGGAGTTAAAATTAACGTAGATATATGACCGAACCTAACCAACCCTACCTAACCTAACCTAACCTGTCTTTATAGGTTAAAAAAAAGTTAGGTTAGGTTAGGTAGTCGAAAAACAATTCGTGAAAACTTGGCTTATTAGGCACATCGGGCCTTGCATAGTAAGGCTTAAGGCTGAGAAGTGCGTTCTGGCTACTAGGTACGACATATATATATATATATATATATATATTATATATATATATATATATATATATATATATATATATATATATATGACTGAAAACTCACACCCCAGAAGTGACTCGAACCCATACTGCCAGGAGCAACGCAACTGGTAACTACAGGACGCCTTAATCCACTTGACCATCACGACCGGACATAAGGAAGTGATTGCCGAAGCTATTTGAACCACTTCCCCGCCAGCACTCGGATGTAATCTTGGGCATAGCATTTTATCAAATCACCTCATTTTTGCGGGCACATGTGAGGAACACAAATGCAAACAAGCCTGAATGGTCCCCAGGACTATATGCGAGTGAAAACTCACACCCTAGAAGTGACTCGAACCCATACTCCCAGGAGCAATGCAACTGGTAACTACAGGATGCCTTAATTCGCTTGACCATCATGACCGGACATAAGGAAGTGATAGCCAAAGCTATTTGAACCACTTCCCCTTTGATAAAATGCATAGCATTTTATCAAATCACCTCATTCTTTGGGGCACATGTGAAGAACACAAATGCAAGCACAAATGTAGTTACAAGTTGCGTTGCTCCTGGGAGTATGGGTTCGAGTCACTTCTGGGGTGTGAGTTTTCTGTCGCATATAGTCCTGGGGACCATTCAGGCTTGTTTGCATATATATATATATATATATATATATATATATATATATATATATATATATAGTGATGGGAAAGTGTTGGAGTGTAGATGTTCGGCAGTCCTCCAATGGCAGGTGTCAATGCCTGGTCACACTTACAAAAAAAAGATAGACTGCTTGCCTGTTGTCTGTGGTAAGTGAGAGGGAGGAACACGAAAAAATAAAGTATGAACAATGAAACTTTAATATATACTTTAAACATAAATGAAAATAAAGACAAGTCTTGGGGAAATGAATAATGCAATTAAATAACAAAAATAAATGCAAAAACACTGTGAGACAAAATAGTAAATGGTGAAATGGTGCTGAGAATATTGGCTATGGCTGAGACCTCCCTTAGCATACAAAAGCCAGAGAGCTTAGTATGCCAGAGAGAGATGTCAACTCCTAGAGCACAAAGAATATTCTGAAGCTGATGGCTGGTCCAGGCTCAGACATCGACTTAGGTAGATGGCACTGAGGTGCAGGGTGCAGGTGTGCAGTCGGCGAGTCACCAATCAGGAGCAGCAAGGCTGGGATGGGTAGTTGGCTGGTTGATGATGAGCCGGCGTGGAGGGTGTGTGGATTTGGGGGTTTAGGGTACGTTTTGCCTCCTGGTCAAAACGTTTTGTGCTACTGGTAGACGTATCTTGAATGTAGCATCTTATACTTGTAGACTGGACGTAACTTTAGGTAGGGAAGAGCAGGCTCAATCTCTCTTGAAAGAGATTATTGTCACTATATATATATATATATATATATATATATATATATATATATATATATATATATATATATATATATATTTATATATATATATATATATATATATATATATATATATATATATATATATATATATATATATATATATATATATATATATATATCATCTGTACGAACAGTTGAGGTTCGAGGTTCGTTTCATTTTATATATGCAAATTTATGCAACACGTTTTGACAACAGGTTGTCGACCAAAACATACTCTCTCCGCCTATTCCATTGACCCCATAAATACATGGATAATTGTAGAAAGTAATATTCAATATGACAAACAGCAACGTCCTGGGGAGAGCTAGAATCACCAGAATGTACATAATGCTGAAACAGAGATTAATACGCTGGCTCGGGCACGTGGCTTCCTGATGATAATAGTGGTGGTGTGAAGCTCACTGATGATAACAATTGTGGTGTGAAGCTCCCTGACGATAACAGTTGTGGTTGTGAATGGGCGACGGCAGGATCCACAAGGATCTCCTGTATGGAGAGCTGACGCAGGGAAAGCGTCCAACAGGCAAGCCCTAACTACGGTACAAAGAGGTATGCAAGAGGGACCTGAAAGCCATGGACGTCGATCTTGCTACGTGGGAAACACTGGCCGCAGACCGATCATCCTGGGGGCAGTCTGTTCAAAGAGGTCTCTCCAAGTTCGAGGAGTCACTTGCAAAGAAATCGGAGGCAAAGAGATAGAGACGGAAAGCCGGTAGCCAGGAAGACAGACCAGAATCAGACTTCGTTTGTGCTCAGTGTGGGATGGACTGCCATTCTGGGATTGGCCTCATCAGTCACACCAGAAGCTGCACCAGTACTGACAACCAGAGTGCAACTCCATAGTCTCCTGAGACTGAAGGATGCCTACTACTTTTTCAGTATTCAATATATATATTTATATCTTACCAGTACTGTCCCCCCCTCCCCCCCAAAAAAAAGAAATGTACTGCTTGCTTTCTTGGAAAAATCCAAGAAAGCTTTAATTGTTTTTATTTTGTGAATATTCAATATTTACTGTATTTATTTTTTATTGACTTTAATATTATATTATTTTTATTTTATTATTTTTAATTAGTAAGTAAGTCGACTGTATTTTCTGTTTCAGCTGCTAGAACTTGTCACGCAATGGAAGGGACAAATGCAACTTGCACCACCTTATGAAAATGGTACAAGCAGTATTTGTTTACCTTATTGTTACAATTATAATTAATTAATCATATCACATATTGTGGTCTAAACTACTATTATTACAGCAAATTAAATTAATAACTACTAATACTATGCGTTCATAGAAGCCTCCGTGCCATGGTGCTCTAGGAGGTATGAATTTCCAGTGGCACTGCCGTTGATTTAGGGCCGTGCGCACCTTTGGGTGTGTCCAGATTTTCCTCAGACCTGCTTCTCCTACCACTAAGTTAGACCCATTGTCTGAGATCATTAACTTAGGACAGGATCTACGTGAAGCAAACCTGCGGAAAGCCTGTAAGAATGCCTCGGCACTCATATCGGGAGTCACTTCTAGATGGAATGCCCTTGTTGTGGCAGAAGTGAAAAGAAAGATTTCTTGTGAAATCTACTCCTGTAGTCTCAAAGTGACGAATATGTACAACTCGTTCCTTTGGAAGTTGAGGAGGGCCTGGATATGGACACACTCTGGCATCGTATCTCTGGCAAATAACACAAGATTTAATTATGGATTTTACTGCCTGCCTACCTTGGGGTAGCCAGTACTGTTGTCTTAAGTCTATGAAAGTATCTAATACCCCACCATGCAGAGTGCTGTATTTGTGTATGTGTAACACAATTAGTTTGCTTACTATGTGGTGACGAGGAAGCAATATTGTAATTTTTGCTTCCAGATCTATGTTATCATGCTGTAAGCGGCCTCCACATCTTATTATGTTATAATTGTTGGTATCTACCCAGAGACCCAGATCATTTTGTAGCTTCTTAGGAACATTGTCAAATTCTGTCCCGAATGTGTCTGTCCGAGCTCTTTTGACACAGTACCTTAAGGCACTAGGGAATTTATGCTTGATTCCTATTTTCTTTAGAAAATCAAACACTACTTGGATGACACCTATTAGTTTGTTCAGTTCAGAGTACTGATTAGGATCAATTACCAAAGTCCGAGGTAGTTCTGGGTTCTCAGTTGGAACAGTGACATTGGTCACAATGACTTGTGACTTTTGTTTAGGCCCCTGTTCGCTGACTAGCCACTGAGGTCCATTGAACTACATTTTTGCCTTTGTTAATTGCCGTAAAGTCAGGCCTCGGGAGACATAGTCAGCTGGATTCTCTTTGATGGGTACATATCTCAGTTTCTACCCTGCCGACAACTCTCGTATTTCCTTAATGCGGTTACTCACGTAAGGATTTTTACTATTATTGTTTTTAACCCACCTTAGCACTGCCTCATTATCTGACCATACCACTGTTTCTTCAAAGTGGATGTTGCTTAAAGCCTTGATCAGATAATGAGCCAAACTTACACCTAGCAGTAAGGCTCTTAATTCCAGTTGTGGCAATGATCGTTTCTTTAAGGGTGCCACTCTGGCCTTTGATGTGAGCAAATTGGCTTGCCCATTTGAGACCAGGTAAGCTACTGTGCCATAAGCCTTTCCTGAGGCATCACAGAATAAATGTAGATTAATTCCACATAAAGATCACACTAACGTGATGCATCAAATGAACAAATCCACAAGGGCTGTGACGAGGATTCGAACCTGGGTCCGGGAGTATCGGACCCAGGTTCGATGCTCCCGGAGCCTGGTTTGTGCCTCAGAGAGGCTACAGGATCCATTAAGTTCAGTAGAACTTCGGTTTCAACCCTTTTACCCTGTCGTAGCTCAGTCGATTAGGGATGTGTCTGGGATGCTCCCGAACCAAGGGTCGAATCCTCGTCACGGCCCTTGTGGATTTGTTCATTTGATGCACCACGTTAGTGTGATCTCTGTGTGTGATGATATAAGGGTGAAGAGGGAGAACGGCCTATTGATATACCTCGGGTGCTGGGGGGGTTGTGTAAAAGCCTGGTTTGTGCCTCGGAGAGGCTACGGGATCCAGTAAGTTCAGTAGAACTTCAGTTTCAACCCTTTTACCCTGTCGTAGCTCAGGCAGTGATTAAGGCAGTGTCTGGGATGCTCCTGGACCCAGGTTCGAATCCTCATCACGGCCCTTGTGGATTTGTAGCTTAATTGGTTCCTTTTCATTTACTGTGTTCCGAGGGAACTTGACAGACTCTAGGATACCTGAATCTTTCACTAGCCCTTGCCATTTTTCTTGTAAGGCAGGTGTTATAAGATCATCCCAGTCTATCTTTTGTTGCCAACATTCCTGCATTATCAACTTTCCATTAATTAAGATTGGACTTAATAGTCCCAATGGGTCAAAGGGTTTGCTGACTTGTGAGAGTAATTTTCTCATTGTTAGGTTGGTGGTATCTGGCTCCATCGACTTGAGTGTCAACTGATCTGCTGTTGTATCCCATTCGACGCCTATTACTTTTGTCTTCCCCGGTACCTGGTAATAGGGAAAATCAGTTTCGATCAGTTGATTTAATCTGGCATTGTTGGAGACCCACGACTGGAGAGGCATATTTGCTCCCATTAATTCTCAATTGGCCTGATGGTATATGTTCAGCAGTTTACTCTCACTGCTGGCTGTTCCTTGGAAATTGTCCACATACAAGTTATTGCTAATTTCTGTTTTATTTGGACTATTGGACTTCTTCAAATGCGTGTCTAAGATAGCTTGAAGCAGAAATAGGGAAGATGTGGCACCAAACAGACCAGACGCAAACCTGTAAGTGTTTAATTCACTGTTTGGATTTTTAGGATCCTTGATCCATAGGAACTTTGTGTAGTTATATTTTTCTTCTTGGAGACCTACCCTAAGGAAAGCCTTGCTGATGTCGGCCGTATATGCGCAAGTCCCAATGCGGAACTTTAACAGCACATCATATAGCCTTTGTGTCAGGCTAGGGCCAGTTTGAAGGCAGTCATTTAATGAAACACTATTCTGCTTTGACTTAGCACTGCAATTCAATATTATCCATAGTTGGGTAGTAGCTGAATTTTTCAGTACAGGGTGATGTGGCAGGTAATGTCCTTCTTTGGGTTATCATTTGTGACAACTTCGATAAATTTGTCATCGAGTTGCTTCTGTATTATTTCATGGTACAATTTCAAGTTCTCAGCAACACCTGTCATCTTAATTGGTTTTGTTCCATAAAATGTTTGACCGGTAACTGAGGGTGATTCAGCTTCTACAGTAAACTGACCCAGTATTGATTATCTCTGTAGATAACTGAGTCCAGGTACTGTTTGTAAGTCCAGTCGTCATTTAGACTTGGTTGTTCAGGGACAATGCCGAGAGTTGCCAGGTCCCATAATTTATGTACAGGAGGATCAAGCTCTTCCTCGGACATGTCTCTGAATTGTAGTGGAGACTGTTCTCCTAGTCATGCAACCATTACTGGGTTGGCATGTTGGTGGTCTACAGGTGTGTGATGCTTCAGTCATAATACTGGGCCTGTTAGCAAATAGCCACCTGCAGACGGTAACAAGTTCATTCCCTGTTTTTCATCCTTTGCTTTGATAAACTTATGGTAGACATCTAATCCCATAAGGATTCCAATATTGTAGAGATTATCTGAATTGATTTTGTCAGCCAATTTGATTCCCTTTTCTTCCAGGAATTTGGCTGTTGTCCCTTTGACCATACACATACAGGTCTGATGGGAATCTATCTATTACAAGAGCTTGTATCGGTCGGATATAACCGCCTAAACGTACTTTAGGTTGTGCTACCTTGAAGACTCGGGCTCCTGAGTTAGTCAGGAATCGTGTTATGTCTATTTATGTCTCTCGTACAGGTTTGAGTTTCAAGGCATGTTCCAACTCCTTTGAGATAAAAGTAATTTGGGGTCCTTGGTCAAATAATCCACATATGGTGACCTTGGACTTTCCATTTTTAATGATCAATTGAGCAGTGGGTAGAGCTGATTTATGATCAGACCTTGTTGAAAAGACACTTACGTCAGGTAATACGTTACAAAGCTATACTGAAGCATAAGTTCCTTCCTCTACCTGTGATTTGGGAGACTTTGTACTTGAGTGCCCACAAAGTGCTGTACGGCGTTAACCCTTATGGCATCTATTGCAGGTGCGTATTTGAGTGTCGCAGGTGTCGGAATTATGTGCCCTTATACACCTGGTGCAATTACGTAACTCTTTGAGACGTTTTATACGTGTAGCACGATCAGGGTAAGCGTTGCAGTTGTACATGGTAGGTTGTTTATCACAGAACAGACATGGCCTCCAGACGTTAACAGCATCTTGGGGAGTCACCTCCTGACTCCTCATGATGACTCCCAACAAGCCTGAATGGTCCCCAGGCATACATGCAACTGAAAACTCACACCCCAGAAGTGACTCGAACCCATACTGCCAGGAGCACATTGCAACTGGTGTACAGGGCACCTAATCCACTCGACCATCACGACTGGACAAAAGCTGATGGTAGCCAAGGCTACCTCACGTGTGCCCAAAAGAATGAGGTGATTTGATAAAATACTATGCCCAAGAGTACCATCAGAGTGCTGGCAGGATGATGGGCAAATAGCCTCGGCTACCATCAGCTTTTGTCTGGTCGTGATGGTCGAGTGGATTTGGTACCCTGTACACCAGTTGCAATGTGCTCCTGGCAGTATGGGTTCGAGTCACTTCTGGGGTGTGAGTTTTCAGTTGCATGTATGCCTGGGGACCATTCAGGCTTGTTTGCATTTGTGTTCCTCACGTGTGCCCCAAAGAATGAGGTGATTTGATGAAATTCTATGCCCAAGAGTACCATCAGAGTGCCGGCGGGCTGATGGACAAATAGCCTCGGCTACCATCAGCTTTTGTCCTGATGAGAGAGGCAGAGAGAGAGAGAGAGAGAGAGAGAGAGAGAGAGAGAGAGAGAGAGAGAGAGAGAGAGAGAGAGAGAGAGAGAGAGAGATTGATAGATAGATAGATATGTTACACACACGAAAAAGTCGCTTTGAGGCAATAGGGTAGGAGGAACACCTTGAACCGGCGTTCCGAGGATTCCCAGACACCTGCCCTAACCCACTCGGCCACGATAGGACAAAATGGCTGACCAACCTGGAATTCATCTGAATTCACCTGAAGGTTTTGTGTTAGTTAAGAATGTCAGGTAATCAGTATTCAAGAAATATTCAAGTATCAACAGTTGTGAATCTCTTGTCACAGCCCGTCCTAATCAACCGAGGCGAAATGCTCGGCAATCAACCCGTCAAATCATATTTATTAATGCAAAACTGGTTTAAACACGATTTACAACTGATAACATACAAACATTTCTGGAACAATGCTGTGCTAATGACCTATGTTCGAATCGCAGCTCTGTAAGTGCTTTATCCACGTACTTCAGAACAAATAATCAACAAAACTTAAACATCTAGCCACACCTAATCTAAACGTAATCATACATAGAACTTTAATATATCAAATAATTCTAAGTTACATATGATATAAAACTTATTTTAATACTCAAAATGTTAAAATTAACGAATGCATCTTGAGGGACGGCCGCTGCTTTAACGAACCTAGCATGAGGACGGGTTGCCAATCAAGGGTTTTTAACTTAATAGAGGAGGGGCTGGCAGCAAGTTCAGGTGAAATTAGGAATAATTACTGTTTTGGGAGAAGTTAAAGGAAAGAGCAGAGTATATAATATGAATGATATTGCTGGTATTTCTTAGTGCTTTGTAATTTAAATAAAGGTTGAAGTATTTCTTGCATTTTGAAGAATATTTTGGCGTAGGGTTTCGTGATTTGTTTAGAATGTCTATTAGCACCTTAATTTGAGATTGTTTTTTATAAAGATTAATAATTCCCTTACACTAGGTACTTCTGTCCACCGCTGGAACATCCCGAAGACTTCATGAAATCTTACAGGGTGATATTGTTCAGGAGAGGAGGGAGGGGTTACCCACTTGTATCTAACCACTTGGCAAAAGTCCAGGCTTAAGTCCCTCATGTCATTGAAGACCGTAACATTAGTCTTAAGTCCTATTAACTGCGCGTGGGTTATTAAGGCCATAATAGCTTACGGACCACAAATACTTCTTTAGTCTTGGACATAGTGACCTAAGAAAACTCGGTTTTCATACACTGAGAAACAGGGTACACCTGTTGATCTACCCTGATGAGACTTTTAACTTATCAATAAAACTTGAATATAGTTAATTATAACTATGAGCTTTTAGTTAATATGCAAACCTATCGAATCTTTATATAAGGCTTCAATGACCTTGGTTTAATTAGTAAATTTAAATTATTTTGTTTTCTTTATATTAGGCTTCAATGACCTAGGTTTAATTAGTAAAATTAAATTATTTTGTCAGTCATTTCAGTGCGGTGTATTTATGCACTTCCATTTCTGAATCAGATTACGTATTTTCTGTTACTCTCATTCCATTTCTTACTGAGTCTTCTGTCAACTCTGACTTTTACATCGGAGGACACGAACCATTAACGACCACTCAAGACACTCAAGCCAGGAAAAGTTAAACAAGAAAAAGTATGAAATATTAGCTTGTAAACAAGAAAAGTATTGGAGCTTTGTGATTTATCTGAGTTGTGTTGACAGTAGTTTTAAAGTGTGGCGAGTCACAGCTGCAGAATGTAAGAGAACACTTATTCTAAGGGAAGGCTGTTTTCTTACACTTCTATAACGCACCCTTCATCCTATTCCTTTCCTCCTCCTCTTCCGCCTCCTCTTCCTCTCATTTTTGTAGATAATATTCTCCATTTTCATTCTTTTCTTTACAGGCATCTTTTTTTTCTGTCCGATCTTTTTCCCTTCTTTATCACCCGTTTCTTACCATTCTCTTAATTCTGATGTTCTTCGAACTTTCCTTCCTATCCTGTCCCTTTGCCTTCATCCTTCTGCTATGGCTGTCATTCAGAAACATTTTACTGAAAATAAGAAAACAGCATCATTATAAAACACCTTGCAAAAAATAGAGGATAAGAATTATCAGCAAATCACTGAGAAAATTATAGAAAACCTGGAGGTGGTCTTAAGCACTGGAGGTGCTCTTGAGCACTGGAGGTGCTCTTGAGCACTGGAGGTGCTCTTGAGCACTGGAGGTGCTCTTGAGCACTGGAGGAGCTCTTGAGCACTGGAGGTGCTCTTGAGCACTGGTGGTGGTCTTGAGCACTGGCGGTGGTCTTGAGCACTGGTGGTGGTCTAGAGCAATGGTGGTGGTCTTGAGCACTGGTGGTGGTCTTGAGCACTGGTGGTGGTCTTGAGCACTGGTGGTGGTCCTGAGCACTGGAGGTGGTCTTGAGCACTGGAGGTGGTCTTGAGCACTGGTGGTGGTATTGAGCACTGGAGGTGGTCTTGAGCACTGGAGGTGCTCTTGAGCACTGGCGGTGGTCTTGAGCACTGGTAGTGGTCTTGAGCACTGGTGGTGGTCTTGAGCACTGGTGGTGGTCTTGAGCACTGGAAGTCTTGAGCACTGTAGGTGGTCCTGAGCACTGGTGGTGGTCTTGAGCACTGGTGGTGGTATTGAGCACTGGTGGTGGTCCTGAGCACTGGTGGTGATCTTGAGCACTGGTGGTGGTCTTGAGCACTGGTGGTGGTATTGAGCACTGGAGGTAGTCTTGAGCACTGGTGGTGGTCTTGAGCACTGGTGGTGGTCTTGAGCACTGGTGGTGGTCCTGAGCACTGGTGGTGGTCTTGAGCACTGGAAGTGCTCTGGAGCACTGGAGGTGCTCTTGAGCACTGAAGGTGCTCTTGAGCACTGGAGGTGCTCTGGAGCACTGGAGGTGCTCTTGAGCACTGGAGGTGCTCTTGAGCACTGGTGGTGGTCTTGAGCACTGGTGGTGGTCTTGAGCACTGGTGGTGGTCTTGAGCACTGGTGGTGGTCTTGAGCACTGGAGGTGGTCTTGAGCACTGGAGGTGGTCTTGAGCACTGGTGGTGGTCTTGAGCACTGGTGGTGGTCTTGAGCACTGGTGGTGGTCCTGAGCACTGGAGATGGTCTTGAGCACTGGAGGTGGTCTTGAGCACTGGAGGTGGTCTTGAGCACTGGAGGTTGTCTTGAGCACTGGTGGAGGTCTTGAGCACTGTAGGTGGTCCTGAACACTGGTGGTGGTCTTGAGCACTGGAGGTGATCTTGAGCACTGGAGGAGGTCTTGAGCACTGGAGGAGGTCTTGAGCACTGGAGGAGGTCTTGAGCACTGGAGGAGGTCTTGAGCACTGGAGGAAGTGTTGAGCACTGGAGATTGTCTTGAGCACTGGAGGAGGTCTTGAGCACTGGAGGAGGTCTTGAGCACTGGAGGTTGTCTTGAGCACTGGAGGAGGTCTTGAGCACTGGAGGTCTTGAGCACTGGAGGTGGTCTTGAGCAATGGAGGTGGTCTTGAGCAATGGAGGTTGTCTTGAGCACTGGAGGAGGTTTTGAGCACTGGAGGTGGTCTTGAGCACTGGAGGTGGTCTTGAGCACTGGTGGTGGTCTTGAGCACTGGTGGTGGTTGTTACGGCCCTCTCGGGTCGCAACTGAGTTCGTACTCTGATGTCGTTAGAGGAAGTTGTATCTGGCCCCAAGCCAGTAGTGGCTTTCAAGGGATGAGATCCGTGACGCAAGTAAAATAAAAGGGGAAGGGAAATAAAGTTATGAACTTAAGATTATAATTGTTCCCGTCACCAATAAATAATATAAGATTACACAGGGGGAGGGGTATTAACACTGCACAAGGGAATTATTTATACAATTGTCTTCTCCTGAAGACTCTGGATCCAAACTCTCGGTGCCAAGTCCTCGGTGCTTTCGTGGTCTCTTGACGAATCCTTCGACCAAGCTGAGTCTACCCCAAACACAGGCCAGCCAAAACACAGTTCCACTGGGGGCACCTCCGTGGAGGCCGTCAACCACAAGTCCAGCAGGTCTGCTGGCAGGTTCTGGATTAGCGACGCCAGTCAGGCCACTCCACGAGCGATACTAGGGTAGCGCCCTAGTCAGGAGCCTCGTGTGATACCACAAATCACTCTCCTGTCCACAATACCCCAGTGGATAATCGTCTCCAGCAGTCGGTCCCGGGTAAGACAATCCTTCTACTGCCACTCCACTGGCAGGGTAACACCACAGTGTTCTTCCGGGAGGCGACTCACAGCTGCTACAGCAAAGCACAAGGTATGGGGACGGCTGCCTTGGGTAGACTGACTCAACTTCCATCACAGCAGTCCCAGGTCGACTCTGTAAGCAGACACGTCATCAATAACTGGGACACACTAGCACCTCACTTACAGGCTCAGACACAAACGCCCGACGTATCCACTCCATAGATGGCGCTGTCGTCTGAGCACCACCTCACCAGAGGTCAGCAGCGGCGGTGTTGTGAGCCGAACAGGACTGGAAACTGGCCCTTGAGGCCAGTACACGTCGTCCTCACCCGGTGTCGTCGTCCGTTTGGAGGGGGTTTCGGGAGCTGACCCACAGATGGCGCGGTCGTCACTGCTCCGTGCTCGGACGCTGGATCCGGGTTCGTAACACCTCCCCACCAAAAAGAATTTGGTTTGGGGTTCTATGAAGAGAAACACAAACCAAATTAGTGCGGCGACACAACTCCAAATGGACTCACTTATACTGAAAACTGGAACGGCGAGGCTGCCTCGTCTACAGAACTGTACTAAGGAGAAACCCTGGCACAAAGGGAACTTGAAAATGGCAGGCGATGACCTGCCTGACGTAATGTTCCACACCTCCTCTGCGATGCCAAGCAGGGGCATCATCTCACCTCTCTCGAGTAAGAATCGGTGTAGACACGATGTGGGGCGACTCGACACTTCCTTATGTCGTGGCATCGATGATGGCTGGTCCCAGACGGTATTTCTAGTACCGGTCCGGCGGTCCTTCAGGGAGTCGGGCACCTGGAATACAGGGGTCTGATAATTTAGAGTGACAGCGACAGCGGGTAAAACAGTACTTACAGCATACTCCTCTACTAGGTCCACACCTAGTCCCAACAGGGCTGCTTGTACACCGACGATGGCATTCGCTCTGCCCACGTCAGGTCGACCAACGTTCCGTATAACGCTGTATTGAGGCTCAGCTATCACGCGGGGGGTGTCAACCTGTCGGAAACAGTCACTCATATTATCGTATCTCGTACCTCATGTATCAACCATCACCTTCCAGGTCCCTTCTTCGACTGCAACACTCACAGTGCATGTCTCTAATCCCTGGGATCTCTTCATGATGTTCAAAGGAGCCATCATCCTTCGGGTCGTCCACTGATCCTTACTGAGAACACAGAGAACACATACGAGAACAAAACAAAATACCGGTAGGAAACATTTGGTAAACCGAGGGATAAGCTTTCTGAGCTTGTAATGTCCATAGCCGGCTACATCCATTAGCCTGGTTTGGACCGAAAAGGGCTCTAGAACCTTCGCACATACCTCACCTACCTCTGACGTCTGGGGAATCTCTGGTCGGTTCAATGAACGCTGTACCTTGCCATACCGCAAGTGCACATCCGCCTTCGCTCCAGACTCGTTGGTATCCGTGGGTGCCTGCACACAAGGCCTCTCTTCTAGCTCAGGTACTTCTACTATCGTAACCTCATGTTTCATGTCGAGAGAAGAATCAGGAGACTCTGCTAGAACTCTGTCGATCTGCGGGTGAGAGGACAAATTAAACCTGTTTGAATCCGGGTCTGCCTTTACCTGGATATTACCATTGCCTGCCGTTACCTCCGACCTTGCTGTTTCGGCTGACTCGTCCGCGACTTTGGGAAGATTGATGCTCCAATCTGTCACCAAGTCGTTGGCTAGTATCACGTCAATCCCAGCCACAGGGAGGGTATCGACTACTGCCAACTCACAAGTGCCGCTGAAATAAGGCGAGTCGAGATGTACTGGCACTAAGGGGGCGATGTACCGCGTCCTTGGAAACCCAACCAGGACAACCTTTGGTCTCCCAACCACACTCACTCCTTCGGGTAACGAGCTTCTCACGATCAGGGACTGGGCTGCTCCACTATCTCTGAGCACTACAACTGATCTACCAGTATGATCACTCGTTACATACCCGCTTGAAGTGTGAGGGGCGAACAAACTTGATCCTTCCTGCGTCGTCGTCGACTGGCTTCCTGCTGGTGGTACTACACAGCTCATCATCATCACCTCCCTACGTGCACTGCCACCTCTTCTGCCTCGGCACATAGCAGCTACATGCCCTTTCTGCCCACAGGTCCAGCACACCATATTCCTCCTCGGACTCCGGTGTTTCGGAATGCTAGGACTAGTCCTTCGAGGGCTACTTGGGGGCGTCTTCTTAGCGCTTTGTGGGACGGGTCTTTCCTCTTCGTCATGAGGTCTGTCAAACCGGCGTTGGTAATTCCTTGGGACGTACTTAGCAGACGACCTGTGAGTCAGGATGTATTCCTCAGCCATGGTGGCTGCTGCACTCAAGGTCTCTACCTGCTGTTCCTCTAAGTATGTCTTCAAGTCTCCAGACAAACAATCCTTGAAGTCCTCTAGCAGTATAAGCTGCTCGAGGTCTTCTTTGGTCTCCACCTTCCGAGAGGCACACCATTCTTGGAAAAGTCGCTCCTTGATGGTGGCGAATTCGGTGAAAGTGTGCTCTGAGGTCTTTTTCAGGTTCCTAAACTTCTTCCTGTACGCCTCAGGTACCAATTGGTACGCCATGAGCACAACCTTCTTCACCTTATCATAATCGCCGGAGTCGTCAAGGGATAACGTGGAGTAGGCGATTTGGGCCTTCCCAGTCAAGACTGACTGTATCATGATGGCCCAATTCTCCCTTGGTCACTCCAAAGAGGCAGCGACTTTCTCGAAGGCTGCAAAAAACTTTGAAACTTCCCTCTCATTGAACTTGGGGACCATTTTGATGTTTCTTACCGGATCGAAGCTACTGGTGTCCGTTGTTTGCCTCCGACCACCTAACCGCAGTACTTCTAGTTCATGTTGTCTCTCTCTTTCCTCTCTGTCTCGTCGTTCTTGCCTGTCTCGTTCTTCTCTTTCTCTTTCTCGTTCTTCTCTTTCCTTTCTCGTTCTTCCCTTTCTCTTTCTCGTTCTTCTCTCTCTCGTCGCTCTTCTCTTTCTCGCTCTTCTCTTTCTCTTTCTCGTTCTTCTCTCTCTCTTTCTCGCTCTAATTCTAAACGCCTCATAGCCAATTCTTTTTCTTTCATCTCCATTTCTTTATCTTTTAATTCTCGTTCTATTTCTAACTTCTTCCATTCTATCTCGCGATTTATCTCTAAGGCGCGCATTTTGACTGTAAGAAAGCTAATGTTCAGCTCACCTGCATCACTGTCAATGTCGCTGCCTTTCTCTTCCTTTTCCATGGAAGCTATTTCCTCACCTTCCTTTGTACTAGGAGTCTCGCCTTCCTGTTTCTCTTCTGCCTTCAAGTGCCGGTGAACCTTGGACAGGATCTCCACACGGGAATCACTGGCACGGATCTTGATCTCCAGGTAGGCGCTCACTATTACAAGTTCTGGTTTGCTCAGATATTTTAATCTGGCAAGACAGTCCTCTCTGTTCAGAAAAGCCTGAACATCGTCCAGATCATCGATGGTAGCTTTTTCTGCCATTGTCACAGATGGAACACTTAACTAGCACTTAACACACCGCTTTCAAGTTAGCACTTCACGCACAGAGCACTGTTCTACGTCAATATTGCACTTTATCGCACCTGGCTCCTCACTTGCCAATATTGCACGTAAGTACTTCGGGCACCGCACTTACGCAATATTGCACTGAATCACTGCGAACACCTCGCTCTACAATATTGCACTTAATCACACCGAGCACCGCACTGCACAATACTGCACTTAATCGCTTAATCACAGCGAACACCGCACTGCACAATATCGCACTTAGTCACTCTTGAGCACCGCACAGGACGTATAACGTCCCAATCGTCACACACAGGGGGGATTATATACAGGGATTACGCCACTTCACCACCCCTGTCAAACATACTAGACAAGGGGACGGATCCCGCTGGGGATGCCAATTATGTTACGGCCCTCTCGGGTCGCAACTGAGTTCGTACTCTGATGTCGTTAGAGGAAGTTGTATCCGGCCCCAAGCCAGTAGTGGCTTTCAAGGGATGAGATCCGTGAGGCAAGTAAAATAAAAGGGGAAGGGAAATAAAGTTAAGAACTTAAGATTATAATTGTTCCCGTCACCAATAAATAATATAAGATTACACAGGGGGAGGGGTATTAACACTGCACAAGGGAATTATTTATACAATTGTCTTCTCCTGAAGACTCTGGATCCAAACTCTCGGTGCCAAGTCCTCGGTGCTTTCGTGGTCTCTTGACGAATCCTTCGACCAAGCTGAGTCTACCCCAAACACAGGCCAGCCAAAACACAGTTCCACTGGGGGCACCGCCGTGGAGGCCGTCAACCACAAGTCCAGCAGGTCTGCTGGCAGGTTCCGGATCAGCGACGCTGGTCAGGCCACTCCACGAGCGATACTAGGGTAGCGCCCTAGTCAGGAGCCTCGTGTGATACCACAAATCACTCTCCTGTCCACAATACCCCAGTGGATAATCGTCTCCAGCAGTCGGTCCCGGGTAAGACAATCCTTCTACTGCCACTCCACTGGCAGGGTAACACCACAGTGTTCTTCCGGGAGGCGACTCACAGCTGCTACAGCAAAGCACAAGGTATGGGGATGGCTGCCTTGGGTAGACTGACTCAACTTCCATCACAGCTGTCCCAGGTCGACTCTGTAAGCAGACACGTCATCAATAACTGGGACACACTAGCACCTCACTTACAGGCTCAGACACAAACGCCCGACGTATCCACTCCATAGATGGCGCTGTCGTCTGAGCACCACCTCACCAGAGGTCAGCAGCGGCGGTGTTGTGAGCCGAACAGGACTGGAAACTGGCCCTTGAGGCCAGTACACGTCGTCCTCACCAGGTGTCGTCGTCCGTTTGGAGGGGGTTTCGGAAGCTGACCCACAGATGGCGCGGTCGTCACTGCTCCGTGCTCGGACGCTGGATCCGGGTTCGTAACAGTGGTCTTGAGCACTGGAGGTGGTCTAGAGCACTGGTGGTGGTCTTGAGCACTGGAGGAGGTTTTGAGCACTGGAGGAGGTCTAGAGCACTGGTGGTGGTCTTGAGCACTGGAGGTGGTCTTGAGCACTGGAGGTGGTCTTGAGCACTGGTGGTGGTCTTGAGCACTAGTGGTGGTCTTGAGCACTGGTGGTGGTCTTGAGCACTGGAGGTGGTCTTGAGCACTAGTGGTGGTCTTGAGCACTGGTGGTGGTCTTGAGCACTAGTGGTGGTCTTGAGCACTGGAAGGGGGGTCTTGAGCACTGAAGGTGGTCTTGAGCACTGGAGGTGGTCTTGAGCACTGGAGGTGGTCTTGAGCACTGGAGGTGGTCTTGAGCACTGGTGGTGGTCTTGAGCACTGGTGGTGGTCTTGAGCACTGATGGTAGTCCTGAGCACAGGAGGTGGTCTTGAGCACTGGAAGGGGGGTCTTGAGCACTGAAGGTGGTCTTGAGCATTGGAGGTGGTCCTGAGCACTGGAAGGTGGTCCTGAGCACTGGAGGTGGTCTTGAGCACTGGAGGTGGTCTTGAGCACTGGTGGTGGTCTTGAGCACTGGAGGTGGTCTTGAGAAATGGAGGTGGTCATGAGCACTGGAGGTGGTCTTGAGCACTGGAGGAGCTTACTCGCAAGTCAATGTAAACTAAAAAAAAATCCAGCCCGTCCTCCAAAATTGGGGAGGTAAATGTAACAGCACAAGTAGGTGCAATTATGTACTATTCATAGCAATCAGGAATTGTACTTATTTTCACTTAGTATTAAACCGTAGTTAAATATATTGTGAATATTTGAGTTTACCTAAAAAGCTGAATAGAAAAACACTACTTAACCTAACCGTCTTAGTGTTTGAAGAAAAGAATTATATTGCTTTATTTCAGGTAGTTCTTAACTTACAGCTATATTGGTATTACAGTTTTATGAAACTAATAAAATAAAACTAAAATATATCAATAAATTGTAAAGTAACTCAGGATATTTTCTAATATGGTATAAAATATATGTTGTTTAATAAAACAAAAACAAAAATTGTTTTAATGAGTGTCTTAACAGAAAATAATGAGAATAAATGGGGAGGTAAATGTAACAGCCCCATAAGTGCAATTGTGTACCATGTATGACAGTATGGAAAGGTACTTAATACACATAGTATTAAACCATACTGTTAGTTCTGAGGATGGGTTGCAATTTTCTGAGGGGTATAAAAACGTTTACATCTACCCAGACCCCACAGAAGAACAGCCAAAAATCAAGAATGAACTGCGAGATAAACTAAACGATTTAAGAAACACAGACCATTAAGAGAGTATCTAAGCAACAGAAAACAACGAATAATTGTACGGGGGAAGACGTCAGATGTCACCAGAGGAGTCCCACCGGGCTCTGTACCGATACCAACCCTCTGTCTGATTCATATCAACGATCATCCAGAGGGTATAAACTCAATCCTCTCAACGTTTGCTGATGATGCAAAAATTATGAGAGGAATCAAGACTGATGAAGATAGACAGAGACTACAGCACGACCTGGACAAACTGGTGTAAGGGTCTAGAAAATAACTATTAAGTTTAAACCCAGCAAAGTGTAAAGTAATGAAATTAGGTGAAGGGAACAGAAGGCTGAACACAAGGTATCATTTAGGAGGTGAAATCCTGCAAGAGTCAAATAGAGAGAAAGATCTGGGGGTTGATATCACATCGAGCCTGTCCCCAGAGGCCCGCATCAAAAGGATATCATCAGCGGCATATGCTAGATTGGCCATCGTTAGTACTACCTTTAGAAACTTGTGTAAGTAATCATTAAGAATCTTGAATACAGCTCCAGCCTGACGTATGCAGCTCCAGCCTGGAGTAAGCAGCTCCAGCCTGGAGTAAGCAGCTCCAGCCTGGAGTATGCAGCTCCAGCCTGGAGTATGCAGCTCCAGCCTGGAGAATGCAGCTCCAGCCTGGAGTATGCAGCTCCAGCCTGGAGTACGCAGCTCCAGCCTGGAGTATGCAGCTCCAGCCTGGAGTATGCAGCTCCAGGCTGGAGCTGCATACTCCAGGCTGGAGCTGCATACTCCAGGCTGGAGCTGCATACTCCAGGCTGGAGAATGCAGCTCCAGCCTGGAGTATGCAGCTCCAGCCTGGAGTATGCAGCTCCAGCCTGGAGTATGCAGCTTCAGCTTGGAGTATGCAGCTCCAGCCTGGAGTATGCAGCTCCAGCCTGGAGTATGCAGCTCCAGCCTGGAGAATGCAGCTCCAGCCTGGAGTATGCAGCTCCAGCCTGGAGTACGCAGCTCCAGCCTGGAGTATGCAGCTCCAGCCTGGAGTATGCAGCTCCAGCCTGGAGTACGCAGCTCCAGCCTGGAGTACGCAGCTCCAGCCTGGAGTATGCAGCTCCAGCCTGGAGTACGCAGCTCCAGCCTGGAGTATGCAGCTCCAGCCTGGAGTACGCAGCTCCAGCCTGGAGTATGCAGCTCCAGCCTGGAGTATGCAGCTTCAGCCTGGAGTATGCAGCTCCAGCCTGGAGAATGCAGCTCCAGCCTGGAGTCCTAGTTATACACTAGAAAAAATAAGAGAAGATTCAGAAGCATGCCGCGAGACTAGTCATAGAACTGAGAGGTGTCAGCTACGAGAAAAAGCTACGGGAGATAATCCTCACGTCCCAGGAAGACGGACGAGTATAGGGAGACATGATCACCATCTACAAAATTATCTGAGGAATTAAAAGGGTGGACAAAGACACACTAATCATAGGTGGAACACGAACAAGGAAACACATGTGGAAACGTAGTACCCAATTGAGCCCTAGAGAAATTAGAAAACTTTGTTCAGTGTCATTGTTATGAAATGGAATGCATTAGGCAGTGATGTGGTGGAGTCAGACACCATACACAGTTTCAAATGTAGATGCGATACAGTCAAATAGGCTCCGGAATCTGTACACCAGTTGATTTACAGTTGAAAGGCGGGACTAAAGAGCCGAACCTCAACCCCTCAAACACAACTTGGTGAGTACAACTAGGCGAGTACACACATTCAAAGCTAAAGATAAGGAGCGGACAGGTGTTCATGACTGATGAAGATGGCTTTGGCTGGTACCTAATATGACTGGTGTTTATGAACATTATCTCCAGGTGGAATCGTCTCCATGTGGAATGGTCTTCTGGTGGAATGGTCTCCAGGTGGAATGGTCTCCAGGTGGAATGGTCTCCAGGTGGAAAGGTCTCCAGGTGGAAAGGTCTCCTAGGTGGTTTGGTCTCCTGGTGGAATGGTCTCCTAGGTGGCTAGGGTTCCTAGATGAAATTGGCAAATCCAACTCAATACACGACTTCAAAAACATATACGATAAACATTAAGAATGTCACAACATAAACAGAGCTGGCTAGCTAAGTGTGACCAGGTCAGCACACAACACATATACACTACATAGCACCGTTTAACAAACTGTTCGCGCGGGATCGGGCTGCTAAAACATAATGTTTGTTCAACAGATGAAAATTTCATTATCACTTAACCTAATGGAAACAAATAACAGTAAGTCACAAAATACATCCACTTAATTTGCATAATTCACAATATGCATAAAAATATTGATGTGTTTGTTATACCAAATACCATTATCCAATTGACAAAAATCTAAGGGTATCAGCGACTTGCTTTCCTCTCTGAAAATTTCCCAAGATCATTTATAA
This sequence comes from Procambarus clarkii, assembly GCF_040958095.1. NCBI lineage: Eukaryota > Metazoa > Arthropoda > Malacostraca > Decapoda > Cambaridae > Procambarus > Procambarus clarkii. The sequence continues at coordinate 17,013,699 of NC_091153.1, forward strand.
TAACCTCATGTGTTATGCAATTTTTCTTAGCTTTTGATATTGGAAATGCATATTTGATAGAACCGAGGCTCTCTACTTAGCATAATGAGATTCTCTCGTGCCTTCTCCCAGGGGGACCCACAGTCTTTGTCGTGTGGGTCAGAGAAACAGAGAAAGTGAGAGAGAAATAAAGAGAACGAGAGAGAGAGAGAGAGAGAGATATGGAGGGGAGGTTCAGTAAAGTAAAATTGCAAATAGGTAGAGAAACTGTACGACAGAGAAAGATAGACAGACATACAGACAGATAGAAGGTGAGAAACAGAGATGGAAAGGCCGACAGACACGGAAAGAGGCAAGATGAAAGAGAGAGAGAGAGAGAGAGAGAGAGAGAGAGAGAGAGAGAGAGAGAGAGAGAGAGAGAGAGAGAGAGAGAGAGAGAGAGAGAGAGAGAGGGAGAATGATATAGTGTGAGACAAGAATACCAATACCCGTAATACATACGAGCCCACCCACTCCTCATAATGGAATATAACAGCAAGCTGTAAATAGGAACGTGATACATTTTAACAACAAATATGCAAGGTTAACGAGCGGTAGCTTGGCAGATAATTCATTGTTATAACGCAATTTGTCTCTAATAAACGTAACGTTAAATTATCCGAAATAACAATTTGGTTTCTACTAATGTTTGCAATTATTTTATCATTAAAGAAAATATACATTGTGCTTTGATATAAACTGTTATTTTAAAAGAATATAAAAATGTATTAAATTGTACATGAAATTATACAGTTTCATTACGATAATATTTAAAATATAAAAAATTATTATATGTTTTATCAGACATTTTTGTCTTTTACTTGTAGCCTGATTTGTCTTATTGCAGCTATATTGCTTTAGCAACCTACACTAATAATAATAACAACGTCAATAATAATAATAATATTAGATAAAAAAAAACACTTGTGTATTTGTGAAATTTATGTAAGCAATTTACGCTAAGTCTGAGTGAATTAAAATAGATCTAATTTTAAGGATTTATCCGACCTTAATAAAGCTCTCTGCTGAATGCTTTATCAAGGTCTGAGTGTGTGGTGAGGACGAGACTTGCATCTCAACCTCTAATGAGGCTGCTATTCATGTTGTTTTAGATTCAGCTACTCGGAACAAAAAGTTCCAAATAGCACGGGCCCGTGAGAGCCCGTAGTGGACTTACCTGACGCAGGAGTGGGGGCTGTAACTTGTGTGGCTCCTATCCTGGGTCCAGTCCTGTTATCCTTCTTGACCTCCAGACCAGGTCACCTCTATTCCCGACTGGCGATGTACCTGTGGTAATGTCTTCTACGGAATTATGGTCATATGTCCCTTCTGTAACCCTGCTCTTCTGGGAACTGGAGTTGTTATTAACAGAGGTGTTCAGCTGGATGGTATCCCTCGTGACCCTCTTCATACCCAAAGGAACGCGCCTAATAGGTATGCTTTCATTCCACAAGATGGCCAGGGACGTTATTGTCCCCATGATGGCCAGGAACGTTATTGTCCCCTTGATGGCCAGGAACGTTATTGTCCCCTTGATGGCCAGGAACGTGACTGTCCACATGATGGCCAGGGACGCGACCGTCCACATGATGGCCAGGGACGTGACTGTCCACATGATGGCCAGGGACGTGACTGTCCCCATGATGGCCAGGAACGTGACTGTCCACATGATGGCCAGGAACGTGACTGTCCACATGATGGCCAGGAACGTGACTGTCCACATGATGGCCAGGGACGTGACTGTCCACATGATGGCCAGGAACGTTATTGTCCCCATGATGGCCAGGAACGTGACTGTCCACATGATGGCCAGGAACGTGACTGTCCACATGATGGCCAGGAACGTGACTGTCCACATGATGGCCAGGGACGTGACTGTCCCCATGATGGCCAGGAACGTGACTGTCCACATGATGGCCAGGAACGTGACTGTCCACATGATGGCCAGGAACGTGACTGTCCACATGATGGCCAGGAACGTGACTGTCCACATGATGGCCAGGGACGTGACTGTCCACATGATGGCCAGGAACGTTATTGTCCCCATGATGGCCAGGAACGTGACTGTCCACAAGATGGCCAGGAACGTGACTGTCCACAAGATGGCCAGGAACGTGACTGTCCACAAGATGGCCAGGGACGTGACTGTCCACAAGATGGCTAGGAACGATATTGACCCCTTGATGGCCAGGAACGTGACTGTCCACATGATGGCCAGGAACGTGACTGTCCACAAGATGGCCAGGAACGTGACTGTCCACAAGATGGCCAGGGACGTGACTGTCCACAAGATAGCCAGGGACGTGACCGTCCACAAGATGGCCAGGGACGCGACCGTCCACAAGATGGCCAGGGACGCGACCGTCCACAAGATGGCCAGGGACGCGACCGTCCACAAGATGGCCAGGGACGCGACCGTCCACAAGATGGCCAGGGACGCGACCGTCCACAAGATGCCCAGGGACGCGACCGTCCACAAGATGGCCAGGGACGCGACCGTCCACAAGATGGCCACGAACGTGACTTTCCCAAAAATATGCAGGGACATGACTGCCCATCAAACGAAATTGAGTAGTTCCTTGAAAAGAGTTTCTTGAGCAGCCAGAAATGAACAAAAAGCCAAAAATGTTTTAATAACAAGTATCATAATTTTCGCTACACCAAAAGCATATCCATGTTCTAAGAGAGTCGTGTTATTCTGAACAACATTCATGCCTCACATCCGGGGATATTTCTAAACCCTCTAATATAACGAAGAATGTTTAAGTCACCTAGGGTAAAATACAATTTGTCGGGCCACTTTTAACAAGAAGTCAAATTAAATTAATTTCAAATGAATATTTATCCAATGACTTTGACTTTCTAACAGGCACGCGACGTAACAAAACGCAGTAGCTACGTCAAAAACGTTCACCGTAATGATTACAGTAAGTGTTTTTTTTCTGTGTGTGTGTGTGTGTGTGTGTGTGTGTGTGTGTGTGTGTGTGTGTTTAGTGGCATAGAATAAACAGTTCTTCAGGACTGTGTACTCAGATCACTTTTGTGTAGCATTCCCTTGGTCCTCTAAGATAGTCGTGTATCATGAATATAACCTAAGTCACAAGTCGTCAAGCATTTACTCATCTACTTACGAAACCTATTCATCTTTCCTCATTCATGGCGGAAGTGTTTACAGTTAACATTGTACGAGCTTTGAAATTTTGGAGCCAGAGATTATTATTCTTAAAAATATTCTCTTGGCGCTTCATAGCAATACACAGCATAATAAATGTAAACCCCAAAGATTGTAGCCCCAGATATTGAGGAGAGATGCACTTGCTTCGTAAGTTGCATAAATGCTTGATGAATCCTCGCCGTTTGAGGCATGCAGCTTTGAGATGAATTGATGACTTTCCATAGTCTGGGATGTACGCCTCAGAAGCTTGTCAAGGTTCTCATATTCCAAGTACTGAACTTCACCAGGATGCAACCAACAACAGCTGCCTAGCTCTCGGGTACCCAGATGAACATTGTCGGCAGGTGAAAAGTAACAGGCCCAGCTATCCTTGTCCTGCCGGGGGATTGAATCCAGGATTCTCGGGTGTACTGGTGTAGTGTTCTGCGCTACAGAGCACCACTAAAAATTATAATCACAATAAAGAAATCTAAGCACTCTTTTGACTTGTGGATAACGAGTGAGCAATTTTCTTACTCGTTACTGGAAATACGCAAACCCTCGTTAGTATAAATGGGTTAGCAACCCTCCTATAGTCCTATCTTAGGTTACTGTGAGGTAATTTCGAGGATCAATGCCACCCGTGACTAGGCCTACTGTCACTTCACATCTTTAGGTATTGCCATTAACACAAAATGGTGTTCAGTATATTTGAGTAACTCCTCAAATTTAAATATCATTGCAAAAACAATACGATTCAGGCGAGCAACAATCAGGTGAAACAAAACAAGTGAAGAGTATAATCATATTAAAATAATTAAAAACGAGAAATTCAATACAATAATGTACATACCAGTATTGTTAATGGTTACTGAAGTTACTCAAATTAATGAAAATGGTCACTCAAATTACTGTGAATAGTCACTAATATTACTCAAATTAATGTGGTCACTAATATTACTCAAATTACTGTGAATGGTCATTCAAATTAATCAAATTACTGTGAATGGTTACTGAAATTATTTAAATTACTGTGTATGATCACTCAAATTACTCAAATTACTATGAATGGTCACTCAAATTATTCTTGAACATAAAGTTGAGGATGTTGGGAAAGTTTCATTGCACACAGAGGTTCGGTGAAGACGCTGAAGGATCATATATCATTTCGATACAATAATCATGATTATTTTTGGATAATTTTGATAGCAAGTTACTGTAAACGCCAAAATTTCAGATGATGCTTTTAAAAGGAAGATGTTTCTTCCTGAACGATTATCAAGTCCTATGTAATGACTTTCTCTCCTTTCCTTTTTTTCACGCATGGTAATGATCCACGACGGACTGAAACGTCGTCACTACCTATATTTTCGGATGTGTAGGTTGGGTGCCAAATTTTCAGATGTGTAGGTTAGTGGCCTAATTTTCCACTGCGTTCATGTGACTGCCTACGGAACGAAAGAGGCCGCGAGTGACTACCAGACACATGTAGCATATACAAGAAAAAAAATGATGTACATATTTTCCAAAAATATGAAATAACTTGATTAGTGTTAGCAGCAGACAGGCAACCATAACAAACACTCGCATCAACACCGTCTGGAATATCTGGGAGAATAATAATAATAAAAAGTTAAGAGTAACTGAAGAATATCTGCAGGAACAGATCAAAACCCGGATGGACAGAAAACACCTGGCAGAACAGAAGAACACCTGACAGTACAAAAGAACACCTGGAGGAACAGAAGAACTCCACGAGTAACCGAAGAACACCATACATATAAGAACAACACCATACATATAAGAACATCATCATTCAAGAACACCACCATTAAGAAACAACACCATACAAGAAGAACTCAAGTTACTGAGAAACAACTCAAATTTCTGAAGAACACCATATGTTAAAAGTTACAATCGGAGTAACCAAAAGCTAAAGTAACAGAAGAACACCAGGAGTAACCAAAGAACATCAGGAGTAACATAAGAACACCAGGAACAACAGAAGAAGACCAGGAGCAACAGAAGAACACCAGGGGCAACAGAAGAACACCAGGAGCAACAGAAGAACACCAGGAGCAACAGAAGAACACCAGGAACAACAGAAGAAGACCAGGAGCAACAGAAGAACACCAGGAGCAACAGAAGAACACCAGGAGCAACAGAAGAACACCAGGAGCAACAGAAGAACACCAGGAGCAACAGAAGAACACCAGGAGCAACAGAAGAACACCAGGAGCAACAGAAGAACACCAGGAGCAACAGAAGAACACCAGGAGCAACAGAAGAACACCAGGAGCAACAGAAGAACACCAGGAGCAACAGGAGAACACCAGGAGCAACATGAGAACACCAGGAGCAACAGCAGAACACCAGGAGCAACAGAAGAACACCAGGAACAACAGAAGAACACCAGGAGCAACAGCAGAACACCAGTAGCAACAGAAGAACACCAGGAGCAACATAAGAACACCAGGAGCAACAGAAGAACACCTGGAGCAACAGAAGAACACCAGGAGCAACAGGAGAACACCAGGAGCAACATAAGAACACCAGGAGCAACAGCAGAACACCAGGAGCAACAGAAGAACACCAGGAGCAACAGAAGAACACCAGGAGCAACAGAAGAACACCAGGAGCAACAGAAGAACACCAGGAGCAACAGAACACCAGGAGCAACAGAAGAACACCAGGAACAACAGCAGAACACCAGGAGCAACAGAAGAACACCAGGAACAACAGCAGAACACCAGGAGCAACAGAAGAACACCAGGAACAACAGCAGAACACCAGGAGCAACAGAAGAACACCAGGAACAACAGCAGAACACCAGGAGCAACAGAAGAACACCAGGAACAACAGCAGAACACCAGGAGCAACAGAAGAACACCAGGAGCAACATAAGAGCACCAGGAACAACAGCAGAACACCAGGAGCAACAGAAGAACACCAGGAGCAACCGAAGAACAGCTGTGACAGCCCGAGCACACCTGTTGAGACTTACGAGGGAAGAGAGGCACAATTACTGTGAGTGTCGCCCCTGAGGTAACTCAATTATGGAAAACATTAAACAAGATTTGGGGGAGTGACTTTTAGACGCTGTCCCTCTCGGGGGGTGAGGGGACTCTCAGGGGGGTGAGGGGACTCTCAGGGTGTGAGGGGGGACTCTCAAGGGGGTGAGGGGACTCTCAAGGGGGTGAGGGGACTCTCAAGGGGGTTAGGGGACTCTCAGGGTGTGAGGGGGGACTCTCAAGGGGGAGGGGGACTCTCAATGGGGTGAGGGGACTCTCAAGGGGGTGAGGGGACTCTCAGGGTGTGAGGGGGGACTCTCAAGGGGGTGAGGGGACTCTCATGGGGGTGAGGGGACTCTCAGGGGGGTGAGGGGACTCTCAGGGTGTGAGGGGGGACTCTCAAGGGGGTGTGGGGACTCTCAAGGGGGTGAGGGGACTCTCAAGGGGGTTAGGGGACTCTCAGGGTGTGAGGGGGGACTCTCAAGGGGGAGGGGGACTCTCAATGGGGTGAGGGGACTCTCAAGGGGGTGAGGGGACTCTCAGGGTGTGAGGGGGGACTCTCAAGGGGGTGAGGGGACTCTCATGGGGGTGAGGGGACTCTCATGGGGGTGAGGGGACTCTCAAGGGGGTGAGGGGACTCTCAAGGGGGTGAGGGGACTCTCAGGGGGGTGAGGGGACTCTCAGGGAGTGAGAGGACTCTCAGGGGGGTGAGGGGGACTCAGGGGGTGAGGGGACTCTCAGGGGGTGTGGGTACTCTCAGGAGACTCACAGGGGGTGAGGGAACTCTCAGGGGATGAGGGGACTCTCAGGGTGTGAGGGGAATCTCAGAGGGTGAGGGGACTTTCAGGGGGGGTGAGGGGACTCTCGGGGAGGGTGAGGGGATTCTCAGGGGGGGTGAGGGAACTCTCAGTTGGGTGAGGGGACTCTCAGAGAGGTGAGGGATTCTCAAGCGAGGTGAGGGGACTCTCAGGGGGGTGAGGGGACTCTCAGGGGGGGTGAGGGGGGACTCTCAGGGGGGGTGAGGGGACTCTCAAGGGGTGTGAGGGGACTCTCGGGAGGGTGAGGGGACTCTCAGGGGGGTGAGGGGACTCTCAGGGGGGTGAGGGGACTCTCAGGGGGGTGAGGGGACTCTCAAGGGGTTGAGGGGACTCTCAGGGGGTGTGGGTTCTCTCAGAGGACTCTCAGGGGGGGTGAGGGGACTCTCAGAGGAGCGAGGGGACTCTCAGGGGGGTGAGGGGACTCTCAGGGGGGTGAGGGGACTCTCAGGGGGGTGAGGGGACTCTTAGGGGGGTGAGGGGACTCTCAAGGGGTGAGGGGACTCTCAGGGGGTGAGGGGACTCTCAGGGGGTGAGGGGACTCTCAGAGGAGTGAGGGGACTCTCAGGGGGGTGAGGGGACTCTCAGGGGGGTGAGGGGACTATCAGGAGGGTGAGGGGACTCTTAGGGGGGTGAGGGGACTCTCAAGGGGTGAGGGGACTCTCAGGGGGTGAGGGGACTCTCAGGGGGTGAGGGGAAGACTCAAAGCAAAGAAGGAGACGGGGGGTATCAATAGATATTAGAATTATAAGACGGAAGCTAAGATGGGGTTATTATGAGATGAAAAGGATGGAACGAAGGAAGAAGATAATTGCAAAGATATTATTATATGAGGGCGAAAACGACAGAGAGAGAGAGAGAGAGAGAAAGAGAGGAGAGAGAGACGCAGAGAGAGAGTGAGAGAGGCAGAGAGAGAGAGAGAGAGGCAGAGAGAGAGAGAGAGAGAGAGAGAGAGAGAGAGAGAGAGAGAGAGAGAGAGAGAGAGAGAGAGAGAGAGAGAGAGAGAGAGAGAGAGAGAGAGAGAGAGGCAGACAGACACAGGTAGAGACAGACCGACCGACAGACAGATAGAGAAACACAATAACATTCCACTAGCCATAGAAATAGGGAGGCACAAAGACCGGTGACAAAATAGATGAGAGGCACAGAAGTACATAGCACAACACACAGACAAGATGTTTCCCATAATAACGCAGCCCACCCTGATAAACTGACAGTACTCGTACCAACGATGTGGTCGACCATACAAACATGGTCGTGACGGATCAATAGAAAGTAGACTTGTGTATTATTGAGCTGAACAAACCAGAAAACCTGTTATATTTACGTTGCTAAAGAAACCTAACATAACCATTCTAGGTGAAATAAACGCTCTCTGAAGCCTTGTATGGAACATATTTGGGCTATTCTAGACCTAGGAATATTTATGGTTAATTTTTTGTGTTTTATTCGGGACTTTATAAAATGAAAAGTACCAAATTCTACTTTCTATTTCTCCATTACATCCCTATGTGTTCGACCGTCCACATACGTACACAAAACTTCCTTGCTATTTTGTATTTTCTAGATGTGTTGAAACATGAAAACGTTTGGAACTTTCGTTTCATTTTCTTACTGCATATTTACGAATAACTGAATCGCGATTTTTTGAGTGAATATTCAGCATATTTAGAGCAAGTACTGTCACATCAGGGGGACGTGTCATGTGGGCCCACATGAACACATCTACTGACAAAAAAAAAACAAAAATTTTGATAAATGGGAAACTTCATCTTAATCATCAATTTACGTGTTTTTGCAGAAGTATGAATAAAACGAATTAATATTATGTAGAAAATATATAGCGCGTCAGACAGATAAAATTCGATAGATATGTACTGTATTATGTATATTGAGATATAAATAAGGGATTTACATATACATATGTCTATATGAAGAGATATATTAATTGACATAAGCGGGAATATGATATATACATGAATTTAAAACAGGTGAAAGAGACCAACACAAGGTGAGAGACACCAACACAAGGTGAGAGAGACCCACACAAGGTGTGAGAGACACCAACACAAGGTGAGAGAGACCAACACAAGGTGAGAGAGACCAACACAAGGTGAGAGACACCACCACAAGGTGAGAGAGACCAACACAAGGTGAGAGACACCAACACAAGGTGAGAGACCAACACAAGGTGTGAGAGACCAACACAAGGTGAGAGAGACCAACACAAGGTGATGGAGAGACCCACACAAGGTGAGAGAGACCAACACAAGGTGAGAGAGACCCACACAAGGTGAGAGAGACCAACACAAGGTGTGAGAGACCACCACAAGGTGAGAGAGACCAACACAAGGTGAGAGAGACCAACACAAGGTGAGAGAGACCAACACAAGGTGTGAGAGACCAACACAAGGTGAGAGAGACCACCACAAGGTGCGAGACACCAACACAAGGTGAGAGAGACCAACACAAGGTGTGAGAGACCAACACAAGGTGAGAGAGACCACCACAAGGTGTGAGAGACGAACACAAGGTGTGAGAGACCAACACAAGGTGAGAGAGACCAACACAAGGTGAGAGACCAACACAAGGTGAGAGAGACCACCACAAGGTGTGAGAGACGAACACAAGGTGTGAGAGACCAACACAAGGTGAGAGAGACCAACACAAGGTGTGAGAGACCAACACAAGGTGAGAGAGACCAACACAAGGTGAGAGAGACCAACACAAGGTGTGAGAGACCAACACAAGGTGAGAGAGACCAACACAAGGTGAGAGAGACCAACACAAGGTGTGAGAGACCAACACAAGTGAGAGAGACCAACACAAGGTCAGAGAGACCACCACAAGGTGTGAGAGACCAACACAAGGTGTGAGAGACCAACACAAGGTGAGAGAGACCACCACAAGGTGTGAGAGACCAACACAAGGTGAGAGACACCAACACAAGGTGTGAGAGACCAACACAAGGTGAGAGAGACCAACACAAGGTGAGAGAGACCAACACAAGGTGCGAGACACCAACACAAGGTGAGAGAGACCAACACAAGGTGTGAGAGACCAACACAAGGTGAGAGAGACCAACACAAGGTGTGAGAGACCAACACAAGGTGAGAGACACCAACACAAGGTGAGAGACACCAACACAAGGTGAGAGAGACCAACACAAGGTGTGAGAGACCAACACAAGGTGAGAGAGACCAACACAAGGTCAGAGAGACCACCACAAGGTGAGAGACACCAACACAAGGTGAGAGAGACCAACACAAGGTGTGAGAGACCAACACAAGGTGAGAGACACCAACACAAGGTGAGAGAGACCAACACAAGGTGAGAGAGACCACCACAAGGTGAGAGAGACCACCACAAGGTGAGAGAGACCAACACAAGGTGAGAGAGACCAACACATGGTGCGAGAGACAAACACAAAGTGAGAGAGACCACCACAAGTGAGAGAGACCAACACAAAGTGAGAGAGACCAACACATGGTGAGAGAGACCAACACATGGTGAGAGAGACCAACACATGGTGAGAGAGACCAACACATGGTGAGAGAGACCAACACAAGGTGAGAGAGACCACCACAAGAAGCAGAAGAAGCAGAAGCACTAAGTGTGCCACTCTCTATGGTGTATAACAGGTCACTGGAAACAGGAGACTTACCAGAAAGTTGGAAGACAGCTAACGTGGTCCCATTATACAAAAAGGGTGACAGGCAAGAGGCACTGAATTACAGGCCAGTTTCCTTAACTTGTATACCATGCAAGGTGATGGAGAAGATCGTGAGGAAAAGGATCGTAGAGCATCTGGAGGGAAATAACTTTGTAACGCACCACCAACATGGGTTCAGAGATGGTAAATCGTACCTCACAGGTTTAATAGAATTTTATGACCAGGCAACGAAAATTAGGCAGGAAAGAGAAGGGTGGGCCGACTGCATTTTCCTGGATTGCCAAAAAGCCTTTGACACAGTACCCCATAAAAGGCTGTTAAAAAAGTTGGAGCAACAGGCAGGAGTAAAAGGGAAGGTGCTCCAGTGGATAAGGGAGTACTTAAGCAACAGGAAACAGCGAGTAACGGTGAGGGGGGAGACATCAGAGTGGCGAGATGTCACCAGCGGAGTCCCACAGGGCTCAGTACTTGGACCCATCCTGTTTCTAATATATGTGAACGATCTTCCAGAGGGTATAGACTCATTCCTCTCGATGTTTGCTGATGATGCAAAAATTATGTGAAGAATCAAGACGGATGAAGATAGACAGAGACTACAGGAAGACCTGGATAAACTGGAGGAATGGTCTAGAAAATGGCTGCTAAAGTTCAACTCGGGAAAGTGTAAGGTGATGAAATTAGGCGAAGGGAGCAGGAGGCTGAACACAAGGTATCATCTGGGAGGGGAAATCCTGCAAGAGTCAAATAGAGAGAAGGATCTGGGGTTGATATCACACCGAACCTGTCCCCAGAGGCCCACATCAAAAGAATATCATCAGCGGCATATGCTAGACTGGCCAACATAAGAACTGCCTTCAGAAACTTGTGTAAGGAATCTTTCAGAACCCTGTATACCACTTATGTAAGACCAATCCTGGAGTATGCAGCTCCAGCCTGGAGTCCATACCTAGTTAAACACAAGACAAAGTTAGAGAAGATTCAGCGGTATGCCACCAGGCTCGTCCCGGAACTAAGAGGATTGAGCTACGAGGAAAGGCTAAAGGAGCTGAACCTCACATCCCTGGAAAACAGAAGAGTAAGGGGAGACATGATAACCACCTACAAAATTCTCAGGGGAATTGACAAGGTGGACAAAGACAAACTCTTCAGCACGTGTGGGACACGAACAAGGGGACACAGGTGGAAACTTAGTACCCAGATGAGCCACAGAGACGTTAGAAAGAATTTTTTCAGTGTCAGAGTAGTTAATATATGGAATGCACTAGGAAGTGATGTGGTGAAGGCTGACTCCATACACAGTTTCAAATGTAGATATGATAGAGCCCAGTAGGCTCAGGAATCTGTACATCAGTTGATTGACGGTTGAGAGGCGGGACCAAAGAGCCAGAGCTCAACCCCCGCAAGCACAATTAGGTGAGTACAATTAAGTGAGTACAAGGTGAGAGAGACCAACACAAGTGAGAGAGACCACCACAAGGTGAGAGAGACCAACACAAGGTGAGAGAGACCAACACAAGGTGAGAGAGACCAACACAAGGTGTGAGAGACAAACACAAGGTGAGAGAGACCAACGCATGGTGAGAGAGACCAACACAAGTGAGAGAGACCACCACAAGGTGAGAGAGACCAACACATGGTGCGAGAGACAAACACAAAGTGAGAGAGACCACCACAAGTGAGAGAGACCAACACAAAGTGAGAGAGACCAACACATGGTGAGAGAGACCAACACATGGTGAGAGAGACCAACACATGGTGAGAGAGACCAACACAAGAAGCAGAAGAAGCAGAAGCACTAAGTGTGCCACTCTCTATGGTGTATAACAGGTCACTGGAAACAGGAGACTTACCAGAAAGTTGGAAGACAGCTAACGTGGTCCCATTATACAAAGAGGGTGACAGGCAAGAGGCACTGAATTACAGGCCAGTTTCCTTAACTTGTATACCATGCAAGGTGATGGAGAAGATCGTGAGGAAAAGGATCGTAGAGCATCTGGAGGGAAATAACTTTGTAACGCACCACCAACATGGGTTCAGAGATGGTAAATCGTACCTCACAGGTTTAATAGAATTTTATGACCAAGCAACGAAAATTAGGCAGGAAAGAGAAGGGTGGGCCGACTGCATTTTCCTGGATTGCCAAAAAGCCTTTGACACAGTACCCCATAAAAGGCTGTTAAAAAAGTTGGAGCAACAGGCAGGAGTAAAAGGGAAGGTGCTCCAGTGGAAAAGGGAGTACTTAAGCAACAGGAAACAGCGAGTAACGGTGAGGGGGGAGACATCAGAGTGGCGAGATGTCACCAACGGAGTCCCACAGGGCTCAGTACTTGGACCCATCCTGTTTCTAATATATGTGAACGATCTTCCAGAGGGTATAGACTCATTCCTCTCGATGTTTGCTGATGATGCAAAAATTATGAGAAGAATCAAGACGGATGAAGATAGACAGAGACTACAGGACGACCTGGATAAACTGGAGGAATGGTCTAGAAAATGGCTGCTAAAGTTCAACTCGGGAAAGTGTAAGGTGATGAAATTAGGCGAAGGGAGCAGGAGGCTGAACACAAGGTATCATCTGGGAGGGGAAATCCTGCAAGAGTCAAATAGAGAGAAGGATCTGGGGTTGATATCACACCGAACCTGTCCCCAGAGGCCCACATCAAAAGAATATCATCAGCGGCATATGCTAGACTGGCCAACATAAGAACTGCCTTCAGAAACTTGTGTAAGGAATCTTTCAGAACCCTGTATACCACTTATGTAAGACCAATCCTGGAGTATGCAGCTCCAGCCTGGAGTCCATAACTAGTTAAACACAAGACAAAGTTAGAGAAGATTCAGCGGTATGCCACCAGGCTCGTCCCGGAACTGAGAGGATTGAGCTACGAGGAAAGGCTAAAGGAGCTGAACCTCACATCCCTGGAAAACAGAAGAGTAAGGGGAGACATGATAACCACCTACAAAATTCTCAGGGGAATTGACAGGGTGGACAAAGACAAACTCTTCAGCACGGGTGGGACACGAACAAGGGGACACAGGTGGAAACTTAGTACCCAGATGAGCCACAGAGACGTTAGAAAGAATTTTTTCAGTGTCAGGGTAGTTAATAAATGGAATGCACTAGGAAGTGATGTGGTGGAGGCTGACTCCATACACAGTTTCAAATGTAGATATGATAGAGCCCAGAAGGCTCAGGAATCTGTACACCAGTTGATTGACGGTTGAGAGGCGGGACCAAAGAGCCAGAGCTCAACCCCCTCAAGCACAATTAGGTGAGTACAATTAGGTGAGTACAAGGTGAGAGAGACCAACACAAGGTGAGAGAGACCACCACAAGGTGAGAGAGACCAACACAAGGTGTGAGAGACCAACACAAGGTGAGAGAGACCACCACAAGGTGAGAGAGACCAACACAAGGTGTGAGAGACCAACACAAGGTGTGAGAGACCAACACAAGGTGAGAGAGACCAACACAAGGTGAGAGAGACCAACACAAGGTGTGAGAGACCACCACAAGGTGAGAGAGACCAACACAAGGTGAGAGACACCAACACAAGGTGAGAGACACCAACACAAGGTGAGAGACACCAACACAAGGTGAGAGACACCAACACAAGGTGAGAGAGACCAACACAAGGTGAGAGAGACCAACACAAGGTGAGAGACACCAACACAAGGTGAGAGAGACCAACACAAGGTGAGAGACCAACACAAGGTGAGAGACACCAACACAAGGTGAGAGAGACCACCACAAGGTGTGAGAGACCACCACAAGGTGAGAGACACCAACACAAGGTGAGAGAGACCAACACAAGGTGAGAGACACCAACACAAGGTGAGAGAGACCAACACAAGGTGAGAGACACCAACACAAGGCGAGAGAGACCAACACAAGGTGAGAGACACCAACACAAGGTGAGAGAGACCACCACAAGTTGAGAGACACCAACACAAGGTGAGAGAGACCAACACAAGGTGAGAGAGACCAACACAAGGTGAGAGAGACCAACACAAGGTGAGAGACACCAACACAAGGTGAGAGAGACCAACACAAGGTGAGAGAGACCACCACAAGGTGAGAGACACCAACACAAGGTGAGAGAGACCACCACAAGTTGAGAGACACCAACACAAGGTGAGAGAGACCAACACAAGGTGAGAGAGACCAACACAAGGTGAGAGACACCAACACAAGGTGAGAGGGACCAACACAAGGTGAGAGACACCAACACAAGGTGAGAAAGACCAACACAAGGTGAGAGACACCAACACAAGGTGAGAGAGACCAACACAAGTTGAGAGAGACCACCACAAGGTGAGAGAGACCACCACAAGGTGAGAGAGACCAACACAAGGTGTGAGAGACCACCACAAGGTGAGAGAGACCAACACAAGGTGAGAGAGACCAACACAAGGTGAGAGAGACCACCACAAGGTGAGAGAGACCAACACAAGGTGAGAGAGATAGGGAAGAAACATTTAATGAGAAGGAATAGTTTGACTTCCATGATGGACAAGACCTGTGAATGTCAGCAGCCTCGACGGCGGTGGTTGGGGTAGTATTGGTGGCAGTGGTGTGAGAGGTGGTGACGGTGGTGGTGGTAGTGGTGTGAGAGGTGGTGACGGTGGTGGTGGTAGCGATGTGAAAGGTGGTGACGGTGGTGGTGGTAGTGGTGTGAGAGGTGGTGACGGTGGTGGTGGTAGTGGTGTGAGAGGTGGTGACGGTGGTGGTGGTAGTGATGTGAAAGGTGGTGACGGTGGTGGTGGTAGTGATGTGAAAGGTGGTGACGGTGGTGGTGGTAGTGATGTGAAAGGTGGTGACGGTGGTGGTGGTAGTGATGTGAAAGGTGGTGACGGTGGTGGTGGTAGTGGTGTGAGAGGTGGTGACGGTGGTGGTGGTAGTGATGTGAAAGGTGGTGACGATTGTGGTGGTAGTGGTGTGAGAGGTGGTGACGGTGGTGGTGGTAGTGGTGTGAGAGGTGGTGACGGTGGTGGTGGTAGTGATGTGAAAGGTGGTGACGGTGGTGGTGGTAGTGGTGTGAAAGGTGGTGACGATTGTGGTGGTAGTGGTGTGAGAGGTGGTGACGGTGGTGGTAGTGGTGTGAAAGGTGGTGACGATTGTGGTGGTAGTGATGTGAAAGGTGGTGGCGGTGGTTGTGGCAGTGGTGTCAGAGGTGGTGGCGGTGGTGGTGGTGGTAGTGTGAGAGGTGGTGACGGTGGTGGTGGTAGTGGTGTGAGAGGTGGTGACGGTGGTGGTGGTAGTGGTGTGAGAGGTGGTAGCGGTGGTGGTGGTAGTGGTGTGAAAGGTGGTGGTGGTGGTGGTGGTAGTTTTGTGAGAGGTGGTGGTGGCAGTGGTAGTGGTGTGAGAGGTGGTGGTGGCGGTGGTAGTGGTGTGAGAGGTGGTGGCGGTGGTGGTAGTGGTGTGAGAGGTGGTGGTGGTGGTGGTAGTGGTGTGAGAGGTGGTGGCGGTGGTGGTGGTAGTGGTGTGAGAGGTGGTGACGGTGGTGGTGGTAGTGGTGTGAGAGGTGGTGGCGGTGGTTGTGGCAGTGGTGTGAGAGGTGGTGGCGGTGGTGGTGGTGGTAGTGTGAGAGGTGGTGACGGTGGTGGTGGTAGTGGTGTGAGAGGAGGTGACGGTGGTGGTGGTGGTAGTTGTGTGAGAGGTGGTGGTGGCGGTGGTAGTGGTGCGAGAGATGGTGGTGGCGGTGGTAGTGGTGCGAGAGATGGTGGTGGCGGTGGTAGTGGTGTGAGAGGTGGTGATGGTGGTGGTAGTAGTGTGAAAGGTGGTGGTGGTGGTGGTGGTGGTGGTGGTGGTAGTTTTGTGAGAGGTGGTGGTGGCAGTGGTAGTGGTGTGAGAGGTGGTGGTGGTGGTGGTAGTGGTGTGAGAGGTGGTGGCGGTGGTGGTGGCAGTGGTGTGAGAGGTGGTGGTGGTGGTGGTGGCAGTGGTGTGAGAGGTGGTGGTGGTAGTGGTAGTGGTGTGAGAGGTGGTGACGGTGGTGGTGGTAGTGGTGTGAAAGGTGGTGACGGTGGTGGTGCTAGTGGTGTGAGAGGTGGTGGTGGCAGTGGTAGTGGTGTGAGAGGTGGTGGTGGCGGTGGTAGTGGTGTGAGAGGTGGTGACGGTGGTGGTAGTAGTGGTGTGAGAGGTGGTGGCGGTGATGGTGGTAGTGGTGTGAGAGGTGGTGGCGGTGGTGGTGGTAGTGGTAGTGGTGTGAGAGGTGGTGGCGGTGGTGGTGGTGTGAGAGGTGGTGGCGGTGGTGGTGGTAGTGGTGTGAGAGGTGGTGACGGTGGTGGTGGTAGTGGTGTGAGAGGTGGTGGTGGCAGTGGTGTGAGAGGTGGTGACGGTGGTGGTGGTAGTGGTGTGAGAGGTGGTGGTGGCAGTGGTGTGAGAGGTGGTGACGGTGGTGGTGTGAGAGGTGGTGGTGGCAGTGGTGTGAGAGGTGGAGGCGGTGGTGGTGGTAGTGGTGTGAGAGGTGTTGGCGGTGGTGGTGGTAGTGGTGTGAGAGGTGGTGGCGGTGGTGGTGGCAGTGGTGTGAGAGGTGGTGGTGGTGGGGGTAGTGGTGTGAGAGGTGGTGGCGGTGGTGGTGGTAGTGGTGTGAGAGGTGGTGGCGGTGGTGGTGGTAGTGGTGTGAGAGGTGGTGGTGGTGGTAGTGGTGTGAGAGGTGGTGGCGGTGGTGGTGATAGTGGTGTGAGAGGTGGTGACGGTGATGGTGGTAGTGGTGTGAGAGGTGGTGGTGGCAGTGGTGTGAGAGGTGGTGACGGTGGTGGTGGTAGTGGTGTGAGAGGTGGTGGTGGCAGTGGTGTGAAAGGTGGTGGCGGTGGTGGTGGTAGTGGTGTGAGAGGTGGTGGCGGTGGTGGTGGTAGTGGTGTGAGAGGTGGTGACGGTGGTGGTGGTAGTGGTGTGAAAGGTGGTGACGGTGGTGGTGGTGGTAGTTGTGTGAGAGGTAGTGGTGGCGGTGGTAGTGGTGTGAGAGATGGTGGTGGCGGTGGTAGAGGTGTGAGAGGTAGTGGTGGTGGTGGTAGTGGTGTTAGAGGTGGTGGTGGTGGTGGTAGTGGTGTGAGAGGTGGTGGTGGTGGTAGTGGTGTGAGAGGTGGTGGCGGTGGTGGTGATAGTGGTGTGAGAGGTGGTGACGGTGATGGTGGTAGTGGTGTGAGAGGTGGTGGTGGCAGTGGTGTGAGAGGTGGTGACGGTGGTGGTGGTAGTGGTGTGGGAGGTGGTGGTGGCAGTGGTGTGAGAGGTGGTGGCGGTGGTGGTGGTAGTGGTGTGAGAGGTGGTGGCGGTGGTGGTGGTAGTGGTGTGAGAGGTGGTGACGGTGGTGGTGGTAGTGGTGTGAAAGGTGGTGACGGTGGTGGTGGTGGTAGTTGTGTGAGAGGTAGTGGTGGCAGTGGTAGTGGTGTGAGAGATGGTGGTGGCGGTGGTAGTGGTGTGAGAGGTAGTGGTGGTGGTGGTAGTGGTGTGAGAGGTGGTGGTGGTGGTGGTGGTAGTGGTGTTAGAGGTGGTGGTGGTAGTGGTGTTAGAGGTGGTGGTGGTTGTGGTAGTGGTGTGAGAAGTGGTGGTGGAAGTGGTGTGAGAGGTGGTGGTGGTGGTGGTAGTGGTGTGAGAGGTAGTGGTGGTGGTGGTAGTGGTTTGAGAGGTGGTGGTGGAAGTGGTGTGAGAGGTGGTTGTGGTGGTGGTAGTGGTGTGAGAGGTGGTGGTGGAAGTGGTGTGAGAGGTGGTTGTGGTGGTGGTAGTGGTGTGAGAGGTGGTGGTGGTGGTGGTAGTGGTGGTGGTGGTGGTGGTGGTAGTAGTGTGAGAGGTGGTGGCAGTGGTGGTAGTGGTGTGAGAAGTAGTGATGGTGGTGGTAGTGGTGTGAGCAGTAGTGATGGTGGTGGTAGTGGTGTGAGAGGTAGTGGTGGTGGTACTAGTGGTGTGAGAGGTAGTGGTGGTGGTGGTAGTGGTGTGAGAGGTGGTGGTGGAAGTGGTGGTGGTGTGAGAGGTGGTGGTGGCAATGGTAGTGGTGTGAGAGGTGGTGGTGGCAGTGGTAGTGGTGTGAGAGGTGGTGGTGGTGGTGGTGGTAGTGGTGTGAGAAGTAGTGATGGTGGTGGTAGTGGTGTGAGCAGTAGTGATGGTGGTGGTAGTGGTGTGAGAGGTAGTGGTGGTGGTAGTAGTGGTGTGAGAGGTAGTGGTGGTGGTGGTGGAAGTGGTGGTGGTGTGAGAGGTGGCGGTGGTGGTGGCAGTGGTGTGAGAGGTGGTGGTTGTGGTGGTGGTAGTGGTGTGAGAGGTGGTGGTGGTGGTGGTGGTAGTGGTGAGAGAGGTGGTGGCGGTCTTGGTAGTGGTGTGAGAGGTGGTGGTGGTGGTGGTGGTGGTGGTGGTACTGGTATGAGAGGTGGTGGTGGTGGTGGTGGTGGTGGTAGTGGTGTGAGAGGTGGTGGTGGTGGTAGTGGTGTGAGAGGTGGTGGTGGTGGTGGTAGTGGTGTGAGGGTGGTGGTGGTGATAGTGGTGTGAGAGGTGGTGGCGGTGGTAGTTGTGTGAGAGGTGGTGGTGGTGATGGTGGTAGTGGTGTGAGAGGTGGTGGTGGTGGTAGTGGTGTGAGAGGTGGTGGTGGTGGTGGTAATGGTGTGAGGGTGGTAGCGGTGGTAGTGGTGTGAGAGGTGTTGGCGGTGGTGGTAGTGGTGTGAGGGTGGTGGCGGTGATGGTAGTGGTGTGAGAGGTGGTGGTGGTAGTGGTGTGAGAGGTGGTGGTGGTGGTGGTGGTAGTGGTGTGAGAGATGAGAGGTGGTGGTAGTAGTGTGAGAGGTGGTGGTGGCAATGGTAGTGGTGTGAGAGGTGGTGGTGGTGGTGGTAGTGGTGTGAGAGGTGGTGGTGGTGGTGGTGTTGGTGTGAGAGGTGGCGGTGGTGGTGGCAGTGGTGTGAGAGGTGGTGGTTGTGGTGGTAGTGGTGTGAGAGGTGGTGGTGGTAGTGGTGTGAGAGGTGGTGGTAGTGGTGGTAGTGGTGTGAGAGGTGGTGGTGGTGGTAGTGGTGTGAGAGGTGGTGGTGGCGGTGGTAGTGGTGTGAGAGGTGGTGGTGTGAGAGGTGGTGGTGTGAGAGGTGGTGGTGTGAGAGGTGGTGGTGTGAGAGGTGGTGGTGGTGGTAGTGGTGTGAGAGGTGGTGGTGGTGGTGGTGGTAGTCGTGTGAGAGACGGTGGTGGTGGTAGTGGTGTGAGAGGTGGTGGTGGTGGTGGTGGTACTGGTGTGAGAGGTGGTGGTGGTGGTGGTAGTGGTGTGAGAGGTGGTGGTGGTGGTGGTAGTGGTGTGAGAGGTGGTGGCGGTGGTAGTTGTGTGAGAGGTGGTGGCGGTGGTAGTTGTGTGAGAGGTGGTGGTGGTGATGGTGGTAGTGGTGTGAGAGGTGGTGGTGGTGGTAGTGGTGTGAGAGGTGGTGGTGGTGGTGGTAATGGTGTGAGGGTGGTGGCGGTGGTAGTGGTGTGAGAGGTGTTGGCGGTGGTGGTAGTGGTGTGAGGGTGGTGGCGCTGGTGGTAGTGGTGTGAGAGGTGGTGGTGGTAGTGGTGTGAGAGGTGGTGGTGGTGGTAGTAGTGGTGTGAGAGGTAGTGGTGGTGGTGGTGGAAGTGGTGGTGGTGTGAGAGGTGGCGGTGGTGGTGGCAGTGGTGTGAGAGGTGGTGGTTGTGGTGGTGGTAGTGGTGTGAGAGGTGGTGGTGGTGGTAGTGGTGAGAGAGGTGGTGCCGGTCTTGGTAGTGGTGTGAGAGGTGGTGGTGGTGGTGGTGGTGGTGGTGGTACTGGTATGAGAGGTGGTGGTGGTGGTGGTGGTGGTGGTAGTGGGGTGAGAGGTGGTGGTGGTGGTAGTGGTGTGAGAGGTGGTGGTGGTGGTGGTAGTGGTGTGAGGGTGGTGGTGGTGATAGTGGTGTGAGAGGTGGTGGCGGTGGTAGTTGTGTGAGAGGTGGTGGTGGTGATGGTGGTAGTGGTGTGAGAGGTGGTGGTGGTGGTAGTGGTGTGAGAGGTGGTGGTGGTGGTGGTAATGGTGTGAGGGTGGTGGCGGTGGTAGTGGTGTGAGAGGTGTTGGCGGTGGTGGTAGTGGTGTGAGGGTGGTGGCGGTGGTGGTAGTGGTGTGAGAGGTGGTGGTGGTAGTGGTGTGAGAGGTGGTGGTGGTGGTGGTGGTAGTGGTGTGAGAGATGAGAGGTGGTGGTAGTAGTGTGAGAGGTGGTGGTGGCAATGGTAGTGGTGTGAGAGGTGGTGGTGGTGGTGGTAGTGGTATGAGAGGTGGTGGTGGTGGTGGTGTTGGTGTGAGAGGTGGCGGTGGTGGTGGCAGTGGTGTGAGAGGTGGTGGTTGTGGTGGTAGTGGTGTGAGAGTTGGTGGTGGTAGTGGTGTGAGAGGTGGTGGTAGTGGTGGTAGTGGTGTGAGAGGTGGTGGTGGTGGTGGTAGTGGTGTGAGAGGTGGTGGTGGCGGTGGTAGTGGTGTGAGAGGTGGTGGTGTGAGAGGTGGTGGTGTGAGAGGTGGTGGTGTGAGAGGTGGTGGTGTGAGAGGTGATGGTGGTGGTAGTGGTGTGAGAGGTGGTGGTGGTGGTGGTGGTAGTCGTGTGAGAGACGGTGGTGGTGGTAGTGGTGTGAGAGGTGGTGGTGGTGGTGGTGGTACTGGTGTGAGAGGTGGTGGTGGTGGTGGTAGTGGTGTGAGAGTTGGTGGTGGTGGTGGTAGTGGTGTGAGAGGTGGTGGCGGTGGTAGTTGTGTGAGAGGTGGTGGCGGTGGTAGTTGTGTGAGAGGTGGTGGTGGTGATGGTGGTAGTGGTGTGAAAGGTGGTGGTGGTGGTAGTGGTGTGAGAGGTGGTGGTGGTGGTGGTAATGGTGTGAGGGTGGTGGCGGTGGTAGTGGTGTGAGAGGTGTTGGCGGTGGTGGTAGTGGTGTGAGGGTGGTGGCGGTGGTGGTAGTGGTGTGAGAGGTGGTGGTGGTAGTGGTGTGAGAGGTGGTGGTGGTGGTGGTGGTAGTGGTGTGAGAGATGAGAGGTGGTGGTAGTAGTGTGAGAGGTGGTGGTTGCAATGGTAGTGGTGTGAGAGGTTGTGGTGGTGGTGGTAGTGGTGTGAGAGGTGGTGGTGGTGGTGGTAGTGGTGTGAGAGGTGGCGGTGGTGGTGGCAGTGGTGTGAGAGGTTGTGGTTGTGGTGGTAGTGGTGTGAGAGGTGGTGGTGGTAGTGGTGTGAGAGGTGGTGGTAGTGGTGGTAGTGGTGTGAGAGGTGGTGGTGGTGGTGGTAGTGGTGTGAGAGGTGGTGGTGGCGGTGGTAGTGGTGTGAGAGGTGGTGGTGTGAGAGGTGGTGGTGTGAGAGGTGGTGGTGTGAGAGGTTGTGGTGTGAGAGGTGGTGGTGTGAGAGGTGGTGGTGGTGGTAGTGGTGTGAGAGGTGGTGGTGGTGGTGGTGGTAGTCGTGTGAGAGACGGTGGTGGTGGTAGTGGTGTGAGAGGTGGTGGTGGTGGTGGTGGTGGTGGTAGTGGTGTGAGAGGTGGTAGCGGTGATAGTGGTGTGAGAGGTGGTGGTGTGAGAGGTGGTGGTGGTGGTAGTGGTGTGAGAGGTGGTGGTGGTGGTAGTGGTGTGAGAGGTGGTGGTGGTGGTGGTAGTGGTGTGAGAGGTAGTGGTGGTGGTGGTCGTGGTGTGAGAGGTGGTGGCGGTGGTGGTCGTGGTGTGAGAGGTGGTGGCGGCGGTGGTAGTAGTGTGAGAGGTGGTGGCTGTGGTGTGAGAGGTGGTGGTGGCGGTGGTGGTCGTGGTGTGAGAGGTGGTGGCGGCGGTGGTAGTAGTGTGAGAGGTGGTGGTAGTGGTGTGAGAGGTGGTGGTGGCGGTGGTGGTAGTGGTGTGTGAGAGACGGTGGTGGTGGTAGTGGTGTGAGAGGTGGTGGTGGTGGTAGTGTTGTGAGAGGTGGTGGTGGTGGTGGTGGTAGTGGTGTGAGAGGTGGTGGTGATGGTGGTGGTGGTAGTGGTGTGACAGACGGTGGTGGTGGTAGTGGTGTGAGAGGTGGTGGTGGTGGTGGTAGTGGTGTGAGAGGTGGTAGCGGTAATAGTGGTGTGAGAGGTGGTGGTGGTGGTGGTAGTGGTGTGAGGGTGGCGGCGGTGGTAGTGGTGTGTGAGGTGGTGGCGGTGATAGTGGTGTGAGAGGTGGTGGTGGTGGTAGTAGTGGTGTGAGAGGTGGTGGTGGTGGTGGTGGTAGTGGTGTGAGGGTGGTGGTGGTGGTGGTAGTGGTGTGAGAGGTGGTGGTGGTGGTGGTGGTGGTAGTGGTGTGAGGGTGGTGGTGGTGGTGGTAGTGGTGTGAGAGGTGGTGGTGGCGGTGGTAGTGGTGTGAGAGGTGGTGGTGGTGGTGGTGGTAGTGGTGTGAGGGTGGTGGTAGTGGTGGTAGTGGTGTGAGAGGTGGTGGTGGTAGTGGTGTGAGAGGTGGTGGTGGCGGTGGTAGTGGTGTTAGAGGTGGTGGTGGTGGTGGTAGTGGTGTGAGAGGTGGTGGTGGCGGTGGTAGTGGTGTTAGAGGTGGTGGTGGTAGTGGTGTGAGAGGTGGTGGTGGCAGTGGTAGTGGTGTGAGAGGTGGTGGTGGCAGTGGTAGTGGTGTGAGAGGTAGTGGTGGCAGTGGTAGTGGTGTGAGAGGTGGTGGCGGTGGTGGTGGTAGTGGTGTGAGAGGTGGTGGTGGTAGTGGTAGTGGTGTGAGAGGTGGTGACGGTGGTGGTGGTAGTGGTGTGAAAGGTGGTGACGGTGGTGGTGCTAGTGGTGTGAGAGGTGGTGGTGGCAGTGGTAGTGGTGTGAGAGGTGGTGGTGGCGGTGGTAGTGGTGTGAGAGGTGGTGACGGTGGTGGTAGTAGTGGTGTGAGAGGTGGTGGCGGTGATGGTGGTAGTGGTGTGAGAGGTGGTGGCGGTGGTGGTGGTAGTGGTGTGAGAGGTGGTGGCGGTGGTGGTGGTGTGAGAGGTGGTGGCGGTGGTGGTGGTAGTGGTGTGAGAGGTGGTGACGGTGGTGGTGGTAGTGGTGTGAGAGGTGGGGGTGGCAGTGGTGTGAGAGGTGGTGACGGTGGTGGTGGTAGTGGTGTGAGAGGTGGTGGTGGCAGTGGTGTGAGAGGTGGTGACGGTGGTGGTGGTAGTGGTGTGAGAGGTGGTGGTGGCAGTGGTGTGAGAGGTGGAGGCGGTGGTGGTGGTAGTGGTGTGAGAGGTGTTGGCGGTGGTGGTGGTAGTGGTGTGAGAGGTGGTGGCGGTGGTGGTGGCAGTGGTGTGAGAGGTGGTGGTGGTGGGGGTAGTGGTGTGAGAGGTGGTGACGGTGGTGGTGGTAGTGGTGTGAGAGGTGGTGGCGGTGGTGGTGGTAGTGGTGTGAGAGGTGGTGGTGGTGGTAGTGGTGTGAGAGGTGGTGGCGGTGGTGGTGATAGTGGTGTGAGAGGTGGTGACGGTGATGGTGGTAGTGGTGTGAGAGGTGGTGGTGGCAGTGGTGTGAGAGGTGGTGACGGTGGTGGTGGTAGTGGTGTGAGAGGTGGTGGTGGCAGTGGTGTGAAAGGTGGTGGCGGTGGTGGTGGTAGTGGTGTGAGAGGTGGTGGCGGTGGTGGTGGTAGTGGTGTGAGAGGTGGTGACGGTGGTGGTGGTAGTGGTGTGAAAGGTGGTGACGGTGGTGGTGGTGGTAGTTGTGTGAGAGGTAGTGGTGGCGGTGGTAGTGGTGTGAGAGATGGTGGTGGCGGTGGTAGAGGTGTGAGAGGTAGTGGTGGTGGTGGTAGTGGTGTGAGAGGTGGTGGTGGTGGTGGTAGTGGTGTTAGAGGTGGTGGTGGTGGTGGTAGTGGTGTTAGAGGTGGTGGCGGTGGTGGTGGTAGTGGTGTGAGAGGTGGTGACGGTGGTGGTGGTAGTGGAGTGAGAGGTGGTGGTGGCAGTGGTAGTGGTGTGAGAGGTGGTGGTGGCGGTGGTAGTGGTGTGAGAGGTGGTGACGGTGGTGGTGGTAGTGGTGTGAAAGGTGGTGACGGTGGTGGTGCTAGTGGTGTGAGAGGTGGTGGTGGCAGTGGTAGTGGTGTGAGAGGTGGTGGTGGCGGTGTTAGTGGTGTGAGAGGTGGTGACGGTGGTGGTGGTAGTGGTGTGAGAGGTGGTGGTGGTAGTGGTGTGAGAGGTGGTGGCGGTGGTGGTGGCAGTGGTGTGAGAGGTGGTGGTGGTGGGGGTAGTGGTGTGAGAGGTGGTGACGGTGGTGGTGGTAGTGGTGTGAGAGGTGGTGGCGGTGATGGTGGTAGTGGTGTGAGAGGTGGTGGCGGTGGTGGTGGTAGTGGTGTGAGAGGTGGTGGCGGTGGTGGTGGTAGTGGTGTGAGAGGTGGTGGCGTTGGTGGTGGTAGTGGTGTGAGAGGTGGTGACGGTGGTGGTGGTAGTGGTGTGAGAGGTGGTGGTGGCAGTGGTGTGAGAGGTGGTGACGGTGGTGGTGGTAGTGGTGTGAGAGGTGGTGGTGGCAGTGGTGTGAGAGGTGGAGGCGGTGGTGGTGGTAGTGGTGTGAGAGGTGTTGGCGGTGGTGGTGGTAGTGGTGTGAGAGGTGGTGGCGGTGGTGGTGGCAGTGGTGTGAGAGGTGGTGGTGGTGGTGGGGGTAGTGGTGTGAGAGGTGGTGACGGTGGTGGTGGTAGTGGTGTGAGAGGTGGTGGCGGTGGTGGCGGTGGTGGTGGTAGTGGTGTGAGAGGTGGTGGCGGTGGTGGTGGTAGTGGTGTGAGAGGTGGTGGCGGTGGTGGTGATAGTGGTGTGAGAGGTGGTGACGGTGATGGTGGTAGTGGTGTGAGAGGTGGTGGTGGCAGTGGTGTGAGAGGTGGTGACGGTGGTGGTGGTAGTGCTGTGGGAGGTGGTGGTGGCAGTGGTGTGAGAGGTGGTGGCGGTGGTGGTGGTAGTGGTGTGAGAGGTGGTGGCGGTGGTGGTGGTAGTGGTGTGAGAGGTGGTGACGGTGGTGGTGGTAGTGGTGTGAAAGGTTGTGACGGTGGTGGTGGTGGTAGTTGTGTGAGAGGTAGTGGTGGCAGTGGTAGTGGTGTGAGAGATGGTGGTGGCGGTGGTAGTGGTGTGAGAGGTAGTGGTGGTGGTGGTAGTGGTGTGAGAGGTGGTGGTGGTGGTGGTGGTAGTGGTGTTAGAGGTGGTGGTGGTGGTGGTAGTGGTGTTAGAGGTGGTGGTGGTTGTGGTAGTGGTGTGAGAAGTGGTGGTGGAAGTGGTGTGAGAGGTGGTGGTGGTGGTGGTAGTGGTGTGAGAGGTAGTGGTGGTAGTGGTTTGAGAGGTGGTGGTGGAAGTGGTGTGAGAGGTGGTTGTGGTGGTGGTAGTGGTGTGAGAGGTGGTGGTGGTGGTGGTAGTGGTGGTGGTGGTGGTGGTGGTAGTAGTGTGAGAGGTGGTGGCAGTGGTGGTAGTGGTGTGAGAAGTAGTGATGGTGGTGGTAGTGGTGTGAGCAGTAGTGATGGTGGTGGTAGTGGTGTGAGAGGTAGTGGTGGTGGTACTAGTGGTGTGAGAGGTAGTGGTGGTGGTGGTAGTGGTGTGAGAGGTGGTGGTGGAAGTGGTGGTGGTGTGAGAGGTGGTGGTGGCAATGGTAGTGGTGTGAGAGGTGGTGGTGGCAGTGGTAGTGGTGTGAGAGGTGGTGGTGGTGGTGGTAGTGGTGTGAGAAGTAGTGATGGTGGTGGTAGTGGTGTGAGCAGTAGTGATGGTGGTGGTAGTGGTGTGAGAGGTAGTGGTGGTGGTAGTAGTGGTGTGAGAGGTAGTGGTGGTGGTGGTGGAAGTGGTGGTGGTGTGAGAGGTGGCGGTGGTGGTGGCAGTGGTGTGAGAGGTGGTGGTTGTGGTGGTGGTAGTGGTGTGAGAGGTGGTGGTGGTGGTGGTGGTAGTGGTGAGAGAGGTGGTGCCGGTCTTGGTAGTGGTGTGAGAGGTGGTGGTGGTGGTGGTGGTGGTGGTGGTACTGGTATGAGAGGTGGTGGTGGTGGTGGTGGTGGTAGTGGTGTGAGAGGTGGTGGTGGTGGTAGTGGTGTGAGAGGTGGTGGTGGTGGTGGTAGTTGTGTGAGGGTGGTGGTGGTGATAGTGGTGTGAGAGGTGGTGGCGGTGGTAGTTGTGTGAGAGGTGGTGGTGGTGATGGTGGTAGTGGTGTGAGAGGTGGTGGTGGTGGTAGTGGTGTGAGAGGTGGTGGTGGTGGTGGTGGTAATGGTGTGAGGGTGGTAGCGGTGGTAGTGGTGTGAGAGGTGTTGGCGGTGGTGGTAGTGGTGTGAGGGTGGTGGCGGTGATGGTAGTGGTGTGAGAGGTGGTGGTGGTAGTGGTGTGAGAGGTGGTGGTGGTGGTGGTGGTAGTGGTGTGAGAGATGAGAGGTGGTGGTAGTAGTGTGAGAGGTGGTGTTGCCCATGGTAGTGGTGTGAGAGGTGGTGGTGGTGGTGGTAGTGGTGTGAGAGGTGGTGGTGGTGGTGGTGTTGGTGTGAGAGGTGGCGGTGGTGGTGGCAGTGGTGTGAGAGGTGGTGGTTGTGGTGGTAGTGGTGTGAGAGGTGGTGGTGGTAGTGGTGTGAGAGGTGGTGGTAGTGGTGGTAGTGGTGTGAGAGGTGGTGGTGGTGGTGGTAGTGGTGTGAGAGGTGGTGGTGGCGGTGGTAGTGGTGTGAGAGGTGGTGGTGTGAGAGGTGGTGGTGTGAGAGGTGGTGGTGTGAGAGGTGGTGGTGTGAGAGGTGGTGGTGTGAGAGGTGGTGGTGTGAGAGGTGGTGGTGGTGGTAGTGGTGTGAGAGGTGGTGGTGGTGGTGGTGGTAGTCGTGTGAGAGACGGTGGTGGTGGTAGTGGTGTGAGAGGTGGTGGTGGTGGTGGTGGTAGTGGTGTGAGAGGTGGTGGTGGTGGTGGTGGTAGTTGTGTGAGAGGTGGTGGCGGTGGTAGTTGTGTGAGAGGTGGTGGTGGTGATGGTGGTAGTGGTGTGAGAGGTGGTGGTGGTGGTAGTGGTGTGAGAGGTGGTGGTGGTGGTGGTAATGGTGTGAGGGTGGTGGCGGTGGTAGTGGTGTGAGAGGTGTTGGCGGTGGTGGTAGTGGTGTGAGGGTGGTGGCGGTGGTGGTAGTGGTGTGAGAGGTGGTGGTGGTAGTGGTGTGAGAGGTGGTGGTGGTAGTGGTGTGAGAGGTGGTGGTGGTGGTAGTAGTGGTGTGAGAGGTAGTGGTGGTGGTGGTGGAAGTGGTGGTGGTGTGAGAGGTGGCGGTGGTGGTGGCAGTGGTGTGAGAGGTGGTGGTTGTGGTGGTGGTAGTGGTGTGAGAGGTGGTGGTGGTGGTGGTGGTAGTGGTGAGAGAGGTGGTGCCGGTCTTGGTAGTGGTGTGAGAGGTGGTGGTGGTGGTGGTGGTGGTGGTGGTACTGGTATGAGAGGTGGTGGTGGTGGTGGTGGTGGTAGTGGGGTGAGAGGTGGTGGTGGTGGTAGTGGTGTGAGAGGTGGTGGTGGTTGTGGTAGTGGTGTGAGGGTGGTGGTGGTGATAGTGGTGTGAGAGGTGGTGGCGGTGGTAGTTGTGTGAGAGGTGGTGGTGGTGATGGTGGTAGTGGTGTGAGAGGTGGTGGTGGTGGTAGTGGTGTGAGAGGTGGTGGTGGTGGTGGTAATGGTGTGAGGGTGGTGGCGGTGGTAGTGGTGTGAGAGGTGTTGGCGGTGGTGGTAGTGGTGTGAGGGTGGTGGCGGTGGTGGTAGTGGTGTGAGAGGTGGTGGTGGTAGTGGTGTGAGAGGTGGTGGTGGTGGTGGTGGTAGTGGTGTGAGAGATGAGAGGTGGTGGTAGTAGTGTGAGAGGTGGTGGTGGCAATGGTAGTGGTGTGAGAGGTGGTGGTGGTGGTGGTAGTGGTGTGAGAGGTGGTGGTGGTGGTGGTGTTGGTGTGAGAGGTGGCGGTGGTGGTGGCAGTGGTGTGAGAGGTGGTGGTTGTGGTGGTAGTGGTGTGAGAGTTGGTGGTGGTAGTGGTGGTAGTGGTGTGAGAGGTGGTGGTGGTGGTGGTAGTGGTGTGAGAGGTGGTGGTGGCGGTGGTAGTGGTGTGAGAGGTGGTGGTGTGAGAGGTGGTGGTGTGAGAGGTGGTGGTGTGAGAGGTGGTGGTGTGAGAGGTGATGGTGTGAGAGGTGGTGGTGGTGGTAGTGGTGTGAGAGGTGGTGGTGGTGGTGGTGGTAGTCGTGTGAGAGACGGTGGTGGTGGTAGTGGTGTGAGAGGTGGTGGTGGTGGTGGTGGTACTGGTGTGAGAGGTGGTGGTGGTGGTGGTAGTGGTGTGAGAGTTGGTGGTGGTGGTGGTAGTGGTGTGAGAGGTGGTGGCGGTGGTAGTTGTGTGAGAGGTGGTGGCGGTGGTAGTTGTGTGAGAGGTGGTGGTGGTGATGGTGGTAGTGGTGTGAGAGGTGGTGGTGGTGGTAGTGGTGTGAGAGGTGGTGGTGGTGGTGGTAATGGTGTGAGGGTGGTGGCGGTGGTAGTGGTGTGAGAGGTGTTGGCGGTGGTGGTAGTGGTGTGAGGGTGGTGGCGGTGGTGGTAGTGGTGTGAGAGGTGGTGGTGGTAGTGGTGTGAGAGGTGGTGGTGGTGGTGGTGGTAGTGGTGTGAGAGATGAGAGGTGGTGGTAGTAGTGTGAGAGGTGGTGGTTGCAATGGTAGTGGTGTGAGAGGTGGTGGTGGTGGTGGTAGTGGTGTGAGAGGTGGTGGTGGTGGTGGTAGTGGTGTGAGAGGTGGCGGTGGTGGTGGCAGTGGTGTGAGAGGTGGTGGTTGTGGTGGTAGTGGTGTGAGAGGTGGTGGTGGTGGTGGTAGTGGTGTGAGAGGTGGTGGTAGTGGTGGTAGTGGTGTGAGAGGTGGTGGTGGTGGTGGTAGTGGTGTGAGAGGTGGTGGTGGCGGTGGTAGTGGTGTGAGAGGTGGTGGTGTGAGAGGTGGTGGTGTGAGAGGTGGTGGTGTGAGAGGTTGTGGTGTGAGAGGTGGTGGTGTGAGAGGTGATGGTGGTGGTAGTGGTGTGAGAGGTGGTGGTGGTGGTGGTGGTAGTCGTGTGAGAGACGGTGGTGGTGGTAGTGGTGTGAGAGGTGGTGGTGGTGGTGGTGGTGGTGGTAGTGGTGTGAGAGGTGGTAGCGGTGATAGTGGTGTGAGAGGTGGTGGTGTGAGAGGTGGTGGTGGTGGTAGTGGTGTGAGAGGTGGTGGTGGTGGTAGTGGTGTGAGAGGTGGTGGTGGTGGTGGTAGTGGTGTGAGAGGTAGTGGTGGTGGTGGTCGTGGTGTGAGAGGTGGTGGCGGTGGTGGTCGTGGTGTGAGAGGTGGTGGCGGCGGTGGTAGTAGTGTGAGAGGTGGTGGTAGTGGTGTGAGAGGTGGTGGTGGCGGTGGTGGTAGTGGTGTGAGAGACGGTGGTGGTGGTAGTTGTGTGAGAGGTGGTGGTGGTGGTAGTGGTGTGAGAGGTGGTGGTGGTGGTGGTGGTAGTGGTGTGAGAGGTGGTGGTGATGGTGGTGGTGGTAGTGGTGTGACAGACGGTGGTGGTGGTAGTGGTGTGAGAGGTGGTGGTGGTGGTTGTAGTGGTGTGAGAGGTGGTAGCGGTAATAGTGGTGTGAGAGGTGGTGGTGGTGGTGGTAGTGGTGTGAGGGTGGCGGCGGTGGTAGTGGTGTGTGAGGTGGTGGCGGTGATAGTGGTGTGAGAGGTGGTGGTGGTGGTAGTAGTGGTGTGAGAGGTGGTGGTGGTGGTGGTGGTAGTGGTGTGAGGGTGGTGGTGGTGGTGGTAGTGGTGTGAGAGGTGGTGACGGTGGTGGTGGTAGTGGTGTGAGAGGTGGTGGTGGCAGTGGTGTGAGAGGTGGTGACGGTGGTGGTGGTAGTGGTGTGAGAGGTGGTGGTGGCAGTGGTGTGAGAGGTGGAGGCGGTGGTGGTGGTAGTGGTGTGAGAGGTGTTGGCGGTGGTGGTGGTAGTGGTGTGAGAGGTGGTGGCGGTGGTGGTGGCAGTGGTGTGAGAGGTGGTGGTGGTGGTGGGGGTAGTGGTGTGAGAGGTGGTGACGGTGGTGGTGGTAGTGGTGTGAGAGGTGGTGGCGGTGGTGGCGGTGGTGGTGGTAGTGGTGTGAGAGGTGGTGGCGGTGGTGGTGGTAGTGGTGTGAGAGGTGGTGGCGGTGGTGGTGATAGTGGTGTGAGAGGTGGTGACGGTGATGGTGGTAGTGGTGTGAGAGGTGGTGGTGGCAGTGGTGTGAGAGGTGGTGACGGTGGTGGTGGTAGTGCTGTGGGAGGTGGTGGTGGCAGTGGTGTGAGAGGTGGTGGCGGTGGTGGTGGTAGTGGTGTGAGAGGCGGTGGCGGTGGTGGTGGTAGTGGTGTGAGAGGTGGTGACGGTGGTGGTGGTAGTGGTGTGAAAGGTTGTGACGGTGGTGGTGGTGGTAGTTGTGTGAGAGGTAGTGGTGGCAGTGGTAGTGGTGTGAGAGATGGTGGTGGCGGTGGTAGTGGTGTGAGAGGTAGTGGTGGTGGTGGTAGTGGTGTGAGAGGTGGTGGTGGTGGTGGTGGTAGTGGTGTTAGAGGTGGTGGTGGTGGTGGTAGTGGTGTTAGAGGTGGTGGTGGTTGTGGTAGTGGTGTGAGAAGTGGTGGTGGAAGTGGTGTGAGAGGTGGTGGTGGTGGTGGTAGTGGTGTGAGAGGTAGTGGTGGTGGTGGTAGTGGTTTGAGAGGTGGTGGTGGAAGTGGTGTGAGAGGTGGTTGTGGTGGTGGTAGTGGTGTGAGAGGTGGTGGTGGAAGTGGTGTGAGAGGTGGTTGTGGTGGTGGTAGTGGTGTGAGAGGTGGTGGTGGTGGTGGTAGTGGTGGTGGTGGTGGTGGTGGTAGTAGTGTGAGAGGTGGTGGCAGTGGTGGTAGTGGTGTGAGAAGTAGTGATGGTGGTGGTAGTGGTGTGAGCAGTAGTGATGGTGGTGGTAGTGGTGTGAGAGGTAGTGGTGGTGGTACTAGTGGTGTGAGAGGTAGTGGTGGTGGTGGTAGTGGTGTGAGAGGTGGTGGTGGAAGTGGTGGTGGTGTGAGAGGTGGTGGTGGCAATGGTAGTGGTGTGAGAGGTGGTGGTGGCGGTGGTAGTGGTGTGAGAGGTGGTGGTGGTGGTGGTAGTGGTGTGAGAAGTAGTGATGGTGGTGGTAGTGGTGTGAGCAGTAGTGATGGTGGTGGTAGTGGTGTGAGAGGTAGTGGTGGTGGTAGTAGTGGTGTGAGAGGTAGTGGTGGTGGTGGTGGAAGTGGTGGTGGTGTGAGAGGTGGCGGTGGTGGTGGCAGTGGTGTGAGAGGTGGTGGTTGTGGTGGTGGTAGTGGTGTGAGAGGTGGTGGTGGTGGTGGTGGTAGTGGTGAGAGAGGTGGTGCCGGTCTTGGTAGTGGTGTGAGAGGTGGTGGTGGTGGTGGTGGTGGTGGTGGTACTGGTATGAGAGGTGGTGGTGGTGGTGGTGGTGGTAGTGGTGTGAGAGGTGGTGGTGGTGGTAGTGGTGTGAGAGGTGGTGGTGGTGGTGGTAGTGGTGTGAGGGTGGTGGTGGTGATAGTGGTGTGAGAGGTGGTGGCGGTGGTAGTTGTGTGAGAGGTGGTGGTGGTGATGGTGGTAGTGGTGTGAGAGGTGGTGGTGGTGGTAGTGGTGTGAGAGGTGGTGGTGGTGGTGGTAATGGTGTGAGGGTGGTAGCGGTGGTAGTGGTGTGAGAGGTGTTGGCGGTGGTGGTAGTGGTGTGAGGGTGGTGGCGGTGATGGTAGTGGTGTGAGAGGTGGTGGTGGTAGTGGTGTGAGAGGTGGTGGTGGTGGTGGTGGTAGTGGTGTGAGAGATGAGAGGTGGTGGTAGTAGTGTGAGAGGTGGTGGTGGCAATGGTAGTGGTGTGAGAGGTGGTGGTGGTGGTGGTAGTGGTGTGAGAGGTGGTGGTGGTGGTGGTGTTGGTGTGAGAGGTGGCGGTGGTGGTGGCAGTGGTGTGAGAGGTGGTGGTTGTGGTGGTAGTGGTGTGAGAGGTGGTGGTGGTAGTGGTGTGAGAGGTGGTGGTAGTGGTGGTAGTGGTGTGAGAGGTGGTGGTGGTGGTGGTAGTGGTGTGAGAGGTGGTGGTGGCGGTGGTAGTGGTGTGAGAGGTGGTGGTGTGAGAGGTGGTGGTGTGAGAGGTGGTGGTGTGAGAGGTGGTGGTGTGAGAGGTGGTGGTGTGAGAGGTGGTGGTGGTGGTAGTGGTGTGAGAGGTGGTGGTGGTGGTGGTGGTAGTCGTGTGAGAGACGGTGGTGGTGGTAGTGGTGTGAGAGGTGGTGGTGGTGGTGGTGGTAGTGGTGTGAGAGGTGGTGGTGGTGGTGGTGGTAGTTGTGTGAGAGGTGGTGGCGGTGGTAGTTGTGTGAGAGGTGGTGGTGGTGATGGTGGTAGTGGTGTGAGAGGTGGTGGTGGTGGTAGTAGTGTGAGAGGTGGTGGTGGTGGTGGTAATGGTGTGAGGGTGGTGGCGGTGGTAGTGGTGTGAGAGGTGTTGGCGGTGGTGGTAGTGGTGTGAGGGTGGTGGCGGTGGTGGTAGTGGTGTGAGAGGTGGTGGTGGTAGTGGTGTGAGAGGTGGTGGTGGTAGTGGTGTGAGAGGTGGTGGTGGTGGTAGTAGTGGTGTGAGAGGTAGTGGTGGAGGTGGTGGAAGTGGTGGTGGTGTGAGAGGTGGCGGTGGTGGTGGCAGTGGTGTGAGAGGTGGTGGTTGTGGTGGTGGTAGTGGTGTGAGAGGTGGTGGTGGTGGTGGTGGTAGTGGTGAGAGAGGTGGTGCCGGTCTTGGTAGTGGTGTGAGAGGTGGTGGTGGTGGTGGTGGTGGTGGTGGTACTGGTATGAGAGGTGGTGGTGGTGGTGGTGGTGGTAGTGGGGTGAGAGGTGGTGGTGGTGGTAGTGGTGTGAGAGGTGGTGGTGGTTGTGGTAGTGGTGTGAGGGTGGTGGTGGTGATAGTGGTGTGAGAGGTGGTGGCGGTGGTAGTTGTGTGAGAGGTGGTGGTGGTGATGGTGGTAGTGGTGTGAGAGGTGGTGGTGGTGGTAGTGGTGTGAGAGGTGGTGGTGGTGGTGGTAATGGTGTGAGGGTGGTGGCGGTGGTAGTGGTGTGAGAGGTGTTGGCGGTGGTGGTAGTGGTGTGAGGGTGGTGGCGGTGGTGGTAGTGGTGTGAGAGGTGGTGGTGGTAGTGGTGTGAGAGGTGGTGGTGGTGGTGGTGGTAGTGGTGTGAGAGATGAGAGGTGGTGGTAGTAGTGTGAGAGGTGGTGGTGGCAATGGTAGTGGTGTGAGAGGTGGTGGTGGTGGTGGTAGTGGTGTGAGAGGTGGTGGTGGTGGTGGTGTTGGTGTGAGAGGTGGCGGTGGTGGTGGCAGTGGTGTGAGAGGTGGTGGTTGTGGTGGTAGTGGTGTGAGAGTTGGTGGTGGTAGTGGTGGTAGTGGTGTGAGAGGTGGTGGTGGTGGTGGTAGTGGTGTGAGAGGTGGTGGTGGCGGTGGTAGTGGTGTGAGAGGTGGTGGTGTGAGAGGTGGTGGTGTGAGAGGTGGTGGTGTGAGAGGTGGTGGTGTGAGAGGTGATGGTGTGAGAGGTGGTGGTGGTGGTAGTGGTGTGAGAGGTGGTGGTGGTGGTGGTGGTAGTCGTGTGAGAGACGGTGGTGGTGGTAGTGGTGTGAGAGGTGGTGGTGGTGGTGGTGGTACTGGTGTGAGAGGTGGTGGTGGTGGTGGTAGTGGTGTGAGAGTTGGTGGTGGTGGTGGTAGTGGTGTGAGAGGTGGTGGCGGTGGTAGTTGTGTGAGAGGTGGTGGCGGTGGTAGTTGTGTGAGAGGTGGTGGTGGTGATGGTGGTAGTGGTGTGAGAGGTGGTGGTGGTGGTAGTGGTGTGAGAGGTGGTGGTGGTGGTGGTAATGGTGTGAGGGTGGTGGCGGTGGTAGTGGTGTGAGAGGTGTTGGCGGTGGTGGTAGTGGTGTGAGGGTGGTGGCGGTGGTGGTAGTGGTGTGAGAGGTGGTGGTGGTAGTGGTGTGAGAGGTGGTGGTGGTGGTGGTGGTAGTGGTGTGAGAGATGAGAGGTGGTGGTAGTAGTGTGAGAGGTGGTGGTTGCAATGGTAGTGGTGTGAGAGGTGGTGGTGGTGGTGGTAGTGGTGTGAGAGGTGGTGGTGGTGGTGGTAGTGGTGTGAGAGGTGGCGGTGGTGGTGGCAGTGGTGTGAGAGGTGGTGGTTGTGGTGGTAGTGGTGTGAGAGGTGGTGGTGGTGGTGGTAGTAGTGTGAGAGGTGGTGGTAGTGGTGGTAGTGGTGTGAGAGGTGGTGGTGGTGGTGGTAGTGGTGTGAGAGGTGGTGGTGGCGGTGGTAGTGGTGTGAGAGGTAGTGGTGTGAGAGGTGGTGGTGTGAGAGGTGGTGGTGTGAGAGGTTGTGGTGTGAGAGGTGGTGGTGTGAGAGGTGATGGTGGTGGTAGTGGTGTGAGAGGTGGTGGTGGTGGTGGTGGTAGTCGTGTGAGAGACGGTGGTGGTGGTAGTGGTGTGAGAGGTGGTGGTGGTGGTGGTGGTGGTGGTAGTGGTGTGAGAGGTGGTAGCGGTGATAGTGGTGTGAGAGGTGGTGGTGTGAGAGGTGGTGGTGGTGGTAGTGGTGTGAGAGGTGGTGGTGGTGGTAGTGGTGTGAGAGGTGGTGGTGGTGGTGGTAGTGGTGTGAGAGGTAGTGGTGGTGGTGGTCGTGGTGTGAGAGGTGGTGGCGGTGGTGGTCGTGGTGTGAGAGGTGGTGGCGGCGGTGGTAGTAGTGTGAGAGGTGGTGGTAGTGGTGTGAGAGGTGGTGGTGGCGGTGGTGGTAGTGGTGTGAGAGACGGTGGTGGTGGTAGTTGTGTGAGAGGTGGTGGTGGTGGTAGTGGTGTGAGAGGTGGTGGTGGTGGTGGTGGTAGTGGTGTGAGAGGTGGTGGTGATGGTGGTGGTGGTAGTGGTGTGACAGACGGTGGTGGTGGTAGTGGTGTGAGAGGTGGTGGTGGTGGTTGTAGTGGTGTGAGAGGTGGTAGCGGTAATAGTGGTGTGAGAGGTGGTGGTGGTGGTGGTAGTGGTGTGAGGGTGGCGGCGGTGGTAGTGGTGTGTGAGGTGGTGGCGGTGATAGTGGTGTGAGAGGTGGTGGTGGTGGTAGTAGTGGTGTGAGAGGTGGTGGTGGTGGTGGTGGTAGTGGTGTGAGGGTGGTGGTGGTGGTGGTAGTGGTGTGAGAGGTGGTGGTGGTGGTGGTGGTGGTAGTGGTGTGAGGGTGGTGGTGGTGGTGGTAGTGGTGTGAGAGGTGGTGGTGGCGGTGGTAGTGGTGTGAGAGGTGGTGGTGGTGGTGGTGGTAGTGGTGTGAGGGTGGTGGTAGTGGTGGTAGTGGTGTGAGAGGTGGTGGTGGTAGTGGTGTGAGAGGTGGTGGTGGCGGTGGTAGTGGTGTGAGAGGTGGCGGTGGCGGTGGTAGTGGTGTTAGAGGTGGTGTTGGTGGTGGTGGTAGTGGTGTTAGAGGTGGTGGTGGTGGTGGTGGTGGTGGTAGTGGTGTGAGAGGTGGTGGTGGCGGTGGTAGTGGTGTTAGAGGTGGTGGTGGTAGTGGTGTGAGAGGTGGTGGTGGCAGTGGTAGTGGTGTGAGAGGTGGTGGTGGCAGTGGTAGTGGTGTGAGAGGTAGTGGTGGCAGTGGTAGTGGTGTGAGAGGTGGTGGCGGTGGTGGTGGTAGTGGTGTGAGAGGTGGTGGTGGCAGTGGTAGTGGTGTGAGAGGTGGCGGTGGTGGTGGTGGTAGTGGTGTGAGAGGTGGTGGCGGTGGTGGTGGTAGTGGTGTGAGAGGTGGTGGCAGTGGTAGTGGTGTGAGAGGTGGTGGCGGTGGTAGTGGTGTGAGAGGTGGTGGCGGTGGTGGTGGTAGTGGTGTGAGAGGTGGTGGCAGTGGTAGTGGTGTGAGAGGTGGTGCCGGTGGCAGTGGTAGTGGTGTGAGAGGTGGTGGCGGTGGTGGTGGTGGTAGTGGTGGCAGTAGTGAGGTATCTAGTGCTCGTAGTGGCGATGCGCAAGTTGAAAGTAAATTTGATAATAGTGGTGAGGTGTTGTGGGTCGTAGTGGTCGTTATGGTGATGGTGTAGTAGTTGTGGTGGTCGTAATTGTTGGAGTAGCAGTGGTGGTCGTATGGTAGGTGGACCTCGTAGTAGTGATGGTTGAAGTGATTATGAGTATGTGGTGGTGATGGTCGTAGTGGATATGTTGTGGTGATGGTCGTAGTGGATATGTGGTGGTGATGGTCGTAGTGGATATGTGGTGGTGATGGTCGTAGTGGATATGTGGTGGTGATGGTCGTAGTGGATATGTGGTGGTGACGGTCGTAGTGGATATGTGGTGGTGATGGTCGTAGTGGATATGTGGTGGTGATTATAGGTGTTTGTGTTGCAATGGAATGCAGTGTTGGTACTGGTGATTATAATGGTGGTTTGGTAGAAAACAAAGTATTAATGATGAGCCTAGAAATGTAGTACACATATTCTGATGTAATCTCAAACAAAGTAGATGAACTGAAAGAAAGGACTGATGAAACAAATCTCGAAATAATAGCCATGATAGAAATTAAATTTACCGAAATGATCATTAATGCATTATTCCCTAGATAGCAAGAAGAGAAAAATAACAGAAGACAGAAAAGGGAGTGGCACTGCAGGTAAAAAATATCAGTGCGTGTGAAGAGATAACTTTACAGGTGGATACTAATAATGTGGACAATGTCGCAGGAATTGTTTCTGTGGAAGGAAAAAGTTTTTGCGTCTGTAATTTTAAAACTCCCAGACACTCATAAGGGACCAGCCAAGATACAAGAATGCAAACAGGACATTCATAAATAGTATGCAACGTGAGACTGATTTATGTCTTAGGTTGAGAGGAAGACAATGGGAGATTTCAATTATGTCTTCTCCATAATTTTAGTTATAGAGAGGACAAGACAAACAGGAAATAGAGAAGACACCAGCAACATTGAAAGCAGGAGGACCAGTGTGAACCAGATTACTACAAAGGTTGTTAGTTTGTCGAAAGTTGAGTTTCACATCAAGAGGACGTAAGCTATTCGTGATTTTTTTTTTACTTCAGATATGAAGGGGATGTCAGAGCACATCGGTATTAGTGTTGACAACAGGTTTGGAATTAAAGAAATTTCGTAAATTTTGTTTAGCTTGAGAATAGGCACAGCTGATATAATGTAAAGATTATGTATCCAAAGCGAGATAAGAACTTGTAAATAAAATAAACTTCAGAATCAAGAAACTGAGGGTCACTAGTGCGTAGGGTCCGGAGGAATAGAGACAAGAACATTTAACAGGAGGATAGAAGGAAAATAAATGAATGTACATAGCACTGTGCGATACCGAAAGTTTGAGACAAGTATTTACCATTGAAGTAGAAGGAGTTAGAGTCAACACAGACTCTGATGAGTTCGAGGAAAACTCGATTGCGAAGCGGGAGATGAAGAAGGCCCTCAGTCGTCTTCTGACTAAGGAAAGAGAGATCATCATCATGGGGAACATTAGTAAACAAAAAGTCAACATTTAGACTAAGCAACTTAGAGGAGGGCTGCAGGCACAGTCTTTCTATGCAGTCCTGAGAGTGACGGAGATGGGCAGGAGGAAAATTAAAAGGAAAAAGGTTTCAACATAAGGAAAAGTTGGAACTGTTTTGTTGGTATAAGTGAGAGTTTTGGCAAGCGGAGGCAAGAGGATATCCGACAGAGCCTCTTGAGGACCGAAGAGGAACACCTGGTTCGTGAGTGTTAGGTCGACCGTAGAAATATCGAAGAGAAAGGTAAATGACCCGGCAACGTTTTACGAGACCAAAGAGAGGAGGACACAGACTATAGATTATTCGTTATCTTCAGCCACATTATTGTGACGCATCTTTTGCTGATGATGCTAAACTAATTAGGCGATTCAGAACTGAGGAAGAATGCAATTAATTACAACATGAATTAGACAATATATAGAGATGGTCTGAGAAGTGGCTACTTGAACTTAACACTGAGAAATGCAATGTTGTGAGGATAGATGTTAGAGTAAGAAGAACTACAATACAGTATAGCATGAAGGGGAGGCAACCTCCATCTTCTGAAAAAGAGAAAGACTTAAGAGTGGACATAATGCGAGATCTAACACCAGAGGCACACATCAGCAGGATAACGAGGGCAGCATATATCATACTGGCAAACGTCTCGTTATCCTTTACCAACTTTGACAAAGCTCCCATCCGAGCATTGTATATATTTTTTGAGAGACCTTTTATGGAGCAGGCTGCTCCTGCATGCAACCCCTACTAAAAGAACTATGAAGCCTAACTATTATAGATTAAATAAAAAGAAGAAAATGGCGCAACGCACATTCCTGAGCAAATAGGATTCAGCTATGAAGAGAGACTGAGGGAACTGGACCTCACTACAGCGGAAGACAAAGAATAAGGCACACATGATAGCGACAAATAAAATACTAAATTGGGGGAAAAGAACACAATCGACTTGAGAATGGTCCAGGACGGACCGAAACGTCGTCGTCCCTTCACGTTTTAGTGTGTGGTCTAGTTAACACTAAAGGGGGAAGAAAGGGAGGTATTATCAGGAAAAAATGCCAAGTTATTACGACAATGCAGCACTGGGAGAGGGTCAGAATAAGGATTTGGGATGGGACAGGAGTAAGGAATAGTGCCCAATCACTTGGGAGGTCGGGGATTGAACGCCGACTTGCATGAAGACCGTCACTCTACCGTCGAGCCCAAGTGGTTGGACACACATAGGGGAATGCCAAATTACACACAAAAGCAATGATCAAATTAAGGAACATTAGATCGAGACGACATAATTGAAAATTGAAAATCCAGATGAGGCACAAGGATGTCAAAAAGAACTTTTTCAGTCCAAGAGTCGTAAGTAGGTGGAACAGACTAGATGAGGAAGTTGTCGAAGCCAATTCGATACGCAGCTTTAAATGTAAATATGATAAGAAAAACGAGTGAAAAGAGTCACTGAATTCAACAATTTCTGTCGAAAGTCGGGGTTTAAGAGCTGATGTTAGACACACACACGCACACACACACAAACACACACACACACACACACACACACACACACACACACACACACACACACACACACACACACACACACACACTGTGTGTAGATATGATAGAGCCCAATAGGCTCAGGAACCTGTACACCTGTTGATTCACGGTTGAGAGGCGGGACCAAAGAGCCAGAGTTCAACCCCCGCAACCACAACTAGGTGAGTACAACTAGGTGAGTACACTACTGGAGGTGGGGACTAGAAACTTTTAACCCAGCATGTCAGAGAACCCACAAGGATGAGAGGAAATGATTAACCAGCGAGACTCGACCTGGTCTTCACTCTGAACGACTCTGACATAAGAGAAATCGGTTTTGAGGACCCAGTAGGAATGAGCGACCACAGTGTATTGGTGTTTGAGTACCTGATTGAAGAAGGGTTATTGAACTCGAGGAGGGATACCGAAACCAAAAGGTTAGCATACCGAAAGGGAAACTATGAGGAGATAAGAAAATTCCTAACAGATATAGCATGGGAAACAGAGCTCAGGGAAAAGGCGGCCAAAGATATGATGGACTACATCACGCAAAAGTGCAAGGACGCAGCAAACAAGTTTGTCCCAGCCCAAAAGGAAAACAGTGAAATAAAGATGAGAAACCCATGGTTTAATCAGAGATGTTGGCTAGCTAAGCAGCAAAGGAAAAGGGCATGGAGAAACTATAGGAATAACAGGACACTGGAGAGCAGAGAAAGATACCAGAATGTCAAGAACGAATATGTCAGGATGAGAAGAGAGGCAGAAAGACAATATGAAAATGACATCGCAAGCATGGCATAGACTCAGCCTAAATTGCTGCATAGCCACATCAGGAGAAAAACAACAGTAAAGGAACAGGTTATGAAATTAAATATAGGGGCAGAAGGATTCACTACAAACGACAAGGAAGTGTGTGAGGAACTGAATAAGAAATTCCAAGAGGTCTTCACCTTAGAGCAAGGAGAAATCCCAGAGATAAGAGAGGAAATAGCTAACCAGGGACCACTGGAAGAGTTTGAGATTACCAGCAGGGAAGTAAGGAAGTGTTTACTAGAGTTGGATGTGACAAAGGCTATAGGCCCAGATGGAATCTCCCCTTGGGTTCTAAAGGAAGGAGCAGAAGAACTGTGCCTACCACTCTCCATAGTGTATAACAAATCTCTGGCAACAGGGGAACTGCCAGAAATTTGGAAAGCAGCTAACGTAGTCCCGATATACAAGAAAGGGGATAGACAGGAGGCACTGAATTACAGGCCAGTGTCCCTAACCTGCATACCATGCAAGCTGATGGAGAAGATTGTGCGAAAAAAGCTAGTGGAGCACCTGGAGCGAAAGAACTTTGTAACACAGCATCAACATGGGTTCAGGGATGGCAGGTCCTGCCTACCAGGGTTACTTGAATTCTACGACCAGGCAACATAAATAAGGCAAGAAAGAGAAGGGTGGGCAGACTGCATATTTTTGGATTGTCAGAAAGCCTTTAATACAGTGCCACACAAGAGGCTAGTGAAAAAGCTGGAGATGCAGGCTGGAGTGAAAGGGAAGGTACTCCATTGGATAAAGGAGTACCTAAGCAACAGGAGACAACGAGTCAGTGTGAGGGGTGAAGTCTCAGATTGGCGAGACGATACGAATGGAGTCCCGCATGGGTCAGTCCTTGGACCTATACTGTTTCTGATATATGTAAATGATCTCCCGGAGGGTATAGAATCGTTTCTCTCAATGTTTGCCGATGATGCAAAAATTATGAGGAGGATTGAAACTGAGGACGATAGTACGAGGCTTCAAGATGACCTAGACAGACTGAGTGAATGGTCCAACAAATGGCTGTTGAAGTTCAACCCGAGTAAATGCAAAGTAATGAAACTAGGCAGTGGAAACAGGAGGCCAGACACAGGATACAGAATTGGAGATGAAGTACTTAATGAAACGGACAGAGAGAAAGATCTAGGAGTTGATATCACACCAAACCTGTCTCCTGAAGCCCACATAAAAAGAATAACGTCTGCGGCATATGCGAGGCTGGCTAACATCAGAACAGCGTTCAGGAACCTGTGTAAGGAATCACTCATAATCTTGTACACCACATATGTAAGACCAATCCTGGAGTATGCGACCCCAGCATGGAGCCCGTACCTTGTCAAGCACAAGACGAAGCTGGAAAAAGTCCAAAGTTTTGCCACTAGACTAGTCCCAGAACTAAGAGGCATGAGTTACGAGGAAAGGCTGCGGGAAATGCACCTTACGACACTGGAAGACAGAAGAGTAAGGGGAGGCATCTTGAGTTTATCTTGAGATGATTTCGGGGCTTTTTAGTGACCCCGCGGCCCGGTCCTCGACCAGGCCTCCACCCCCAGGAAGCAGCCCGTGACAGCTGACTAACACCCAGGTACCTATTTTCCTGCTAGGTAACAGGGGCATAGGATGAAAGAAACTTTGCCCATTGTTTCTCGCCGGCGCCTGGGATCGGTCCCAGGACCACAGGATCACAAGTCCAGCGTGCTGTCCGCTCGGCCGACCGGTTGTGACATGATCACAACCTACAAAATCCTCAATCCTCAGTTCAATATGTCCAAAGCTCAACCCCCGCAAGCACAAATAGGTGAGTACACACACACACACACACACACACACACACACACACATTAGACAGTGATGTGGTGGAGGCTGACTCCATACACAGTTTCAAATCTAGATATGATAGAGCCCAGTAGGCTAAGGAATATGTACGCTAGTTGACTGACAGTGGAGAGGCGGGACCAAAGAGCCAGAGCTCAACCTACGCAAGCTCAACTAAGTGAATACACACACACACACACACACCTACACATATAAAGACAGGTTATTTAGCACAAGGGGCACACGCACTAGGTGACACAGGTGGAAACTGTGTGCCCAAATGAGCCACAGAGATATTAGAAAGAACTTTTTGAGTGTCAGAGTGGTTGACAAATGGAATGCATTAGGCAGTGATGTGGTGGTGGCTGACTCCATACACAGTTTCAAGTGTAGATATGATAGTCCAGTAGGCTCAGGAACCTGTACACCAGTTGATTGACAGATGAGAGGAGGGACCAAAGAGCCAGAGCTCAACCCCCGCAAGCACAATTAGGTGAGTACAATTAGATGAGTACACACACACACACACACACACACACACACACACACACACACACACACACACACAGTTGTGTGTGTGTGTGTGTTTGTTTGTGTTTGTTTGTGTCTCAACACTTTGACGGTTGAGAGGCGGGACCAAAGAGCCAGAGCTTAACCCCCGCAAGCACAACTAGGTGAGTACAATTAGGTGAGTACCAACACACACACAGAGGGGGCTTGATAGCCTGTTGGATTGTGCGCAGACTCGTAATTCTGTGGCGCGGGTTCGATTCCTGTACCAGGCCGAAACAAATGGGCAAAGTTTCTTTCACCCTGAATGCCCCTGTTACCTAGCAGTAAATAGGTACCTGGGAGTTAGTCAGCTGTCACGGGCTGCTTCCTAGGGGGGGGAAGTAGTTAGTAAACAGTTGATTGACAGTTGAGAGGCGGGCCGAAAGAGCAAAGCTCAACCCCCGCAAATACAACTAGGTGAATACAACCTAGATGCATACAC
The DNA here is from genome assembly GCF_040958095.1 of Procambarus clarkii. Classification (NCBI taxonomy): domain Eukaryota; kingdom Metazoa; phylum Arthropoda; class Malacostraca; order Decapoda; family Cambaridae; genus Procambarus; species Procambarus clarkii. The sequence goes on from NC_091153.1 coordinate 17,056,789, forward strand.
ACACACACACACACACATACTCACAACTAGGTGAGTACAACTAGGCGAGTACACACACACACACACACACACACACACACACACACACACACACACACACACACACACACACACACACATACTCACAACTAGGTGAGTACAACTAGGCGAGTACACACACACACACACACACACACACACACACACACACACACACACACACACACACACACACACACACACACACACACGAACAAGGGGACATAAGTGGACAGATGTGACACAAAGACGTTAGAAAGAAATTTTTCAGAGTCAGAGTAATTAATAAATGGAATGCACTAGGAAGTGATTTAGTGGAGGCTGACTCCATACACAGTTTCAAATATAGGTATAATAGAGCCCAGTAGGCTCAGAAATCTGTTCACCAGTTGATTGGCGGTTGTGAGCCGGGACCAAAGAGACACAGCCCAACCTCCACAACACAACTAGGTGAGTACACACACACACACACGCGCACACACACACACACACACACACACACACACACACACACACACACACACACACACACACACACACACACACACAGGGGCGCTGGTGGCTGTGTGTATAGCACGCTGGACACGAAATCTTGTGGCCTTGGTTCGATTCCCGGCGCCAGCAAGAAACAAAAATGGGCAGAGTTTCTTTCACCCTGATGTCCCTGGTACCTAGGAGTAAATAGGTAACTAGGAGTTAGACAGCTGTTAAGGGCTGCTTTATTGGAATATTGGACCTCCTATTTCAGGAGGTCTTCGCAATAGAACAAGGAGAAGCACCTGCACTATATGAGGAGGCAAACAATGCAGCCTTGGAGGAATTTGACCTCACCAGTGATGAGGTCAAAAGGAATCTGTTGGAGTTGAATGTGACAAAGGCTGTTGGGCCCGATAGAATCTCACCGAGGATACTAAAAAAAATGTGCAGATGCATCAAGTGTGCCACTCTCTATGATGTATAACAGGTCACTGGAAATGAGAGACCTACTGGAAAGCTGGAAGAATGCTAATGTAGTCTCATTATAAAGAAAGGGTGACAGGCAACAGGCACTGAACTACAGGCCAGTTTCCCTAACTTGTATACCATGCAAGGTGATGGAGAAGATTGTGAGGAAAAGGCTTGTGGGGCATCTGGAGAGAAATAGCTTTGTAACACACCACCAACATGGGTTCAGAGTTGGTAAATCATGCATCACAGGTTTAATAGACCAAACAACACACATTAGGCAAGAAAGAGAAGGGTGGGCAGACTGCATTTTCTTGGACTGTCAAAAATCTTTTGACGCAGTACCCCATAAAAGGCTGTTACAAAAGTTGGGAGAACAGGCAGGAGTAAAAGATAAGGTGCTCCAATCGATAAGGGAGTATCTAAACAACAAGAAACTGCGAGTAACTGTGAGGGAGGAGACATCAGAGTGGTGAAATATCACCAGCAGAGTCCCACAGGGCCCTATACTTGAATTCATTCTGTTTCTCATATATGTAAACGATCTTCCAGAGGATATAGACTCAATCGTTTCGATGTTTGCCGATGATGCAAAAATTATGAGCAGTGTGAAAAAAAACTGTTGGGATAGATATATAACAACTACTAGGGACTTGTACTGTACTAAATAAAAAAAATTACTGTATGAAAAAAATTAATTCAACTAATGTCTCTCGCTAGGGTCGTAAATCCTATCTCCTCTTTTCCTAATGACAGACTGTGGGCTGGAAGGGGCAGGTGGGGTCCCTAAGGATGAATGGAGAAGTTAATTGAAGATCCACAATCCACCTGCATGCAAGTTTCACACATCAGCTTGTATTGCTAATACAAGATTAGATTTAATAACTCAATTCTACAACTGAACAATAGATCCCTGATTTAAACAGAACCAAACATGTACACAGTCCAGCCTAGCACCATAACTATAACAGCCAATATTCATATATTAATAATCACAAAAATTTATATTGTAGAAGTATGATATTTAATAACCTTAAATGTGGTCTAAGTACTGTTCACTAAAACCTAAAGATTATATTCAATTTGATATACTTATATTATGAATTAACGATAACTAAATAAGCAATTGTTAACTTAATGTATATTACCAATTATATACAGATATATATTCAATTTATATTATAGATAGCAGTCTCCGTGGTGTAGTGGAAAGACACTCGCCTGGCGTTCCGCGAGCGCTATGTCATGGGTTCGTATCCTAACCGGGGAGGATTTACTGGGCGCAATTCCTGAACTGTAGCCTCTGTTTAACGCAACAGTAAAATGTGTACTTGGATGAAAAAACGATTCTTCGCGGCAGGGGATCGTATTCCAGGGACCATAGGATTAAGGACTTGCCCGAAACGCTACGCGTACTAGTGGCTGTACAAGAATGTAACAACTCTTGTATATATCTCAAAAAAAAAAAAAAAATATGAAGAGATTCAGTTGCACTTGACCTGACTATTCTGAGACAAGAGACACTCATGAGGGAGAGTACCTCACGTTTTTCAGGTTACTTTGAGAAGATTCAACCGCTTCTAAATTAATAAAACTTACTGAAATATGAGGTATTGCCTCACTCTGTAACGACAAACAGACTTATTGGATATATTAAGGTTATACAAGCATGCAATTGGCCAATTAACACACAATAACACTCAAATATACTTATGTCTGAGTGCCGAGTTCCTGTCTAATGAGTTGCCAGACTGGTTAACTCTCTTGTCAAGTTTATACACTTTATTTTATTTCACAGCTTTCCTGTTTATTATTCTGGCTGCGTTGCTAATTGATTATGTCCTTAATTGCATTAGCAGTAGGCTAAGATAGGTGTGGTGGAGGTGGAAGCGGTGTCACTTGGTGAGTAAGTTCCACTCTACACTCTTATTTAGATAGATTACTAGGAATTTTCTTTGTAGATATTGTCCAGGTACTCCACCAGTTCTAGAGAGTAACGCTGGTGATAAAGATATGTTATTATGGTGTCCTTTACAAAATAATGTTCGCAAGACACCGTTACACGTTTTCACTGTTTAGTAAACAAGCACTTTCTGCCCTGAGAAGGATAACTTTCAATGAATATTGATTGACTATTTTTACTGTCTAGACATATGATTCAGATAAAATGTGATTATAATATAATTAGATATACGATTTAACGATTATAAGTAGTAACTTGCTAGTACTACTGATTCTTATAAAGGATTTGATTTAATCCTCACCGGAAATCGATTGTTTCAATAGTTTTTAATTAAGATATTCATCACGAAGCTTCTAGCTTAGAGAAGCTTAATTTCTCGGCTTGAGAAATCATGCAGCAAGTCATGTAGGCACCTTGGGCCATAAGGCATACGTGATCATAGGCATTGTCATGTAGGTTCCAAATGTAGGATATAATGGATCTGTGGGATTCTGGGATGATTTTGATATTGATTAGGTATAATTTAGATATGCTATAGAAATAATACATTTCTTAGATAATAATATAGATACAGTGGGTAAAATTTCCCGCAAGAAGAATCAAGACAGAAAAAGATACAGACTACAGGACGACCTGGACCAACTGGAGGAATGGTCAAGAAAATGGCTATTAAAGTTTAACTCTGGAAAATGCAAAGTAATGAAATTAGGCAAAGGGAACAGAAGGTTGAACACCAGGTACCATCTGGGAGGTGAAATCTTGCAAGAGTCAAATAGAGAGAAAGATCTGTGGGTTGATAAAACACCGAACCTGTCCCCAGAGGCCCTCGTCTAAAGGATATCATCAGCGGCATATGCTTGATTGGACAACATAAGAACTGCCTTTAAAAATTTGTGTAAGGAATCGTTCAGGTCCTTGAATACCACATATGTCAGACCAATGCTGGAATATGTAGCTCCAGCCTGGAGTCCATCCCGAGTTAAGCACAAAACAAAGTTAAAGAAGATTCAGAGGTATGCCCCCAGACTCGTCCCGGAACTGAGAGGTATGAGCTACAAGGAATGGCTAAGGGAGCCGAACCTCACGTCCCTGGAAAACAGAAGAGTAAGGGGAGATAACCACCTACAAAATTCTCAGGGGAATTGACAGGGTGGACAAAGACAAACTCTGTAACACGGGTGGGACATGAACATGGGGACACAGGTGGAAACTTGGTACCCAAATAAGCTACGGAGACATTAAAAAGATTTTTTTCAGTATCAGAGTAGTTAACAAATGGAATGCATTAGGAAGTAATGTGGTGGAGGCTGACTCCATACACATTTTCAAATGTAGATTTGATAGAGCCCAGTAGGGTCAGGAATCTGTACACCAGTTGATTGACGGTTGAGAGGCGGGAGCAAAGAGCCAAAGTTCAATCCCCTCCAGCACAATTAGGTTAGTACAACCTGGCCAGTACACCATCCTGCTCTACGCCTCGCGTCACCGTTCAGCGTTACACACAAAACAACATCAGAGAACTGTGTAAACACACTCCAGGCCAACAGAAGCAACATTGCAAGACAAAAATACCTACTCAGAAGCTCCTGAAATTTTATGTAATTTTTCCAGTCGTAAGTGGCAGCTCTCCCAGCTCCTGAGGGTCAGAAATCCTTAAAGACCTGTGGGGAAACAGTGCAGGTATTCTTCTTTTTGTAGACACCTGATTTTGAGAGTTTCTTTGGATTGTGTTCTAAGCAAAAATTGGACACATTCCAAAGTGGAATGTGTTTTAAACCTTTGACGGAAGCCTCGGCTCGCAAACAGTGTGAGAAATACTGGATACTTTAAGAATAATTTGAAGATAAAATTTGCTGTGTTGAAATTTATTTAATTTGTTATATTGTAGACATCCAAGTAACACTTCTGGGAATGAAGGAAGTGAGGTGTCGGAGCCATGTAGACCATCATAATGGTCTGGTGCGCTTGGTGGCTGGGTGGACAGCGCTCGGGATACGTAGCCCTGTGGACCGGGGTTCGATCTTCGGCGATAGCGGAAACAGACGGGCAGAATTTCTTTCACCCTGATGCCCTTATTATGTAGCAGTAAATAGGTACCTGGGAGTTTGACAGCTGTTATGGACAGCTGTGTGTGTGTGTGTGCGTGTGTGTGTGTGTGTGTGTGTGTGTGTGTGTGTGTGAAAATAATAATAATAATAACCAGTATTAATAATAATAATAACCCGATTGATTGACAGTTGAGAGGTGGGCCGAAAGAGCCAGAGCTCAGCCCCCGCAAGCAAAACTAGGTGAATACACGTGGTCACTGCCTTCACATTCAGGCCTGTGAGTTGGGTGTTTAATGTTGAGCCCCGTTAATGTGACCTACTGTGTCTTCATTTAATATTGCGTTATTTGAGTTGAAGAAACCATTATATTGGGCATAAAATTATTATTTCCAACAGAGGAAGTGACAGATTATATCTTGTCACATGACAACCCATAGTGGCCGAAGGTGAGTTGTCAGAGCCTAGTGTGAAGCTGGAAGTGTGAGTATGTAACTCCCTTCATGCAAACTGCACGTACCATCAAGAAGAAGAAGAACAGAATGTAACTATGAATAGAAAGCGCCAAGTCAGGACTAAACAGCATCATCAATGGTTCGGAATACTCAAAGTTCCAAGATATCACTAAAGATGCTGATTCGAATGAAGAAAAAGACGAGAAATATCAAAGAATGGGACTGAAATTATTGGGCACGTTCTTTTTCCATCTAATGACTCTATTCACCTAGCAGTAAATAGGTACCCCGGAACATGTCAACTGTTATGGGGGCTGCATGCAGGGACACTTGCATGCAGCTCACTTGCGAACAGCAACAAGGCAGCGGGATTATGACTGAGTCACAGTCACCTTCATGAGGCTCTGCACAGTCCCATCTCCACCAGTCCTTCCCACCGTCCCATCCTCAATCCTTATCCTGACCCCTTCCCAGTGCTATATAGTCGTAATGTCTTGGCGCTTTCTCCTGACAGTTTCCATCCTCCGTCCCCCCCTCCCCCCCTCTCTCTCAGCGATAAATAAAACAAATTAGCAACCCCCCTACTGGGACCTCTCTGATGCCTACAACATCTTAAGAAGTCATCTAATAATGCCTCGCGCTTTGTAAGGAAGTCCACGTTGAGTATGGGGAGTACACATGAGCAGGAACCTGTTGTCATGTGTCACTTCCATTGCTTAGCATGCGGGTGGTCCCTCACTCAGCTAGGTACTCTCGTGTCACTCTTCGCCAACTCTCATTTGATTATTTACCCACTAACATTTTTCCTAAATTTAATGGGACTAGCATGGGGTATTTTTTCTCTCTCAAGAGTTATCAGATCCGCAGAGCCAGGAAGGAAAACACCTTAATCTAAAAGAACTATGACATTTAATAAACAAAAATACAATGGAACCATATGAGGATGACGCCTCAGATTAGTGCTTCAACTCTCAATCTGAATCTTATCACCAGAGCAGAGTTAAATATCCTAATTCACGTATATACCTTTTCTGCAATGAGAACGCGCTCCTACACTATATGCATCATCAATATGACAGCAAAGTTAATCCTGACACACAGCTTCTACTCCCTGGATACAGTGGCCATCAATTATTAAAGTTACTAAATGACAGTACAGTTGTATTCAACAGCTACAATAACAAAAAATGTTCTGGTTTATGCATTGTAACAGTCTCTCGGGCATGGATCTGTTGTTAAAGCCTATCAATGTGAGAATTCACAATACTCATGAACTGAAGTAAATAAATATAATGACGCAAATGGTGAGCGTCCACACGTTACTGGTACCCTCTCTACCTCTCCTTGGGATTGTCCAACAATCACCACTCTCGGAACCTGGCTTAACAGTCACCATGGATTGTACTGGACGTCACAACTTGAATCTTGACAATGTTTATAAAGGGAAACGCCGAAAAAATTATTTTTTGGATTTTTGGCATTTTCATAATTTTTTGAAAAAGAATTTGCAGTTTAATATTAATAATTCAATATATATACGAAAATAAAATCTACCTCGGAAATGGATAATGTCAGTGGCTTGGCCATGTTGTATATCCTGCAGCTCGTCGTGTCGTTCGCTTTCTTCCCTGCAGGGAAACACAAGCACACAATCATCCACAAGCTAAATAATAGTACCCTACAAAAATAAAAAACAAAACGAACAAATGTATATATATTAGTGTCGCCTGGGACACTCCACAGATACGCTGGTGGCGTCTGGCAACTCCCCCCCCCTCCCAAAGCTCATATCTAGCCCTCGCGCCAACCCGTCCTCATACAAGTTACAGCCCCGCTCCTGTGCCTGGTAAGTCCACTACGGGCTCACGATAGCCCGTGCCACTTGGAACTTTTTGTTCCAAGTAGCGAATCCTAAACAACAACAACAACCCGTCCTCATAAACAAAGGCCCCAAAGTCCATTCCATGCACCCGCCAAACCCACTGTTTATGAATGAAAAACGGTTTACACACGACTCACAACTAGCGGCCCTCGAACACTTCCGGAACAAGTGCTTCGCTGACGACTTTTGTTCCAACCACAACACTGGAAACTTTCCTCATTACCCTGGAATCACAAACCGTAACTGTCTCTATTTTCTGCTTGTTACAACTTGTAATAAAGTTGTTACATCTTGGCTTAACGTGTTTATGACGTATTAGAACATTGTTACAACTTGCTATATTGGTTGTTATAACTGGTTAGGAAGTGTTAAAACTTGTTCGAACGTTGTACCAACGTCGTAGTTTCGGTGTGTGTTTGGTGGGATAAGACTACTTAACAGCTGGGTCGACAGAGATTCTACCCCACACACGTGGAGATCAGGGATTCGAGTCTCAACGCCCAGGTGAAGGGAACGCTGTAAATGCTTCACCCACGTACTACAAAAACAAATAATCGCCAACAGAACCTAAACACCTAACCTAACCAATGCCTAAATATGCAATACGCTAATATTTAAGGAAATTCCTGTTTCATTTTTCCTCCGTGGTCTGACATTGTCACATTTTTAATCACGTGTTTATTTTCGTGATATTCACACATTACGCTAATATATAATAATTGTAATTTATAATTGAGAAAATTCCTGTTTAAAATGAATAGCATGTTAACATTTATGAATGCGCCATTGGGGTTGACCGCTGGATGGAATGGACTTGGTCTGCTAGGATGGTTGTGGATGGAATGGATTTGGTGCACCAGCAGCCTGGTCTTTCCCGGGTTGCTGGCTCACCTGGAAAGTTGTCAGTCACTCTAGGTGATGCAGGAAGCACTCACCTCGACTCCTCTAGCTGCAGTGCAAGTTTAATATGTCCATATGCTATCTATCGTTACACAGCTCACTCGATATCGTTAATAAGAATGATTTAGGACCACCGTACATTTTGCTGAAGAGCACTAGCTAGTTAATATACCAAAAAGGCTTTTACCCCGAAGTGTGGGGCAGGGCGTGGTTAACGATCGTTGTCGGAAAACCCGACACCATTTATTAATATTAACAATACAATAAGCAGATAATATTGCTGTTGTTGTATATATACATATATAAATTCTCCCATAGAAGACGTTGCGCAATGGAATTTTCCGTCAATAGTAAACGAGATGTCATTGCCACATAGCGCTATAAATTCACCAGCTCTTCTGTTGGGAATAAATAATACAGTAGTCGTTGGACTTATTACATCATAAAACATCTCATTTGAATTAACTTAATTTATCAGTATCAAAATAGAGTAAATGTGACCCTTCTACCACATATTGACATCTGGACAAAGAGAGCCAGGAGCATCAGTGGTGAGGGACGTCAGCCACTGTTGTTAGACCAAGTCGCTGAGGAGCGAGTTCAGCTCCTATAATTCTCTCTTGGACGAAGTGTTATGGAGATCAAATTAGTTCTTCTTCCATCATCAACACGCAGTCAACATCTAAACAAGGGAAGTGTCTTACCGAATCCCGTTTATCTAATCATTTCTGGCCAGTTAATGTTAGGTAGAAAAAGCGCGAACCGGTTAGCACGAGAAACAGCGTCTAAATACAGGAAATTATTTCTTGGTCCTTATCCTATATAATATACAGTGTTTCATCTGATATAGCTGTCATATATTAGGATTCCGGCTTTACAACTAGTGCCTTTTGACAGGAATATGAAGCAGTACAGTGGCTTGGTACACTAGTACATGGATGGTGATGCTAGCTTCGCACGAGGACTATTTGGTGTCATCATTCATGGTCATACCCGGTGCACTAAGCCTGCTGTACAATAAGATAAGGACTCATAATTTATTTACTAATATATGTAGTTTAATACTGTTGTTTGATTGGCTGCATATATATAAATTTAATATAAACCCCCCCTAATGTGCAAGAGTCGATTTGATGGAATATTGCAGAAATACAGTCTGCTAAACATCATATAAATTGCAATCAAAATATATAAATTAACGAAAATATAAATTCTATATAAATTCATAAAAATCAAATAAATATAAATCTCACAGGTCGGTTCCCACAATCGTGCTAAAGCGTTTGGGCATTCCCTCCTCTTAGCACTGATCACGCTCTCCTCTGTCCTTGCTGACAGCATTTTCTGACTAGATACATGGACATTAATCACAGGTGTTTTCACACTATCTCGCCTTACAACGTCCTCCTCCTTCACTGGACGAGCACCACATGTGGGTCGCCAAACTCCCTTCGATGTGATGATCTTGTACGTAGTGTGATGATCAGGTGTTGCAGGAAGTGTGAAGATCAGGTGTTGCTGGTAGTGTGATACTCAGGTGTTGCAGGTAGTGTGATGATCAGGTGTTGCTGGTAGTGTGATGATCAGGTGTTGCAGGAAGTGTGATGATCAGGTGTTGCTGGTAGTGTGATACTCAGGTGTTGCAGGTAGTGTGATGATCAGGTGTTGCTGGTAGTGTGATGATCAGGTGTTGCAGGAAGTGTGATGATCAGGTGTTGCTGGTAGTGTGATGATCAGGTGTTGCTGGTAGTGTGATGATCAGGTGTTGCTGGTAGTGTGATGATCAGGTGTTGCTGGTAGTGTGATGATCAGGTGTTGCTGGTAGTGTGATGATCAGGTGTTGCTGGTAGTGTGATGATCAGGTGTTGCTGGTAGTGTGATGATCAGGTGTTGCTGGTAGTGTGATGATCGGGTGTTGCTGGTAGTGTGATGATCGGGTGTTGCTGGTAGTGTGATGATCAGGTGTTGCTGGTAGTGTGATGATCAGGTGTTGCTGGTAGTGTGATGATCAGGTGTTGCTGGTAGTGTGATGATCAGGTGTTGCTGGTAGTGTGATGATCAGGTGTTGCTGCTAGTGTGATGATCAGGTGTTGCTGGTAGTGTGATGATCAGTTGTTGCTGCTAGTGTGATGATCAGGTGTTGCTGGTAGTGTGATGATCAGGTGTTGCTGGTAGTGTGATGATCAGGTGTTCCTGGTAGTGTGATGATCAGGTGTTCCTGGTAGTGTGATGATCAGGTGTTCCTGGTAGTGTGATGATCAGGTGTTGCTGGTAGTGTGATACTCAGGTGTTGTTGGTAGTGTGATGATCAGGTGTTGCTGGTAGTGTGATGATCAGGTGTTGCTGGTAGTGTGATGATCAGGTGTTGCTGGTAGTGTGATGATCAGGTGTTGCTGGTAGTGTGATGATCAGGTGTTGCTGGTAGTGTGATGATCAGATGTTGCTGGTAGTGTGATGATCAGGTGTTGCTGGTAGTGTGATGATCAGGTGTTGCTGGTAGTGTGATGATCAGGTGTTGCTGGTAGTGTGATGATCAGGTGTTCCTGGTAGTGTGATGATCAGGTGTTGCTGGTAGTGTGATACTCAGGTGTTGCTGGTAGTGTGATGATCAGGTGTTGCTGGTAGTGTGATGATCAGGTGTTGCTGGTAGTGTGATGATCAGGTGTTGCTGGTAGTGTGATGATCAGGTGTTGCTGGTAGTGTGATGATCAGGTGTTGCTGGTAGTGTGATGATCAGGTGTTGCTGGTAGTGTGATGATCAGGTGTTGCTGGTAGTGTGATGATCAGGTGTTGCTGGTAGTGTGATGATCAGGTGTTGCTGGTAGTGTGATGATCAGGTGTTGCTGGTAGTGTGATGATCAGGTGTTGCTGGTAGTGTGATGATCAGGTGTTGTTGGTAGTGTGATGATCAGGTGTTGCTGGTAGTGTGATACTCAGGTGTTGCTGGTAGTGTGATACTCAGGTGTTGCTGGTAGTGTGATGATCAGGTGTTGCTGGTAGTGTGATACTCAGGTGTTGCTGGTAGTGTGATGATCAGGTGTTGCTGGTAGTGTGATGATCAGGTGTTGCTGGTAGTGTGATGATCAGGTGTTGCTGGTAGTGTGATGATCAGGTGTTGCTGGTAGTGTGATGATCAGGTGTTGCTGGTAGTGTGATGATCAGGTGTTGCTGGTAGTGTGATGATCAGGTGTTGTTGGTAGTGTGATACTCAGGTGTTGCTGGTAGTGTGATGATCAGGTGTTGTTGGTAGTGTGATACTCAGGTGTTGCTGGTAGTGTGATGATCAGGTGTTGCTGGTAGTGTGATGATCAGGTGTTGTTGGTAGTGTGATGATCAGGTGTTGCAGGTAGTGTGATGATCAGGTGTTGCTGGTAGTGTGATGATCAGGTGTTGCTGGTAGTGTGATGATCAGGTGTTGTTGGTAGTGTGATGATCAGGTGTTGCAGGTAGTGTGATGATCAGGTGTTGCTGGTAGTGTGATGATCAGGTGTTGCAGGTAGTATGATGATCAGGTGTTGTTGGTAGAATGGTGTGTGGGGTTCAGTGTCCTTACCTAATAGTACTTACCTAATTGTGCTTGCGGGGGTTGAGCTCTGGCTCTTTGGTCCCGCCTCTCAACCGTCAATCAACAGGTAAATTAAAGGTAAATTACCACACAACAGGTAAATTACCACACAACAGTGTGTGTGGTAAAGTGTGTGTGTGATTCAGCGTGTGATACAGTGTGTGTGTGGTACAGTTTGTGTGGTACAGTGTGTGGTACCGTGAATGTGGGGTACAGTGTGTGTATGGGGTACAGTGTGTTGGGGGTACAGTGTGTGTGTTACAGTGTGAGTGGTACAGTGTTTGTGGTATAGTGTGAGTGGTACAGTGTTTATGTGTGTGTGTGGTACAGTGTGAGTGGTACAGTGTTTGTGTGTGTGTGTGGTACAGTGTGAGTGGTACAGTGTGAGTGGTACAGTGTTTGTGTGTGTGGTACAGTGTGAGTAGTACAGTGTTTGTGTGTGTGGTACAGTGTGAGTGGTACAGTGTGTGTGAGTGGTACAGTGTGTGTGTGTGGTACAGTGTGAGTGGTACAGTGTGTGTGTGTGGTACAGTGTGAGTGGTACAGTGTGTGTGAGTGGTACAGTGTGTGTGTGTGGTACAGTGTGAGTGGTACAGTGTGTGTGTGTGTGTGGTACAGTGTGAGTGGTACAGTGTGTGTGTGTGTGTGGTACAGTGTGAGTGGTACAGTGTGTGTGTGTGTGTGGTACAGTGTGAGTGGTACAGTGTGTGTGTGTGTGTGGTACAGTGTGAGTGGTACAGTGTGTGTGTGTGTGTGGTACAGTGTGAGTGGTACAGTGTGTGTGTGTGTGTGGTACAGTGTGAGTGGTACAGTGTGTGTGTGTGTGTGTGGTACAGTGTGAGTGGTACAGTGTGTGTGTGTGTGTGGTACAGTGTGAGTGGTACAGTGTGTGTGTGTGTGTGGTACAGTGTGTGTGTGTGTGTGGTACAGTGTGAGTGGTACAGTGTGTGTGTGTCAACAAGGACATCGTTGCCAGGGAGGTGTATGTGAGCCCCTCACCATGGCCAGGAGGCACCACGGAAGGCGAATTGCTTGCAAAACAGAGCTTTAATTACCGTGCACCTCATTTCCCGCTACTTAAAAAATACAATGACTTACATTCTTAATGTTTCTAGTCTTATTTATCATTTAAGCATATTACTCAAGGCTTATTTGCCTATTCCTTCCTCTCTTCTGTTACACGACTTTATAATGGTCCAGAACCGACCGAGACGTCGTCGTTTGTTCACTCTGATGTGTGGTTCACTCTGATGTGTGGTTCACTCTGATGTGTGGTTCACTCTGATGTGTGGTTCACTCTGATGTGTGGTTCGGTAATCACAGCTTATTCAATTCGCTTCGAGAATCTCTTCCTTTACTGTTCTTCGCTTACTTACAGAACTTGCACTAAATAAATTTCCCTGACATCCGTCACAGTAATCTACGTCTCCAGCGTCCACTGATCCAACTCTCAGGGAAACCTCGCCCTTCTGCCCACTTTTGGTTCTTTCGGTTCACCATTAGCCAAAATACTTGAGGGGGGGGGGGCAATGCTTGAGAACCCTGATTGGGCTTCAGTTGGCAGCCCAGAGCAGGAAGTTCGAAGCTTATGGGCGCCCACAGGTGGACGCTCAGAACAACTGCGAGGACCTAGGGGCAAGTAAAACAAAAATTTGTCAATGGACGGACTGTTTCAGAACTGTCTTCTTATCGAATCTCCATTTCAACCTTTAATCCAGCATGACATACGCGAGGATTCCATTCATCTGTATTGTTTGGATCTCGAACCATGGACTCCACGCTTGTGAGGCCGACACACTATCGACTGGGCTATGAGCAATCTTAACAAGGAATGCTTCTAGTAGCAGCATCCTGGTACTTGAAAAGCAGCAGGATGCTGCCTCTAGAAACTTTCCTTTCTTAAGACTGCTCACAACCCAGTCTATAGACCGTCGACCTCACCGGACCCTCACGATAACATGGGTCTCCAGCCCAGATACTTCACGGGTCCATGATACAATGTACGGTCACTACAGATAATTCTGGGCCGCGCTCTTTATCACTATCAGTAATTAATGGATTGGATGTAAACCGGATGGCGGTTTGTGTTCTAGGGAAGCTAGTAGGGGAACTTAACATAGAGGAAATGCTGTAAACCTGCTAACCGGAGTCAGAATCAGTCTACTCTTTAATCAATAATGGTAAATATGAGAAAACCTACATTACATAAAATGCGTAAGGTTAATATAAACAGTCGGTTAAATCACATTCTTTAACAAATTTAGATTTTTCTACAATATTATCCTCTGGCCATGCACTTGGAAAAGTGTGGGAATATCTCATCAGCTTCACCATCTATAGGGTCAGCGTTCGAGCCTTAATCATTCAGGTTATTGGGCACTCTTCATTCATTCATGTTAGCACCCATTATGAGTATCAAATTGTGTTTGATTATTGCACTATGCACTGGACCACTATACTATACAATGGACCTCTATACTATACAAAACACTTCTATACTATACAAAGAACTACTATGCAATACAATGGACTACTATACTATACAATGGACTATAAAATTCATGTTCATGTGTACTGAAAGTAATGACAAATCTAATCCCTGGATACTCAACATTTCCTTATGAGGAGAGAATACAGTTACATTATCTAGAAAGAAGAGTAATGGGTGAATTAGTTGTGTACAAATGGACAAAATGGGATTACAAAGATTAGGTTAATAAGATTTTAAATAAACGAGTTTAATGAAGAACACGAAACAATGGATATAAATTTGGTAAGTTTAGAGTGTGGAAACACCTGAGTAAATACGGGGTTTGGAAATTAGGGTATTTATATATGGAACAAATTACTCGCTGGCTCAATTGACGTGGGATCGTTCGATTATATCTAGCATAGGTTAGACATATATATTGGTGTATACTGGCAGATTTTCTTTTATACACGTCTCATTGAATATGACAGTATATTCTGTATTAACTATCTTCTGGTTTAGGGCTTCTATCCCTCTAACTAGTATTCTTGCATCAGGGTTTAGTTGGAAGAAGAGTTCTCCAAAAGTCATATTTGTTTCTCGAAGTGAAACATTATTCTTTCATTATTCTTATATTATTATATTCATTATTATTATATTCATTATTCTTTCTTCTTTTTTATGTTCACTGAGCATAGTAATATAATAATTTGTAATATAATTTTATTGGAGGTGTTGTGGTTTGTTTTAGGTATACCAAGAACCTAAAACCAAAAAATAGGACCTCTTTAAGCACAAGCGTATACAAAACCTACCAATGTAAGATTATGCCGGAATGATAAGAGTGAGTGCCCCCAAAGATACAAAACCAGTGTTCTCAATGCTTATATTCGTTGAGCGCTTACACACTGCTCCGAATGGAGCAACGTTAGTAGAGAGTTTGAAAAAATAACTCAGGTATTGGTGAACAATGGATATAGCGACACGGAAATACACAACGCTATAAGAAGACACCTGGACCGATGGTACAATCCTGAACCAAGAACAGAAATCACAACACCTCCAATAAAATTATATTACAAATCAACTATGCACAGTGAACATAAAAAAGAAAGGAAGAATAATGAAAGAAATAATCCGTAAACAAGTAAAAAGCACTATTCCTAGCCCAAACATAGACCTGATCATATTCTATAAAACAATGAAGACTACCGACTTCTATTAAAAACAGCCCGAAGCCGACGGAGAACCCTCTACAGCAGTCAAGCGTTGTATGCATGTACACCTGCCACCACGAAGGATGTAACCTTCAGTCTAAGTACATAGGTATAACGTCGACCAAGCTGACGAGGCCTTTGACCTGTCATCTTTAATCCGCTGCCTCCTATAAATCACACGAGACAAGCCCATGACATCACTCTAACAAGAGAAATGTGTAATAAAAACACTTGTATAAAAGACAAAACCCAAGATGTAAGATTACAAATTCTTGATGCAATCCACATAAAAATAGAACAACCTATCATGAATACCAAAATTACGAAACTATTTACTCTACCCACCATGAGAGTAAGAACAAGACCGGAACATAACGATGCCAACACAGAAGACACTGCTTAACATAATAGGCTTATTACACCTGATTAATCATTGTATGTGCCCCTATTTTCCCCTTGCCTTTTTCCTTTTCTTTATTGTTTTTTTTTTTCCCTCACCCCATTCTGGTATAAATCTAAGGCGATTTGTGATTTCTTATCACCTGAGAATGAACCTTTTAAGGTCGAAACGTTGTGCAATTGTATAATAAGTGTAATACACTCTTTAGTTATTTACTTTTTTTTTGTATTCACTTCGAGAAACGAACATGACTTTTGGAGAACTTCTCTTCCAACTAAACCCTGATGCGAGAATACTAGTTAGAGGGATAGAAGCCCTAAATCAGAAGATTGTTAATTCAGAATATGCTGTCATATTCAATGAGACTATATTATATAAATAAATATATATATATATATATATATATATATATATATATATATTGGTGTATACTGGCAGCAGGTTTTCTTTCAAACATGTTTCATTGAATATGACCGCATATTCTGTATTTAATATTTTCTGGTTTAGGGCTTCTATCCCTCTAACTATTTTCTTAGCATCAGGGCTTAATTGGAATAGGAGTTCTCCAAAACTCATTTTCGTACTTATAAGGTGAAGAAAAGAAGTGATTTACTATAGAGTGTATTACACTTATTTGTATAATTTGCACGACGTTTCGAACCTCCATGGTTCATTCTCAAGTGAACAGATCTTACAATACTAGTTGATTTTATACCCGCATTAGGTCAGGTGATAATACAATGAAGGTGAAAAACATGGGGGGATACATAAGGGATAAACATAGGGGCTGCAGAAGGCTTATTGGCCCATACGAGGCATCTCCTATCTAAACACAAAGATTAATCCAGTGTAATTGGCCTGTTATGTTGGACATTGTCTTCTGTGTTGGCATCGATATGTTCTTGTCTTGTCCTTACTCTCATGGTGGGTAGAGTAAATAGTTCCGTGATTTGGGTGTTCATGGTAGGTCGCTCTATTCTTATGTGAATTGCCTCAAGAATTTGTAATCTTCTTGAATCTTGGGTTTTGTCTATTATGCAAGTATTCTTGTTCAACATTTCTCTTGTTAGAGTAATGTCATGGGCTTGTCTCATGTGATTCCTAGGGGCACCAGATTGAAGATGGCATGTCAAACGCCTCGTCAGCTTGGTCGACGTCATACCTATATACTTACATTGAAGGTTACATCCTTCGTGGGGGCAAGTGTACATGTATACAACGCTTGACTGCTGTAGAGGGTTCTCCGTCGGCTTCGGGCTGTTTTTCATAAGGAGTTCGGAAGTCTTCTTGGTTTTGTAGAATATTATCAGGTTTATGTTTTGGTTAGGAGTAGTGCTTTTTACTCCTTTACGGATTATTTCTTTCATTATTCTTTCCTCTTTTATATGTTCACTGTGCATGGTTGATTTGTAATATAATTTTATTGGGGGTGTTGTGGTTTCCGTTCTAGGTTCTGAATTATACCAACGGTCCAAGTGTCTTCTTATAGCAGCGTTTATTTCCGCGTTGCTATATCCGTTGTTCACCAATACCTGAGTTACTCTTTCAAACTCTCTACTCACGTTGCTCCATTCAGAGCAGTGGTTAAGCGCTCGACGAATATAAGCATTGAGAACACTGGCTTTGTATCTTTGGGGGCACTCACTTCTACCGTTCAGGCATAATCCTATGTTGGTGGGCTTGGTATATACGTTGGTGCTTAAAGAGGTTCCTGTTTTTGTTATTAGTACATCCAAGAATGGCAGACTGTTATTTTCACTATTTTCATGTGTAAATCGGAGTACTGACTCTCTCTCTAGGTGTCTTTTTAGGTCAATTAGTTCATCTGAGTCTTTTACTATTACGAATATGTCATCTACATAACGGCAGTATACAGTTGGTTTTTGTCTGCTACTGAAGACCCTATCTTCGATGGTTCCCATATAAAAATTAGCAAATAAAACTCCTAAGGGGGAGCCCATTGCTACTCCGTCTATTTGTAAATACATGTCTCTTTGTGGACTGATGAAAGGGGCTTCCTTTGTACATGCTTCGAGAAGACTTTTCAAGAGTGGCTCAGGTATGTCTAATTTGGGGGTGCTCTCGTCTCTGTATACTCTGTCCAGTATCATTCCTATGGTTGTGTCGACTGGGACGTTGGTAAAAAGGGATTCAACGTCCAGGGAAGCGATGATTCCATCGGGCTGGGTAGATTTGATCAATTCTAGGAAATCTGCTGATGATTGTAGACTAAACTTACTTGGAGTGTATGGAGTTAGGAGTTCATTGAGTTTCTTTGCCAGGTGATAAGTTGGGGTTGGTATTTGGCTGATTATAGGGCGTAGTGGGTTACCTGGTTTATGCGTCTTAACATTGCCGTAGGCATATCCTAAGCCATAGTCGCCTTGAAGTTTATTGAAATGCACACTACCTTTCTTTGCGTTGATTGCTGTAATTGTTTTGTTTACTTTCCGCTTAAGGTCTTCTACGGGGTTCCTCGTGATTCGTTGAAATTTGGAGTCGTCACTTAGGATGTCGCTAATTTTGTTCATGTATTCATGGGTAGGAATCAATACATATGCTGCTGTTTTGTCGGCTTTTCTTATTGTTACGTCTTTCAGATTTTTTAGTTGTTTCGCTGCTTCTTTGAGTCGTGGGGTTAAGATTGTAGATGAATATGTTCCTCGTTTTTTCCCTGCTTCTGCAAGTAGTTCAGCTTGAAGTGTGTCAGTGGTGATGACTTTTTTGTTGTCTTCTAGCTTATGGATATCGTCCAGAAGCATTTCGATTTCCAGGCGTTTTTGATGCATCTTTGGTTTAGATAAGAATTGACAATTTAGACCAAGATTTAAGAGGTCTCGTTGGTCCTGGGTAAGATCATAAGAAGTCAGGTTAAAGTAGCCATCTTTAGGACGAGGGATTTTTAGCTGTCCACCGTTTAGGGATGTTAACTTACGAAGTGTCTTTGTTTCTACAAGAGTTTTATGTTGTTGTTTCAGGTTAAATAGTTCACTGTTGATGGTTTGCTTGAGTTGGATAGGGATGTCGTACTGGGTCCATTTGTTTAACAGATGCTCCGCCTGCTCTATAAAGGTTTGGAGGGCTTCCTTCTTCTTGTTTAGTTGATGCCGAATGAGCTCTTGCCTATACCTATAGGTAAACTCTGTATTGCGGACTGCTGGGTCATGTGGGTTTATATTGGTGTATACTGGCAGCAGGTTTTCTTTCAAACATGTTTCATTGAATATGACCGCATATTCTGTATTTATTATTTTCTGGTTTAGGGCTTCTATCCCTCTAACTATTTTCTTAGCATCAGGGCTTAATTGGAATAGGAGTTCTCCAAAACTCATTTTCGTACTTATAAGGTGAAGAAATCAGTACTTTCGTTCGAAACGTCGTGCAAATTATACAAATAAGTGTAATACACTCTATAGTAAATCACTTCTTTTCTTCACCTTATAAGTACGAAAATGAGTTTTGGAGAACTCCTATTCCAATTAAGCCCTGATGCTAAGAAAATAGTTAGAGGGATAGAAGCCCTAAACCAGAAAATAATAAATACAGAATATGCGGTCATATATATATATATATATATATATATATATATATATATATATATATATATATATATATATATATATATATATATATATATATATATATATGTCGTACCTAGTAGCCAGAACGCACTTCTCAGCCTACTATGCAAGGCCTGATTTGCCTAATAAGCCAAGTTTTCATGAATTAATTATTTTTCGACTACCTAACCTACCTAACCTAACCTAACCTTTTCGGCTACCTAACCTGACCTATAAAGATAGGTTAGGTTAGGTTAGTGTTATGATCTCAGCCTGCAGGAGAAACGAGTCTCCCTCCTTGAGAGTTATTCATCAAGCCTGACCTGATTAGAAGGTCTAGCAAATATTGAGGTGATAACGCATATGTAAAATAGTTGCTTGGATATGTATAACAGTTTGAGATTATGGGCAATGAAGAAGAAAACAGATAAATGACTGGCTAGGAGATGTGGACATTTTGCTGGAGGCATGAGGCTCGCTTCTGGAAGGGCTTTGACCTCACTTGAGTGCCAGACATCGCAGGGAAAAGCTGCGCTCCGTTGAGCTCCCGCCAGAAGGGAACCCCTAGTGATATATCTCGAAGAGAAGAGAAGTGTGCAGACGTACCAGCTGTGGAACCGAGCTGGGAACGTTGTGGTCTCAAGTCCTGGTCGACGAAGTGTTTATTAAATCGCCCAGAGGCATTATTGTGGGCCGTGGAAGCGCCGTGACCAGACGCCGTCAGAGGGAGAAGCGCCATCGACCAGTTAATCTGTGGTTTGTCTTTTGGGAAGAAGTTGCTGAGAACTTCGAAGCCAGCCTAGATGAGGTAATTGATGAGACTCCAAGATAGTGGAGGAGAGGACCTCGAGCTGTGAGGAGAAGCAGCAGTGAAGAGGAGTGTCACGTGCTTCTGTAGAGGTGGTGTAGCAGCCAAGAGAGCTGTGGAGGAACCTAGCAGAAGGGTGAAGCACCGTAGTTGCTCAAGGAAACTTCATGGCAGCAGCCTGGAGGAGCTGCAGAGGATCCTGGTAGTGAAGCCCGGAAGAACCTGAAGATACCAGGGTTGTGAACTTCCAGAGGTGGAAGGGAAGTTCTGGTGGATTACTTGTAGGGAGTTGATAGTGTTTGGTTGTCATTAGCGTGCAAGACGCAGTGAGAGGTGAGTGCTTGTTTGCATTCTTATGTCAAGGACTTTTATACTGAAGTTTAGAGTTACAGTCGTAGGCTGGATTACCTACAGATGTATGCGTTCTAGGACTGATATTGATCGATTAATCATTGTTGTGTATCAATGAACATTTATACTGATATGTTATTGCATTCAAATGCTGATTTTCTTTGTACACATTTATAGATACATATATATATATATTCTCTTGCCGATGGTGCAACAGTGTATGTAGACTTGATCAACTTGAGGAGGTTGATAGTATCAGGTGGTGAACCAGGAGATAGGATACCACTTGATAAGCTGATAATAGAGTTCTGATGGTGTTGGAGTGCAATCTGATTGTGATATTATAGAGTATAGGATTCATTATTATTATATGTGTGTATGTATCGTGTATGTGCTTTGTCCAGTAAATGTATCCCAATTTGCTGGTGTTTGCCCTTGTCCTAGTGAGGCTTCCCAGGAGGTAGTAAAGAAGGAGAGAGAGAAAGAACCAAGAACCACTGCTGTGGACAGGGTAGAAGGTAATATTAATAAGTCAAAGGGGGATTGAGGAGATCATATCACCTAAGGAGAGAGTGGGGAGTCACAGCGGCTCGAGTGGGTGTGTGCACGTGACAACGAGGCTAAGTGTTGGAGCCGCATCCCCTAAATGTGTGACGTTGAGCCCCTCTCCAAGGGCCAGAAGCGCCTAGTGTGATCTCCTAGCGAGGTATAAGCACTCTACCGAGTTGTGGGTTGGGTTGTCTGCAAAGGAGGAACCACGACGACAACACCACCAACCCACAGACTATAATAAATTGGGGGCCTGTGTCCGGGAGAGTGAACTGACACACCCACACCCTGTCCAAGAGTGGATTTGTACACCCTTGCTGAAATAGATAAACTGTGTGACCGCAGGTGTATACTCTCTCTCTCGGGAAGACTCACAGGACAAAGATGGATAAGGTGCAAGCGTTTGTGGAGTCAGGCAAGCCTGAGGACTTGGAAGGTTGCACGAGGGATCAATTGAAACAAATAGCAGAAAAATGTGGCATTAGGTTAAAAGCATCTAAGGTAGCTGGGATGAAGGATGAGATCCTGAGGCAATTAAGAGCCAAAAATGAAGCGGCAGAGCAAGGAGCCCAAAAAGGAGCTGAAAGTGGAAAGGAGGATGATGGGCAGGATGACGTGAGATCCCAAGGATCGAGTAGGAGCAGCAAGAGTAGCCGCAGTAGCAGGAGTAGCCGAAATAGGAGCTTGGAAAGGTTCCAGTTAGAGCTTCAGATGCAGCGTGAGGAGAGACAGTTCCAGCTGGAAAAGATGAAATTAGAACTCCAGATGAAAAATGAAGCAGAGAAGGAAAAAGAAAAAACCAGACTGGAAGTAGAAAAAGAGAAAACCAGAGTAAGAGAACTGGAGTTAGAACAGGAGAAAGAAAAAGAGAAAGCAAGACTAGAGGTCGAAAAAGAAAAAGCCCAGGTCGAAAAAGAAAAAGAGAGAACAAAGCAAATGCAGATAGAAGCGAATAGAACCTTGGCTGAACAAAGGATTGAACATGGGTTGCAGAGAGCACTACCCAGGTATCACACTCACCAGATGTTAGGGTTAGGGAGAAGGACATTCCCTTGTTTGTTCCCGAAGAGGCGGAGAGCTTCTTCGAGCATTTTGAAAAAGTTGCCAGCATCAAAGAGTGGCCACAAGAGGAATGGGCCCAGCTGGCCCAGTTAAGATTGACCGGTGCAGCCAGGGAGGCATACACCCAATTGTCACTGGAAGAGTGCCAGGATTATGCCACAGTAAAGAGCAGCATATTGCGCTCGTTTCAGTTAACCCCAGAAGCTTATAGGAAGCGCTTCAGAGAGATGATCAAAGTTGGAGCGTGTACGTTTGCTGAGACAGCAAGGGATCTGGAAAGACGATTCCAGAAGTGGATTGAGGCTGCTGGAGTTGGATCTTACGCTGACCTGAAGCAACTGATGGTCATGGAGAAATTCTTGGAGATGATGCATCCCGAAACAAAGTTCAAGATCCAAGAAGCAGGGATAAAGGAAGTGAAAGATGCCGCAGATAGGGCGGATATGATTACTGAAGCGTACAAGAGCTTAAGGGAGAACAGAGTGAGAAGCGAGGCGAGACGCAGCAATAGCAGACCC
Source organism: Procambarus clarkii (assembly GCF_040958095.1). Classification (NCBI taxonomy): domain Eukaryota; kingdom Metazoa; phylum Arthropoda; class Malacostraca; order Decapoda; family Cambaridae; genus Procambarus; species Procambarus clarkii. Next base: position 17,079,497 of record NC_091153.1, read on the forward strand.
AGTGGAGTCTGGGGAGGAAGAAGTTTTGGGGGGCAGACAAGCAGACCAGCTAGTTTTAAGCCCCAGGAAGGAAAGTTGCCGAGTCCGCCTGCTGGAGGTAAGCAGGAAAATAAAAATGTGCAGAGGAGACAAGAGTCCAATGAAGCTCCACAGAGTATGAGTAGTACATCTGGCCCGAGGAACTCCAATACGAGTGGGCAGAGTCAGAGCCACTCGGGGGCGTATAGGAGAGATTTCTCCCAAATGAGATGCTACAAGTGCAACAGATCAGGTCACATGATGCGAGATTGTCGGCAGGGCAAGAGAGTCGTGACCCTGACGACATGTGATCCCCGGAAGAAGTACGTTGATGTACAACAAGACAAACCACAGAAGGTAGATTTGATGAACGAGCGGTATAGGCCGTTCATTAGTAAAAGTTGGGTCGGCATAGAAGGTCAACCCAAGGTGGAGGTTAGTATCCTCAGGGATACTGGAGCCAATCAGAGCTTGATTCTGAGAGGCCTAATAAGAAATGATCGACTGTTAGCTGGCAGTAGGAGGATAAAGGTTCATGGGTTGTTGTCTAAGAGTGACATGCCCGTGTGTGCTGTCCAGTTGAAGTCAGATTATTTGTCGGCGGAGGTGATGTTGGGAGTGTGCCCCAACATACCTGTTCCAGGAGTCCAAGTGATCCTGGGGAACGACTTGTGTGGGTCCAAGGTGCTGCCAGAGCTGATAGTAAAAGCTGTACCGGAGGTGAACCAGAAGGACCGCAGTACAAGTGGAACGCCGGACAAGATAGATCTAGCCAGCATCCTTGAAGATGAGGCAGAGGACAGTCAAGTCATCGTATACCCAGCCTGTGTAGTGACAGAGTCGGACGTAGCCGCCGAGGAAGACATTGGAGATGATATGGCAGTGTCGACTCCACCAAGGGAGGAGGTCAACATGGACATGTCTGGGCTGTTCGACGAAGATCGAGCTCAGAAGAATGAGGATTCGAGGAGACAGGAAGTGAAAATGACCCTACCTGAAAAGTTCAGCGTGAACCGAGCGGACCTGATTAGGGCTCAGAAAGAGGAGTTTATAGATCTAATCAGGGAGGCAAAAGGGGGAAATTCATGTCCGGAGTCCCCCGTGTATTACTACTTGGACGATGATGTACTAATGAGGAAATGGCGACCGGACAAAGCCGGCGCAGATAAGGTATGGTTGGAGAAGCACGAAGTGTTAGTGCCGAAGGAGTTTAGGGCGGCTGTGTTAGAACTAGCCCACTCCGTAGATATGGCAGGGCATTTAGGGGTGAAGAAGACCTTAAATAAGGTGCAGGAGCACTTCTACTGGCCGAACGTGTGGAAGGAGGTAAAGAAATATTGTAGGACATGTTTGGCGTGCCAACGTGCAGGTAAGCCGGCTCCGGCTATACCAAAGGCACCCTTAAAGCCCATACCGGCATTTGGCGAGCCTTTTGAGAGAGTCTTGATAGACTGTGTAGGTCCGTTGCCAAGGACCAGAAAAGGCCACGAGTACTTACTGACCATAATGTGCACGGCCACCCGTTTCCCTGAAGCAATCCCCCTGAGAAGAGTGACGTCGAGAGCCGTTCTGGATAGACTACAGAACTACATTGCGTGGGTAGGAATGCCCAAGGTTATCCAGACGGACCAGGGGAGTGTCTTCCAGTCGAAGTTGTTTAGGGAAACTGTGAAAGGATGGAGAGTAGAGCAAGTGCGCTCGTCACCGTATCACCCTCAGTCACAGGGAGCATTGGAGCGTTTCCATGGAACGCTAAAGAGCTTGTTGAGGATATACTGCGCTGAGGAAGGGAGTAGTTGGGACGAGGCATTACCATCCGTGTTGTCCGCCATCAGGGATGCGGTAGTAAAATCACTCAGATTCACCCCATTTCAACTGGTGTACGGACACTCCGTGAGGAGCCCAGTGGGCGCGCTGAAGGAGCAGCTCACCGTGGATAGGCCTAAGGTGAACGTGGGAAAATATGTGAAGACTTTTAGAGAGCGACTCTCTAGGGCCAGAGATTTGGCCAAGGAAAATTTGAGGACATCCCAGGCAGAGATGGTAAGGTACCACGACAGGAAGGCGAAGGGCAGGAAATTCCAAGAAGGAGATCAGGTGTTAGTCCTGCTACCGGTAAAAGGAAGTATATACGAGTCGAGATTTTGTGGACCATATACCATCCAGAAGGCATTAGGGGATGTGAATTATGTAATCCACATGCCAGATCGTCCGAGGAAGTCACAGGTTTGCCACGTGAACATGATAAAGAGGTACTATGACAGAGATAAGCCTCAAGGCGATGAAGAACCGATGGAAACCCCATTGCAGGCGACTGTGCTGTGTGGAGGAGACGGCAAAGGGATAGAAGAGGAGAACTGTAAGTTAGAGAGGGCCGATGGTGCGAAGATATCAAATACAGAAAGCCTGGCCAAGATAGGTGAGCGTCTGGGTCATTTGGAGGATGACCAACGCCAGGAGCTAGTGGAGATCCTACGGAGGAATAAGTCGTTATTCACGGACGTGCCTAGAAGACACCGCGGAACGGTGCACGAAGTGAATGTAGGGAGTGCTGAGCCCATCAAGCAGCACCCTTACAGAGTTAACCCGGAGAAAGCAGCGGCAATGAGAGCAGAAGTGAAGTATCTGCTAGATAACGACTTGGCAGAGGTTAGCGACAGTGACTGGAGTTCGCCGTGCCTCCTCGTGAAGGAGAGTGACGGCACGTACCGGTTCTGTACCGATTATAGGAAAGTGAATGCACTCACGGTCGCTGACTCGTTTCCGATACCGCGCATTGACGATTGCATAGATCGGATTGGGAGTGCACGGTATGTCTCGAAGATAGACCTGTTGAAGGGATACTACCAGATTCCCCTGTCTGAGGAGGCCAAGAGGATCTCAGCGTTCGTGACACCCGACGGCTTGTACCAATATAAAGTGGTGCCGTTCGGAATGAAGAATAGTGGTAGTTGTTTTCAACGAGTAATGAATCAGGTATTACAAGGCGCGACCGGATGTGCAGTGTACATCGATGATATTGTGGTGTTCGCTGATTCCTGGAAGGATCACGTGGATCGACTTTTAGATTTGTTCGATCGGTTGGAGAAGGCCAACATGACGATCAACTTGGCAAAAAGCGAGTTCGGGAGAGCCCGCCTGGAGTACCTTGGATATATTGTAGGGCAAGGCGAGGTTGCTCCAGTAAGAACAAAGGTGGAGGCCATTGACAACTTCCCGGTGCCCAGGAGTAAGAAAGAATTGTTGAGATACCTCGGTATGATTGGGTATTACCGGAAGTTCTGTGAAAATTTCTCCACCATAGCCGCTCCTATGACGAGTTTGCTATCAAAGAGCAAGAAGTGGGAGTGGAATGGAACAGCACAAGAAGCGTTTGAGAAGACCAAAAGACTGTTGACTGAGGCACCTGTACTAGTGTCGCCAGATTTTGAAGCGCCGTTTACGTTATTTGTAGATGCCAGTGATATAGGGGCCGGAGCTGTACTGACGCAGCAGAATGATGGAATTTACCGCCCCGTGTCCTTCTTCTCGAAGAAGTTCGTTAAGCACCAGAGGTCGTACAGTACAGTCGAGAAAGAGACTTTGGCCCTGGTGATGGCATTGAAACATTTTGAAGTGTATGTGAGTGGGGGGGGGACACCCAGTGACGGTGTATACAGACCATAATCCCCTAGTTTTCCTGAAGAAAATGAAGCATGCAAACCAGAGATTAACCAGATGGTTTTTATCGCTCCATGAGTATGACCTGGTGATAACGCACATAAGAGGGCGAGACAATGTAGTGGCTGATGCGTTATCTCGAGCCTAACCACTAGAATAACTCTCAAAATAAGGGGAGGGGAGTGTTATGATCTCAGCCTGCAGGAGAAACGAGTCTCCCTCCTTGAGAGTTATTCATCAAGCCTGACCTGATTAGAAGGTCTAGCAAATATTGAGGTGATAATGCATATGTAAAATAGTTGCTTGGATATGTATAACAGTTTGAGATTATGGGCAATGAAGAAGAAAACAGATAAATGACTGGCTAGGAGATGTGGACATTTTGCTGGAGGCGTGAGGCTCGCTTCTGGAAGGGCTTTGACCTCACTTGAGTGCCAGACATCGCAGGGAAAAGCTGCGCTCCGTTGAGCTCCCGCCAGAAGGGAACCCCTAGTGATATATCTCGAAGAGAAGAGAAGTGTGCAGACGTACCAGCTGTGGAACCGAGCTGGGAACGTTGTGGTCTCAAGTCCTGGTCGACGAAGTGTTTATTAAATCGCCCAGAGGCATTATTGTGGGCCGTGGAAGCGCCGTGACCAGACGCCGTCAGAGGGAGAAGCGCCATCGACCAGTTAATCTGTGGTTTGTCTTTTGGGAAGAAGTTGCTGAGAACTTCGAAGCCAGCCTAGATGAGGTAATTGATGAGACTCCAAGATAGTGGAGGAGAGGACCTCGAGCTGTGAGGAGAAGCAGCAGTGAAGAGGAGTGTCACGTGCTTCTGTAGAGGTGGTGTAGCAGCCAAGAGAGCTGTGGAGGAACCTAGCAGAAGGGTGAAGCACCGTAGTTGCTCAAGGAAACTTCATGGTAGCAGCCTGGAGGAGCTGCAGAGGATCCTGGTAGTGAAGCCCGGAAGAACCTGAAGATACCAGGGTAGTGAACTTCCAGAGGTGGAAGGGAAGTTCTGGTGGATTACTTGTAGGGAGTTGATAGTGTTTGGTTGTCATTAGCGTGCAAGACGCAGTGAGAGGTGAGTGCTTGTTTGCATTCTTATGTCAAGGACTTTTATACTGAAGTTTAGAGTTACAGTCGTAGGCTGGATTACCTACAGATGTATGCGTTCTAGGACTGATATTGATCGATTAATCATTGTTGTGTATCAATGAACATTTATACTGATATGTTATTGCATTCAAATGCTGATTTTCTTTGTACACATTTATAGATACATATATATATATTTTCTTGCCGATGGTGCAACAGTGTATGTAGACTTGATCGACTTGAGGAGGTTGATAGTATCAGGTGGTGAACCAGGAGATAGGAAACCACTTGATAAGCTGATAATAGAGTTCTGATGGTGTTGGAGTGCAACCTGATTGTGATATTATAGAGTATAGGATTCATTATTATTATATGTGTGTATGTATCGTGTATGTGCTTTGTCCAGTAAATGTATCCCAATTTGCTGGTGTTTGCCCTTGTCCTAGTGAGGCTTCCCAGGAGGTAGTAAAGAAGGAGAGAGAGAAAGAACCAAGAAACACTGCTGTGGACAGGGTTGAAGGTAATATTAATAAGTCAAAGGGGGATTGAGGAGATCATATCACCTAAGGAGAGAGTGGGGAGTCACAGCAGCTCGAGTGGGTGTGTGCACGTGACAACGAGGCTAAGTGTTGGAGCCGCATCCCCTAAATGTGTGACGTTGAGCCCCTCTCCAAGGGCCAGAAGCGCCTAGTGTGATCTCCTAGCGAGGTATAAGCACTCTACCGAGTTGTGGGTTGGGTTGTCTGCAAAGGAGGAACCACGACGACAACACCACCAACCCACAGACTATAATAGTTAGGTAGGGTTGGTTAGGTTCGGTCATATATCTACGTTAATTTTAACTCCAATAAAAAAAAATTGACCTCATATATAATGAAATGGGTAGCTTTATCATTTCATAAGAAAAAAATTAGATAAAATATATTAATTCAGGAAAATTTGGCTTATTAGGCAAATCGGGCCTTGCATAGTAGGCTGAGAAGTGCGTTCTGGCTACTAGGTACGACATATATATATATATATATATATATATATATATATATATATATATATATATATATATATATATATATATATATATATATATAACCTAATCCTAATCTAATTAGGTCTAATCTAATAACTAATGTAATAACCATTAACCTAATCTAATCTGAGAACCTCACCCAAGCGATCATAGCGACGTCTGCTAGAACATTACCACACATCCCAAAAGCAGCCCGCCCAAATGCAGCAGCCAAACTTTGTAATCTTCTGAAAAGGGTCAATGATGCCCCCGAAAACATTCAAGCGTGGCATAATGTCCTTCTGTTTGGCAATGTATGCCTCACCGTCCCTCCAAGGAGGGACAAATCACTTGGCTTCCTCAGTCCTGAGGGCGATAAATGAATACCGGATTACCTAGTTCGCCTGCCTCTCCGAGCAAAACACACCCACCGCAGAAATGGTAACAACAACATACTGGAAACGTACAAAATCAGAGCACAAATCACCAAGAAAATTGTAGAGGGAAATACCGCAAGTGCTATTAGAGTCCTCATCAGTGACGAGAAAATTGCTCCTCGAAACTCAGCCCCAGCACGGGCCCTGCAAAGCAAGCACCCACTCAGAGCCCCTCAAGGCGACAACATCGTTCCGCCATCATCCGACACCATTTCAGACCCATTAACCGTTGGTGAATCTGAGGTCTACAAAGCAGCCCTTTCTTTTACACCTGGGTCAGCAGGCGGCTTTCCATGGTTAAAACCTCAACATATCAAGCAAATGTTAAATCCTGCGGTTGGTGATGCTGCACAAGATCTTCTTATGGAACTCACAAGGTTCGTCAACATGTGCCTGGCTGGTGATATACCTGAGGTCATCAGACCTCTCTTTTTTGGTGCCTCCCTCTGTGCTCTCAAAAAGAAGGATGAAGGAATCAGGCCAATCGCTGTTGGCAACACTCTCCGACGCCTGATTGCCAAGGCTGCTACGAGGGTTGTGAGCCAGCAAGCGGCTGAATTGCTGAAACCAATCCAGCTAGGATTTGGAATCCCCCAAGGCTGTGAAGCGGCTGCCCATGCAGCACGAGCATACATCACCAACATTTCTGATGAAAAGGCCCTGCTCAAACTGGACTTTAAGAATGCCTTCAACATGGTAAGTAGAGATGCAGTACTTTGTGCCGTACATCGCCATTTCCGGACCCTCTACCCGTTCATACTATCGTGCTACAGTGGTGAGTCAAAACTGCTCTTTGGTGAACATGAAATCAGATCATGTGAAGGTGTTCAGCATGGTGATCCTCTTGCTCCCCTTCTTTTCTACTTAGTCTTAAAAGAAATCACCGAAAGCTTGTTCAGCGAGTTCAACATCTGGTTTTTGGAAGATGGCACTATAGCTGGCACCATAGACCACCTCTTGTCAGATATCAGGAAAATGAGGGAGCAAGAAGTAAGCCTGGGTCTCGTCCTGAACCCTTCCAAGTGTGAAGTAGTCTCCTCCAACCCAGACATCGTAGCTAGAATAAGGTCTGCCTTGCCTGGAGCCCATGTCATTAGGGCCGAGAACAGCACCCTCCTTGGAGCCCCCCTCGGGTCTAACGCCATTGAGGAGATCCTTGACAAGAAAATCGCAGACCTTAGGAGGATGGAAGACAGAATAGGTGACATCGATGCCCACGATGCTTTTTATCTCCTCACCAAATGCCTATCCCTTCCGAGGCTCACCTACTTTCTGAGGTGCGCCCCATCTTACAACAACCGAAAGCTTGAAGAGTATGACCTCTTACTGAAGACTATGCTGGAAAAAGTTGTTAACCTCTCCCTCAACGAATGCCAGTGGAAACAAGCCACTCTTCCTGTCAGGCTCGGTGGCTTGGGTTTGGGATGCAATTTGGCCACCCAAATTGCTGTCTCAGCTTCCTGTCTTCCTCCTCAGCATCAGATGACCTGGTTAAGGAAATTCAACCTGACACCCTGAGTGATGTAGCGGGGATACAGGACCCCCACTACACGGAATGCGACACGAAATGGGGTGCCATGACAGACCCAGCACTCAGACCAGCCATGCCGAAAGCCAAGAAACAATCCAGTTGGGACAGCCCTATTGTAGGCAAAGAAGCCACAGCTTTGCTGGAGGCAGCAACAACCCCCAGTGATCGTGCACGCCTCACAGCTGTGTAGGCTCCCCATGCAGGGGACTTCCTTCTGGCAGTCCCCATGTCTGCGACAGGCACACGTCTTGATCCGCATGAGCTCCGTATTGCAGTCGCTCTCCGCCTTGCTGCCCCTATCCACACTGTTCACAGGTGTATTTGTGGCAAGGCAGATGCTGACGAATATGGATTGCATGGCCTGCACTGTGGAAAATCGGGTGGTTGGCACACTAGACACGACGAAATCAACGACATCAATAAAAGAAGCCTTGCCTCTGCTTAGTGTCCAGCGGAGAGAGAGCCCCGCAACCTACTGAACCGTGACTCTGTTAGCTTTGCCGGCCGACCAGACGGAATCACACTGCGTCCGTGGAAGGGTGGCAGGCAGTTGGCATGGGACTATACTTGCGTATCCACCCTGGCAACGACATACATCACCCTCTCTGCCGGCACAGCAGGAGCCGCAGCGACACACAGAGAAAAACAAAAGTCAGTCAAGTACAGGTAATTAGATCAACGGTACAACTTCGTTCCAATAGGGTCTGAGACCCTAGGCCCATGGGGTGAGAGTGCAAGAAGGTTTCTTTAGGATCTTGGTTCCAAGCTCATTGACACCACAAGAGACCCTAGAGCAGCAAGTTTTCTCTTTCAGCGCTTCAGTGTCGCAATCCAGAGGGGAAATGCCCGCTGCATCCTTGGTTCCTGCCTGGCGTCGGAGGAGTTCGAGGAAATCTACAGTCTCTAGGAAGCGAACTTTTTCTTGAGTCCTCTTAATGTTAATTTTATGTATAAAATCAGAGATATAACTGTATAACCTTGCATAATAAAGTGCACACCATAATAATAAAAAAAGGGGGGTGGTAGGAGAAGCGAACACTCTTTCGTATTCAAAGTTAAATGGCAAGTTTTTCCCTGAATGCTCTGTGTTCCCTTCTCTGAGGCTGTGGGTCCCTATAATTGCACCAGTGGTGGTACCCCCCTGTATATATATATTATATATATTATATATATATTTATATATATATATATATATATATATATATATATATATATATATATATATATATATATATATATATATATATATATATTATATATTACACACATACATACACTAGCAGTACCCGGCCATGCGTGGCTCAGTAGCGCATATGCGTTGCCGAGCCACAGCAACATTCTCTGTCCCCCAGTCCTCCCCACCATTTCCCCCTCACCCATCTCCTCGGCCTCCCAATCATTCCCCACTCTACCATCCCCTCTTCCTTCCAACCATGCCCCCACTCCCATGTCCCTTTGTCCTCCCCACCATTCTCCATTCCCCAATACCCTAGTCCCCACCATCCCAAACTCCCCTATTCCCTCGTTATTCCCCACCATTACCCCCTCCATTATCCCCTCGTCATCCCCACCATCTCTCACTTCCGTCCCCTCGTCATCCCCACCATTCCCCACTCCATCGTCTGGTGCCTTCCCAAATGGTTTGATGTTCCCATCAGAAAATTGGGAACATTAGGTGATCTGATGTTTCCATCACTTAAATATAAGAAAAAGTTAAAAATGAAATGAAAATATGAGAAAATAAAAAAATGATCTATACTCACGAAATGAATGGTATGGTAAACAACACGGCTCAATTCCAATGCAATTCACACAAAATAATTAAAAAAAAAATCAAAATCTGTGATAATTCAATTTATCAATGCAATCAGAAACATTGAAATGGAATTGTAACATATTTAGCATAACGTGTGTTGCTCCTGCATGCAACAGATGGCGCTCTTTTTTTCAAAAATGCATAGTTTTACCTGTCACAGGTGTGGAATCTTTACTTATACTTACGAAATGAATGAAATGGTAAAGAACACAGCTCAATTCCAACACAATGTCACACAAAATAATTCAATAAAAAATAAAATAAATCGAAATCTATGAAAATAAAATTTATCAATGCAATCAGAAACATAGAAATTGAACCTGTGACTTGTTTAGTACAGCGTGCATGTTGCTGTTATGTGCAACAGAGGGTGCCGTTTTTAAAAAACGCATGTTTTTACCTGTCAGAGGAGTGGCATCTATATAGTAGGTGTATGAAAAGAGGCGCCTATTCGATTGAAACGTTGTGTAAAAATTTCAAAGCAATCGGTGAAGAGCTTTCGGAGATTACAGCATGTGTTGCTCTTATGTCCAACAGATGGCTCTGTTATTCAAAAAAACAAAACATGTTTTTGCCTGTCCCAGGTGAGGCATGTATATAGTAGATAAATAAAAAGACGTGCCTATTCGAATGCAACGTTGTGTCAAAATTGCAAAGCAATCGGTAAAGAGGTTTCGAAGATTTCCCCTCACATGACACACAATTTTTTTTTTTTCAGAAAAACATGTTTTTTTTTACCTTCACAGACGTGACATCTATATAGTATTTATGTAAAAGCCTGCTCGGATGCGATTGGAACGTTGTGTGAGAATTTCAAATCAATAAGGTGAAGAACTTTCGGAGATTAGCGATTATGCACAAACCATCATTTTTATTTTTATTTATATAGATATATGAATTAGCTTGGGAAGATATACATAGGAGGTGCCTCGTATGGCCCAATAGGCCTCGTACATATACGCGTATTCTTAAGTTTTATCCTCTCACATACAAGTTGTTGATTTGTATTCAGGAATGATATTTTTGGTTGCCTTTTTCTTATTTAGTTGTGTGCAACAGTTGAACAAATCGTCTTTTGTACATACCATCCCCAGCAACTACAGGTATTTTACTTTTGATTGCAACTTTTCTCCGGGATCTACTCTACACGACACATTAACTTACTTTAGAATTGCTTACTGTTACTTGGGATACACTAAAAGGCTATTTGACAGTCATTAGTGAAAGAATGAATGATATACGTTAAAAAGAAAATTTAACGTAAACTAAAACAAAAATCAACCATAAACATGTCAGGAATTATCTTCTGGAAAAGTATTATTACTCTAAAGACTAAAGTCTGTTTCAACTGATCAAAGTGAAAATATGAATTTCTCTGGAGTTGCCTATTGATTAATGTTGCAGAGTAGCCAACTGACAGCTCACAGAGATCAGATGACTGGGAACCTTAATTAATTGCATAAACGCTCATATATAATTGACGCGTTCCAGTGAATTTTTGCCATAATGTCATGCCTGGTCATGTCAGTTTACTAAAATTACATAATTAGACTCGGGTTTAACTATTTTATTAATGGCGTGGCTTATATAGCGAGAAAAAATAATTCATGAAATAATTAAACATTTGAATAATGTTATGAACACTACGGTCCCAACAGGGTTCTATGATGGTGGAACCAAAATGATAGTATCCGACCCCAAGTCGGTAGTTGCTTTCAAGGACTAGGCTTGGTAATGCAACTAAAAAAAAAGGGAAAGTTGATATGAACAAAACATTTCAATCTTTACCAATATATTCACTTAACGTATTATCACTTTCCCATCACGTTAAATATAAAATATAAAATGAAACTATATTACTACAAATGGATATTTACATGTGTCGCTCTCACATAGGACACTATGCACTCCTCGATGCTAACGCGATGCAGCCTTTGTCAACTGCCGTAACCAACGAGTCTACCCTTGCCATGGGCCAGCCTACCGACAGTATCACTAGGTGCCACTTGTGACTGCCCACAATCACTCTCCAGCCAGGTGCTGGCAGAGACCTTCAGCCATACGCTGATAGGGTCTAGTACATAGATAAATACAGGAGTATTGCACCCCTGGCAGGAGCCTCTAGCGACGAGCTAGTTACACTCCTCAATGACACCTTACTTGCCGTTCGTCTCTCCCTTCGCCAGTCCCGGGTTCGTCTCTCACTTCGCAGCCCTACGTCGCCTCTGTGGATAGACACACTGGCCAGTACTGGTGAAACTAGGAAAGACCACTTACGGATTCTGGCATTGATATACAGCTCATATCACAACAGATGGCGCTGATTTCTAGTCGCCACCTCATCAGAGGTCAACCACAGCGACTCCTCTGGCTGACCAAGGAAGGAATCTTGAGCCATTTGCAGGATTCGGACTGCCGCCACCAGGTCCCATTGTCCACTTTACGTCCGATGCTGTGGGGGTTCGGGAGCAGACTCACTGATGGCGCAGACGTCGCTACTCCGTACTCCGACGATGCACTCGGATTCGTAACAATCAATAATGGAATTTTAATAACTTTTTTTACTAATAATTATCGTAGATTAAAATAATTATTGAAATTTTGGTATTACAATAATCTAACTTCTGATGATCTTTCTTTTGAGTAGTTATCGCCGTTTTAAAATAATTCTGCCTCTTTATTTTTCTTTGATCACAATTTTGATGTAAAAATACAATATAAAATTGGAGAGGGTGTTGGGTGGCGTGGAGGTGAGAGGGGGGGGGGGTTGTTGGGTAGTGTGGTGGTGAGAGGGGGGGGGGTGTGAGAGAGGTTGAGTGGTGTGGTGGTGAGAGGGGGTGTCGGGTGTTGTCTTGGGGAGAGGGGGTGTTGGGTGCTATGGTGTTGAGAGGGGGGTAATGTGGTGAGTGGGTGTTGGGTGGTGTAGTGGAGAGGGGGGGGGGGGTGGTGTTGCGGAGAGGAAGAGTTGGGTGGTGTGGCGGAGAGGAAGAGTTGGGTGGTGTGGCGGAGAGGAAGGGTTGGGTGGTGTGGTGGAGAGGATGGGTTGGGTTGTGTGTTGTTGAGAGGGGGTGGTGTGGTGGTGAGGGGGAGTATTGGGTGGTGAGAGGGGGGTGTTGGGTGGTATGGTGGTGAGAGGGGGTGTTGGGTGGTATGGTGGTGAGGGGGAGGAATTGGGTGGTGTGGGGGTGAGAGGGGGGGTGGTGTGATGGTGAGAGGGGGGTGTTGTTTGGTGGAGAGAGGGGGTGTTGGGTAGTGTAGTGGTGAGAGTTTATGTTTTGTATTGTTATTTTCTACCACAGACGTGGCCACACATTTACAATGCTAACCATCATATATACATTTTCTTCTGTCCTCCATGGACAGGGTTAGAGATGTGTTAAACATATAGTTCAGGGGTTCATTGAACAATCAACCAGAGAAGGTGATTCGGTGCTTTTAAAATGCTAAGCTAACCTACATACGTAAATACATAGATTCACAGATTTACGTATGCCTTACATAAAGTTTTTGATGTGTCTTTTACATAGTGTCACTGCACACAAGAGAAACTAGTGTGCAATTAAGCACTTAATCACTGAAGGGGATTAAGGTGCTTTTACAAGCTCAGGTTATATATTTACATCACATACATACATTGTATAACTGATACATTACATGGTCAATCTTGGGTACAAGTCCAATATATCTTCAAGTGCCAAGACTCATATAGTAATTACAGAGTTCAGCATACCTTAGCCCAGGAGGGCGAAAGTCAGTCAGTATTAAACATTCTACAATATGAGGGGGTGTTGGGAGGTGTGGTGGTGAGAGAGCGTGTTGGGTGGTGTGGTGATGAGAGGGGGTGTTGGGTGGTGTGGTGATGAGAGGGGGTGTTGGGTGGTGTGGTGGTGAGAAGGGGGGGGGTGTTGGGTGGTGTGGTGGATAGAGTGGGGGGGTGTTGGGTGGTGTGGTGGATAGAGTGGGGGGGTGTTGAGTGGTGTGGTGGTCACAGAGGGTGTTGTGCGGTGGAGAGAGGGGGTGTTGGGAGGTGTGGTGGTTAGAGGGGTGTTTTGGGTGGTGTGTTGGTGAGAGAGGGTGTTGGGTGGTGAGGTAGTGAGACGGGGTGTTGAGTAGTGTGGTGGTTAGAGGGGGTGTTAGGTTGAGTGATGGTGAGACGGGGGTGTTGGGTGGTGAGGAGGTGAGAGAGGGAGTATTTGGTGGCGAAAAGGGGTGTTGGGTGGTGTACTCACCTATTTGTGCTTGCGGGATTGAGCTTTGGCTCTTTGGTTCCGCCTCCCAACTGTCAATCAACTGGTGTACAGATTACTGAGCATACTGGGCTCTATCATATCCACATTTAAAACTGTGTATAGAGTCAGCCTCCACCACATCACTGCCTAATGCATTCCATCCGTTAACGACTCTGACACTGAAAAAGCTCCTTCTAACGTCCATGTGGCTCATGTGGTTACTCAGTTTCCACCTATGTCCCCATGTTCGCGTCCCACCAGTGTTGAATGGTTTATCCTTGTTTACCCGGTCGATTCCGCTGAGGATTTTGTAGGTTTTGATCATGTCTCCCCTTACTAGTCTGTCTTCCAGTGTCGTAAGGTGCATTTCCCGCAGCCTTTCCTCGTAACTCATGCCTCTTAATTCTGGGACTAGTCTGGTGGCATACCTTTGAACTTTTTCCAGCTTCGTCTTGTGCTTGACAAGGGCTCCATGCTGGGGCCGCATTCTCCAGGATTGGTCTTACATATGTGGTGAGCAAGATTCTGAATGATTCTTTACACAGATTCCTGATCGCTGTTCTGATGTTAGCCAGCCTCGCATATGCCGCAGACGTTATTCTTTATGTGTGGGCTTCAGGAGACAGGTTTGGTGTGATATCAACTTCTATATCTTTCTCTTTGTCCGTTTTATTAAGCACTTCATCTCCTATTCTATATCCTGTGTCTGGCCTCCTGTTTCCACTGCCTAGCTTCATTACTTCGCATTTACTCGGGTTGAACTTCAACAGCCATTTGTTGGACCATTCACTCAGTCTGTCTAGGTCATCTTGTAGTCTTCTACTATCATCCTCTGTTTCAATCCTCCTCATAATTTTTGCATCATCGGCAAACATTGAGAGAAACGTTTATATACCCTCCGGGAGATTAATTACATGTATCTGAAACAGTAATGGTCCAAGGACTGACCCATGCGGAATTCCTCTTGTAACGTCTCGCCAATCTGAGACCTCACCCCTCAAACTGACTCGTTGTCTTAGGTACTCCTTTATCCAATGGAGTAGCTTCTCTTTCACTGCAGCCGGCATCTCCAGCTTTTTCACTTGCCTCTTGTGTGGTACTGTATCAAAGGCTTTCTGACAATCCAAAAATATGCATTCTGCCCACCCTTTTCTTTCTTGCCATATTTTTGTTGCCTGGTCGTAGAATTCAAGTAACCCTGTGAGTCAGGACCTGCCGTCCCTGAACCCATGTAGATACTGTGTTACAAAGTTCTTTCGTTCCAGATGTTGCATTAGATTTCTTCTCATAATCTTCTCCATCAGCTTGCATGGTATGCAGGTTAGGGACACTGGCCTGTAGTTCAGTGCATCCTGTCTATCCCCTTTCTTGTATATCGGGACTACGTTAGCTGCTTTCCAAATATCTGGCAGTTCCCCTGCTACCAGTGATTTGTTATACGCTATGGAGAGTGGTAGGCACAGTTCTTCTGCTCCTTCCTTTAGTATCCAAGGGGAGATTCCATCTGGGCCTGTAGCCTTTGTCACATCCAACTCTAGTAAACACTTCCTTACTTCCCCGCTGGTAATCTCAAACACTTCTAGTGGTTCCTGGTTAGCTATTCCCTCTCTTATCTCTGGAGTTTCTCCTTGCTCTAAGATGAAGATCTCCTAGAATTTATTATTCAGTTCCTCACACACTTCCTTGTCGTTTGTGGTGAATCCTGCCGCTCCTATCCTTAATTTCATAACCAGTTCCTTTACTGTTGTTTTTATCCTCATGTAGTGGTGTGGTGGTGAGAGGGGGGTGTTGGGTTGTCTGGTGGTGAGAGGAGGGGGGTGTTCGGTGTTGTGGTAGTGAGAAGAGGTGTTAGGTGGTGTGGTGGTTAGAGGAGGTGTTGGGTGGTGTGGTGGTTAGAGGAGGTGTTGGGTGGTGTGGTGGTTAGAGGAGGTGTTGGGTGGTGTGGTGGTTAGAGGGGGTGTTGAGTGGTGTGGTGGTTAGAGGAGGTGTTGGGTGGTGTGGTGGTTAGAGGTGTTGGGTGGTGTGGTGGTTAGAGGAGGTGTTGGGTGGTGTGGTGGTTAGAGGAGGTGTTGGGTGGTGTGGTGGTTAGAGGAGGTGTTGGGTGGTGTGGTGGTTAGAGGAGGTGTTGGGGGTGTGGTGGTTAGAGGAGGTGTTGGGTGGTGTGGTGGTTAGAGGAGGTGTTGGGTGGTGTGGTGGTTAGAGGTGTTGGGTGGTGTGGTGGTTAGAGGGGGTGTTGGGTGGTGTGGTGGTTAGAGGGGGTGTTGGGTGGTGTGGTGGGTAGAGGGGGTGTTGGGTGGTGTGGTTGTTAGAGGAGGTGTTGGGTGGTGTGGTGGTTAGAGGAGGTGTTGGGTGGTGTGGTGGTTAGAGGTGTTGGGTGGTGTGGTGGTTAGAGGAGGTGTTGGGTGGTGTGGTGGTTAGAGGAGGTGTTGGGTGGTGTGGTGGTTAGAGGAGGTGTTGGGGGTGTGGTGGTTAAAGGAGGTGTTGGGTGGTGTGGTGGTTAGAGGTGTTGGGTGGTGTGGTGGTTAGAGGTGTTGGGTGGTGTGGTGGTTAGAGGGGGTGTTGGGTGGTGTGGTGGTTAGAGGGGGTGTTGGGTGGTGTGGTGGGTAGAGGGGGTGTTGGGTGGTGTGGTTGTTAGAGGAGGTGTTGGGTGGTGTGGTGGTTAGAGGGGGTGTTGGGTGGTGTGGTGGGTAGAGGGGGTGTTGGGTGGTGCGGTGGTGAGAGGGGGTGTTGGGTGGGGTGTTGTGGGAGGGGGTGTTGGAAGTGTGGTGGTGAGAGAGGGGGTGTTGTGTGGTATGGTGGTGAGAGAGGGGGTGGTAGGTGGTGTGGTGGTGGGAGGGGGTGTTGATTGGGGTTGTGGTGAGAGGGGGTGTTGGGTGGAGTGGTGGTGAGAGAGGGGGTGGTAGGTGGTGTGGTGGTGGGAGGGGGTGTTGGGTGATGTTGTGGTGAGAGGGAGTGTTGGGTGGTGTTGTGGTGAGAGGGGGTGTTGGTTGGTGTGGTGGTGAGGTGGTGTTTTATTGTGTGGTGGTGAGAAGGAGGTGTTGGGTTGTGCGGTGGTGGGAGAGGGTGTTGGGTGGTGTGGTGGTGAGTAGGGAGATTTATGACTTAGACTGTTCGAGGCATTTTGGGATGCAGCGGTTCCGGACATGTCGAATGTTGTAATAATTTTGGGGGAATGATTTGAACAATATACAGTGGAGAGGCGGGACATTTTGCCTGATGTACGATAAATATGGGAGAAGTAGTTTTCGAGTGAGCTATGTATGGTTGTGTAAAAGTTGAAAGAACGTAGTGATTTTTTTCTTGTTGAAAGATTTCAAGTAAATCTGTGATTGGTGGATGTAGGTGTGGGAGGAGACAGAAGTACGAATTGTTCCCGGTTTGGGTGAGAGGGTCTTAAAGTTTCGAAGCTTCTTCCCCTGACATTTTGTAAGAGAGAAGGAGACGTTTGTGGGGAGCAGATGTATTTTAGATGGAGGAGGAGGAGAAGATATATGTAAAGGTTGTATGTGTGAATGGAAGAAGGTAAGCTCTAAGATGAAGATTTAACAGAACATAGTGTTTTAGAAGAATAGAGATAACTAAAAAGTAAATAATGCATTAACAGTTAGGAAAGATATAGATTTTCCTTGAAAGAGGAGGGTGCAGATGAGGGTGTAAGTAGTTTAACAACAGAACAAAGTGAAATATATTAGGAGATAGAGTTAACAAAAATTTTGCCAAACATTTAGCTTTAAAGAAGTCGTAGTAGTTAAACAGAACATAGAACTTGCTCACTTACTTGCAAGAGGACGAGGGACGTATGCTGTGGAGGATCGTGGAGACGTCTTCCCTTGAGTAGTTACGGAGATGCACTAATGAAGAGTGCGATGGATTGGCAATAGGTCCCACGAGGGATTGCAGTTAGCAGCCACGTGCGTGTGTACCCCAGTAGTGTGTGAACACAGCAGCAGTTGCTGGAGATGTTGGAGGAGTGATTGGGATATCATCGAGGGTGATATCACGCTCCTTAGTGGTGGCTTGAGAGGACCGTCTTTCACTCTCCGCGGATGTGAGATAATGAGGAACTGGAACGCCATCTCCATATAAGTGTGTTGTTCCGAGAAAGAAAAAAATATTTCCACCTTTCCCTTCTCCTCCTCCTCCTCCTCCTCCTCCTCCTCCTCCTCCTCCTCCTCCTCCTCCCCTTCTTACAGTGGGCGACTTGCTCTCCTTCCCGATATACTAAAAAGGAAAATAACTTTAATTCGATAATAACTTATTTTTTTAAATTATAATTACAAATTCACACACACACACACACTAATAAACTGACTAATGAAGATGTTTATTTCTCAATCTCCATAAAAAATCCTTCTGTCCCAGGACCAGGTAGATGTATAAAACAATTATATTTTATTGACGAGTAGAAAAGAAGTTATCTTAACTGTGTGATTGTCTAACCGCCGAATTAACAATGTTTAAGAAAATAAATAAAGTAGATAAACGCAACATGTACAGAGCAGAGGCTGTTAGTTACCATTTGGCAAATTGCGACTGCAGCAGCAGCAGCAGCAGCACATGCATGTGAACAGGGGTCGAAGGTTTAAGAAACGTGGAGGATGTGTGGCGGAGTGGGATGTATGGGTGTAAACACCTCGGTGGAGGTGATGGTGGTGGAGGAGGATAGAGGTGTCACCCAAACCACCAGGTAAGGTAGGGCGAGTGAATTAGTTTACAATGGAGTAAACCATCCGTAATTGCCAAGACAACACAGTGAACGCAGTGCAGGCACTAAGAGGGGAGGTAGGTAGCTAGCTTGCTACCCATAATACTTCCATATACTTCCTAGTTCCCTCGTCCTTCCTACCATCCACCACTCCTCCGTTCTCTTGTCATCCCCACCATCCCCCACTCCTCCGTCCCCTCGTCCTCCCTATCATCCCCCACTCCTCCGTCCTCTCGTCCTCCCTACCATCCCCCACTCCTCCGTCCTCTCGTCCTCCCTACCATCCCCCACTCCCATCAGCTCGTGTTCCCCACCATCCTCCACTTCCTCATCCTATGCGTTCTCAAATGATATGATTTTCCTATCAGAAAAATGGGAACATCAAATGATCTGATGTTCCCATCAATGAAAAATGAGAATAACAGTTTATAAAAAACAAATGAAAAAAAAAAGAAAAAATAATTATACTCACGAATGAAGGGTATGATAAATAACACTGCTCAATTCCAATGCAATGTCACACAAAATAATTAAATCAAAATGAAAATTAATTGAAATCTATGAAAATTCAATTTATCAATGCAATCGGAAACATTGAAATAGAATCATAACATATTTAGTATAGCATGTGTTGCTTTTATGTGCAACAGATGGCATTCATTATAAAAAAAGTATGCTTTTACCTGTCACAGGTGTGCATCTATAAAATAGGTACATAATAAAAATACGTGTGTATTCGAATGAAACGTTGTGCCAAAATTTCAAAGCAATTGGTGAAGAGGTATCGGAGATTTCTCCTCACATGAAAACTTACATGAAAAACACAGTTTTCAAAAAAGCATGTTTTTTTTAACCTGCCACAAACGAGACATCTGTATAGTTGGTGTATAAAAACACACTTGTATGGAAATGGAACGTTGTGTCAAAATTTCAAAGTAATTGGTGAAGAACTTTTGGAGAATAGCGACTTTGAACAAACGAACATTTACATTTTTATTTATATAGAGAATATCCATCTCAGTATCATGCGAATAACGTTTAACTTAAAGGGGTCATAGATGCATATCGTAAGTATAATAGATATTTTTGAGAAATGCTAAAACATTCCAATGTTTTGCATTCTAAACTATAAAATATTACTAGAGTTTACCGGCTCAAAATCGATATTCAAATTCAATTTCTAAAAGATTTGTCCCTAAGAATCATTTAATATTCTTTTTAGTTAGGAATTAATAAGCTTACAAAATAGAACATAATTGTTAGCATACCAGAGCTGCATTTACTCCATATAAAGTGAATTCTCTTACTACCTCATAAAACGAGCGGCGAGTTGGAGCGTTACACCAAACTGTCCCTCATCAGCAAGGACTCGTGCAAGAAAAAAACGAGTCACCCAGTTCGCTAACCGTCCGTCAAACAATGCTTGACACAGCGAATTAAAATGGAAATTATTGCACCTTCAGCAGTTCTATCTAATGGACATCAGTTCTCTTTCCTTTAGCGCCAAGGAGAAGCTGCCTCTGTACAACGAAATGTGCCACACAAGTGGAGGAGGAGCAACTCATTCTCCTAACTGTACGTCGCATTTTAACGTATAGTCTACCTAAGGCCAAAAATCGTCATACCAGATATTGCAAGCGGCTTGTGATATTGACATACTGTCCCGTTTTCTGATTTGGGTCCTCGGGTCGGCTAGGATAAGGGCACTTTAGTGCGACAGTTTCTTGACGTTGATGAAACCTTAGGAGGACGGGCTGGGAGGAGAGCTCGGGGTCACATACCATAGACTGCAAGCCAGGTAAGCATAAACTTATCAAATTCTACTGGTCATAGGTACGAGCAAGTCTTTACACTTTATCTTAACTTACCCATGGAACAATGCTTCTTGTATTGTTAAACAGCTTAACTTTGACTTACCCTACACCGCTGATATTCCATTCACCTCACTTGCAGTTAAAGGCTAATACTCCACCTAACTTCCCATCGTGCAAGCAATACATTACTTCCAACCGTAAGTCATCTCTAATTGTTAACCATTCCAACCGTAAGTCATCTCTAATTGTTAACCATTCCAACCGTAAGTCATCTCTAATTGTTAACCATTCCAACCGTAAGTCATCTCTAATTGTTAACCATTCCAACCGTAAGTCATCTCTAATTGTTAACCATTCCAACCGTAAGTCATCTCTAATAGTCAAATATTCAAATGTATTCCCAAGCAGATTCCACTTGAATAGACATATGTTGGAACCAGCCTGTGAGATTTATATTTATTTAATTTATATGAATTTATATACAATTTATATTTACGTCAACTAATATATTTCGATAGCAATTGTATGATGTTAAGTGGACTGTATTTCTGCAATAATCTCACAAATCGATCCACTACACATTAGGGGGGGTTTATATTGAATTTATATATACGCAGCCAATCAAACTACAGTATTAAACTACATATATTAGCATACATTGAGGAGGTTCCTTATCTTATTATACAGCAGGCTTAGTCCACCAGATATAACTAGGATGTAGACACCAAATTTCCTCGTGTGAGGCAGCTTCCGTCACCCAGTAACTGATACACAAAGTTTGCTTCCTCTTCTTGACCTGTCAAAAGGGCGCTAGCTAAAAGCCAGAATCCTAATATATGACAGCTATATCAGAGAAAACACTGTATAATTGATAAAATAAAGACCAAGGTTTAATTACCTTCTATTAAGAGGCTGTTCGCATTCTAATCGGTTCGCCCTATCTACTGACATTAATGGCCAAAAATGATTAGATAAATGGGTTTCGGCAGAACACTTCCCTTGTGATTGATGACAGCGTGTTGATGATGGAAGACCTTTGGTTTCCATAACACCTCGTCCAAGAGAATTGATAGGAGTTGTTTACTCCCGTGCGCCTCTGGTCTCAACAACAATGGCTGACCACTCCCTCACCACTGACGCTACTGGCCTACATTGTCCAGATATCAGTAACTGATAGAAGGGTCACATTTACTTTATTTTAATATTGATAATTAAATTAATTTATATGAGATGTTTTATGATGGTAAAAGTCCAAAGACTAATGTATTTAAGAATAATTCCCACCATAATTGGTGGTGAGTTTATAATAGTATGTGGCAATGATATCCCGTTTTCTATTGACGGAAAGTTCCACTACAAGTTACATTTTCTATGGGTAACTTGTGTATACAATGCAGCAATATTATCTGCAATTGCATGATATTATTAAATGGTGTCGGATTTTCCGACATAATTCCCCGGGGGGCTGCTCACGAGTCGAAGTCCTATTTAGAACAGATGAACACTGATACTCCTCCTTCGAATTATTAGATTAATTTGATGTTAGTAGTTAGTAATCACACATTTGTGTGTCTGTTCGTACAGGACGGATGTCCCGTATTCGAGTTGCAGGGGTTAGAAGTCTAATGCGCTTTTATTTCCCTGTTAACTCTTGAGAGGCTAAAATTCAAGCCTAATTACATATTATTCGACCCAGAAGACTGAATGTGATCAAGTACTACAGTCAAGTATGTTTCAGGGACAGAAGTGAGATCAGTGACATTAGATATAACTTGAAGCTTGTTCAGGTAACTGGTCACTGATATATATACACTGAGGCCCATGGAATACATCTTGATTAAATAATAAATGTATCAAATCAGTCTTCTGATTTATTGGGGTTTAATTTAGTTAATTGATTCAGAGGATTGAATAGCCCATCATTAAAGTAAAGAATGGTTCTGAGACTGCAGTGGGTTCAGTGACATTGGTCGCAGTGACTTGTAGCTGTTTAGGCTACTGTTCACTGATTTGCCACTGAGGCCTCATGAACTCATCTTCATCTTTAAATGATGATATTACCATCAACCTCTGTTACTATAGTCAGCTGTAATCTTATTATAATGCTACTGGAGAAATATAATCAGCTGACAAATTTAGATTTCTACTAGTATTGTTTATCTGCAGCCATAGGTCTCCTCAGGCTTGATACTGGGCCTGAGAGTAATTTACCTCATGCAGAATTTAACATGGTTATGCCCTGATATTTAGTAGGGCTACCAATGATTCGATGGTAGTAGTCTGTCCCCATAAGGAGAGCTATTTGGCGTTTGATTTGCTCAAATTTACCTGCAGCTGCTTGATAATAGCTTTCCAGGTCACCATAATCAACTGGTGAGTGTTGTGACAAATCTTCACATTTCTTGATCTGTCTTGTTAAGTGGCTTTTAAGACCTGCAAGGGTTCTTTTCATTCTCCCTGCATTATCCATATTGGCTAGTTGGTTATGGGGCCTCTGGTTGGCATCTGGGTCCAAAAATGCAAAAATGAAAACTCGTTCGATTTCAATCAAACTTTTTTGGCAAGTTCTATATGAAAAGTGTTTTATCTGGTCCAAGTTTCAGCATTGTAGCATAAATAGGAAGGGAGAAAAAAAATATTGTAGTAGTTGTGAAAATTATGCAAAAATGGTCAAAATCGATTATCAATCAAAAGTGTCAACTGAAATCATAACTACGACTCTTTGCTATCACAATAGCATATATTAAACAAATATTATAATTAGTTTAATTGGAAAAAAAATTTAAGAAAAAAAAAAAAGGATTTTTTTTCTTTTAAATATTTTTTTTTATTTTTTTTTGGGCGATTTGCATCAAACTTACACACCTGACTGTACATAAGCCTATCTGTAAGGATGCCAATTTTGGAGAAAATTGGTTGATGTCAACCTCGGCCACAGATTTTAGAACCTTAGACTTTATTCATTTCTGTTTTTTTTTTTCAATTGACACAACCGTTTACAAAACTGATTCCTTTTTTGTTCAATTTACATGAAACTTACACAGTATATGTGGAGGGCATGTCTCTACATTGGGGGGCTTTCATTTTTCTCTAAGTTCATTTATTGATTTTATAATAGCAATAAACATGCCATATTTGCAAAAAAAAATTGGGGAACTTTGAACATTTGTATTAGGAAAACTAAAGATGTTTTGGAAATTCTAAATCCCCAAATCCTTTATTATATGCTAATGTGTCAGAAAAGTGTCACAGAATAATTATATCTGAAACGTGTGTTCTGAAGTGTAGACTTGAAAATGTGTAAAAAACGTTGAAAAAAAAACTCCCTTTCTATTTACGCTGCAGTACTGAAACTTGGGACAATTTAAGCACTTTTTAAATACAACTAGAAAATTAATATTGGTTGACATTGAACAACTTTCACTATAATAACCAGGCGCCCCCTTAAGCCTTGTGGGGCTTGTACTTGGGTTGCTCATAATACTGAACAAGCACTGATGGTAGCCTAGGGTAAAAATTCTGCACTCATTAGGCGATAATCCTACCTCTACTAGAGGTTAGCACTTAAAATTAATACACATTATATATATACAATCATATACACTAATGATTTGAGTGATAAACCAGTGTCACTGGAAGTACCTTTAGGTTAGCTTTTCTATATCACCCTAGGATGGTATAGACATTAATTAATCACTCAAAGGTATAATGATCATAAGTAAATTATTATATATACACAACTCAACTCGAGTTGATAAAAATTACACCCAAAATAGGGTCTGCACCATTCATTAATGGTGCTAGGTTGTTCAATATAGTACAACTAGACTATGGTAATAATGGGACTAGGATGAACAATAAATAGTTCAACTAGTCAATGGTAATAGGGGACTAGTTTATCTATAAACACTTGTCAGTGTATATCCTACCCCGTTGTGGGTTGGCAATTGGTAAATATTATATTGAGAACACTAGTGCAATATATAATAAATAATTCTCTATTTTGGAGAAATAATATACACAATTATTGATAATAGCCTCTTAATTAGCCTCTATGAAACTTCTAGTATTATCAAGACGTATCAAATATTATTAGTGACCTCGCGAAATAAACTCCACAAAATTCGTGGATAATCTCTCGCGAAATTAACACCACGAAATCCGTGAACAATCTTGCGAGGACACAGCCGCTAATTTGGTTGGCTTCAATATAAGCGCCGTCATCTCACAGAATAACACACCACCAAATCGGGGTGTCCATGAAACCGCTGATGAGGCTGGACTGAACTGAGGGGGTCGTGGCCTAGCTCGAGGCAACGCCGCCGTCTTAGACTGGCTTTGTTGTTCACTAATTTATTATACTAGTTTATTTAATTTGATGACAATCTAGCTCTCAAGACCATCTAGATTCAAATGATCATATAATCTAGGTTCGAACGACCAAATAATTCGGTTCGAAGGACCAATTAATGTGGGAACCGACCTGTGAGATTTATATTCATTTAATTTATATGAATTTATATAGAATTTATATTTACGTTAACTAATATATTTCGATAGCAATTGTATGATGTTAAGTAGACTGTATTTCTGCAATAATCTTACAAATCGATCCACTACACATTAGGGGAGGGATTATATTGAATTTATATATACGCAGCCAATCAAACTACAGTATTAAACTACATATATTAGTATACATTGAGGAGGTTCCTTATCATATTATACAGCAGGTTTAGTCCACCAGATATAACTAGGATGTAGACACCAAATTTCCTCGTGTGAGGCAGCTTCCGTCACCCAGTAACTGATACACAAAGTTTGCTACCTCTTCTTGACCTGTCAAAAGGGCGCTAGCTAAAAGCCAGAATCCTAATATATGACAGCTATATCAGAGAAAACACTGTATAATTGATAAAATAAAGACCAAGGCTTAATTACCTTTTATTAAGAGGTTGTTCGCATTCTAATCGGTTCGCCCTATCTACTGACATTAATGGCCAAAAATGATTAGATAAATGGGTTTCGGCAGAACACTTCCCTTGTGATTGATGACAGCGTGTTGATGATGGAAGACCTTTGATTTCCATAACACCTCGTCCAAGAGAATTGATAGGAGCTGTTTACTCCCGTGCGCCTCTGGTCTCAACAACAATGGCTGACCACTCCCTCACCACTGATGCTACTGGCCTACATTGTCCAGATATCAGTAACTGATAGAAGGGTCACATTTACTTTATTTTAATATTGATAATTAAATTAATTTATATGAGATGTTTTATGATGGTAAAAGTCCAAAGACTAATGTATTTAAGAATAATTCTCACCATAATTGGTGGTGAATTTATAATAGTATGTGGCAATGATATCCCGTTTTCTATTGATGGAAAGTTCCACTACAAGTTACATTTTCTATGGGTAACTTGTGCATACAATGCAGCAATATTATCTGCAATTGCATGATATTATTAAATGGTGTCAGATTTTCCGACAACATATATCTGCTGCATATTTCCAAATATTCCTCAATATTAAAACTTATTTTATACTATTAATTTCAGCATATTATAGAACCAATATATCATAGTTAACTAATACATTCAGGTACCCACCTTCAAAGGCAGACAGAAAGACAGTCACACATATTACAATAACTGTAATCCAATTTACTCACTTAAGTTTATAAGCATAACTTCCTAACAAAAGTATTAAGTGACATCGGCTAAGGAAGTGTTTCGAGAAATATAAGTGAAAGGTTGGGTAAAAATATTACTTAAGACATAACCAATTAGATATATATAATATCGAGATTAACCGTTTCGCGTGGAGAGTGGATGTTGCAAACGGACTTGAAGTGTTTGGAAAACGGAAAAGAAGTGTTCGGGGGTTTGAGAATAAAGATGTAAAACTCTACCTACCTAAGAGAAAATATAGTGTATCTGTGTTAAATGCACTAATGTATATTGTATTGAGAGAGATTAGAGCAAATTACAAGGCTAGGTGTGTTGCGCTAAATAAATATGTGGAGAAGTTGATTGACAGTGAACAGAATTGCCAAAGCTTTCCATTTTCTATATATTAAGATAAAACATACGGTGCGACACTGAACCTTTCTTGGAATTCTCAACTTTCCAAAAGGATTTAAAAAAATATTACATTTGGACGATATAAAAAATAATGTTGTTGTTTCGTTGTACAGTAGCCTTCGTGTCTCCCAGTTGACGTTGGTAATTCTCAGCGACTGAGCAGAGAACCTGTACCAAGGTGGGGTTTACACCTTCCTTATCCCCATATTTCCCAAGTTTAAGTGCTACTTAAATGTTTCTCGCTTTCCCAGTAAACTTTCACGAATTTGTGTTAAGCGCAGCTCCTGGCCCTCCATACACCTACCCATATTCCTGGCTCCCGGCACAACACACAGCTGGCCTTGTTCCTGGCTCCCGGCCCTCCACACAGCTGGCCCTGTTCCTGGCTCCCGGCCCTCCACACAGCTGGCCCTGTTCCTGGCTCCCGGCACTCCACACAGCTGGCCCTGTACCTAGCTCCCGGCCCTCCACATAGCTGTTCCTGGCTCCCGGCACTCCACACAGCTGACCCTGTTCCTGGCTCCCGGCACTCCACACAGGTGGCCCTGTTCCTGGCTCCCGGCACTTCACACCGCTGGCCCTGTTCCTGGCTCCCGGCCCTCCACACAGCTGGCCCTGTTCCTGGCTCCCGGCCCTCCACACACCTGCCCCTGTTCCTAGCTCCCGGCCCTCCACATAGCTGGCCCTGTTCCTGATTCCCGGCACAACACTCAGCTGGCCCTGTTCCTGGCTCCCGGCACTCCACACAGCTGGCCCTGTTCCTAGCTCCCGTCCATCCACATAGGTGGCCCTGTTCCTGGCTCCCGGCACTCCATACAGCTGGCCCTGTTCCTGGCTCCCGGCACAACACACAGCTGGCTCTGTTCCTGGCTCCCGGCCCTCCACACAGCTGGCCCTGTTCCTGGCTCCCGGCACTCCACACAGCTAGCCCTGTTCCTGGCTCCCGTCCCTCCACATAGCTGGCCCTGTTCCTGGCTCCCGGCCCTCTACACAACTGGCCCTGTTCCTGACTCCCGGCCCTCCACATAGCTGGCCCTGTTCCTGAATTAAAACAAAAAATACCTATCTGGAATTCTGAAATAAAATATCATGCTGGAATTCCAGGGTTCTCAGCCCCAGGACATTAACCCTTACACCATAATGTTAGAGCTTCTACTTCAAACGCTTCCTCCACCCAAATGTTTCTGCTTTGCTCTCCGACCCTCGTATAACTGGCCTTTACTGTCCTCTCTTCTTCTAGCTCCATTCATCTCCACTCCAGCAGCAGCCCCGCTAGTTGACTCTCATGACTGAACCTTGTCATGAGGTCCCGCCCTCATCAACACGTCCTATGTTGGTCCCTAACATATTCTCGTCGACTCATACCATTATTCAGACGACTTCTGCCCGACACCCCCACCAGTCACTACACCCAACCCCAGTGACAGTCACCTCTGCTCTCCTCACCACCCTCACCAGTCACTACACCCACCAGCAGTGACAGTCACCTCTGCTCTCCTCACCACCCTCACCAGTCACTACACCGACCAGTAGCGACAGTCACCTCTGCTCTCCTCAACACCCTCACCAGTCACTACACCCACCAGCAGTGACAGTCACCTCTGCTCTCCTCACCACCCTCACCAGTCACTACACCGACCAGTAGCGACAGTCACCTCTGCTCTCCTCAACACCCTCACCAGTCACTACACCCACCAGCAGTGACAGTCACCTCTGCTCTCCTCACCACCCTCACCAGTCACTACACCGACCAGTAGCGACAGTCACCTCTGCTCTCCTCACCACCCTCACCAGTCACTACACCCACCAGCAGTGACAGTCACCTCTGCTCTCCTCACCACCCTCACCAGTCACTACACCCACCAACAGTGACAGTCACCTCTGCTTGACTCAACACCCTCACCAGTCACTATACCCACCAGTAGCGACAGTCTCCTATGCTCGCCTCAACACCCTCACCAGTCACTACACCCACCAGTAGCGACAGTCTCCTATGCTCGCCTCAACACCCTCACCAGTCACTACACCCACCAGTAGCGACAGTCTCCTATGCTCGCCTCAACACCCTCACCAGTCACTATACCCACCAGTAGCGACAGTCTCCTATGCTCGCCTCAACACCCTCACCAGTCACTATACCCACCAGTAGCGACAGTCTCCTATGCTCGCCTCAACACCCTCACCAGTCACTATACCCACCAGTAGCGACAGTCTCCTATGCTCGCCTCAACACCCTCACCACTCACTATACCCACCAGTAGCGACAGTCTCCTATGCTCGCCTCAACACCCTCACCAGTCACTACACCCACCAGTAGCGACAGTCTCCTATGCTCGCCTCAACACCCTCACCAGTCACTATACCCACCAGTAGCGACAGTCTCCTATGCTCGCCTCAACACCCTCACCAGTCACTATACCCACCAGTAGCGACAGTCTCCTATGCTCGCCTCAACACCCTCACCAGTCACTACACCCACCAGTAGCGACAGTCTCCTATGCTCGCCTCAACACCCTCACCAGTCACTATACCCACCAGTAGCGACAGTCTCCTATGCTCGCCTCAACACCCTCACCAGTCACTACACCCACCAGCAGTGACAGTCACCTCTGTTTGACTCAACACCCTCACCAGTCACTACACCGACCAGCAGCGACAGTCTCCTCTGCTCTCATCACCGCCGCTACTCTCAGATAGTCAGGAAGCATCCTGCCCCTAACAGCATAAATCAGTGTGATGCTGGCCACAGTGTCGACCCCAGCAGGTGCTGGAGCCCCAGCCTGCTCCCATGTTTGCTGCCTCTCCATCACTGTACATTATTGCTGCCCTTATTGTGTTACAGAATTATCTGAATGTGTCCATTGTGCCACATTATGTGTCTCAGGGAACAAGTTTACAGCAGCTTACTCTTCACTTAGAAGTTTATAACAAAGTCACCTGTTTGCCACTAATTCAGATAGCCGACATTCCAAACAAATTAACATGTGGTCAACAGCGGTTTACCTGATGTTCTGTGCTGGTGCTCCCTTCACCAGAGCTGTCAACAATAACCTACTGGACAGTCCTCCACGAGAACTGGCCGGCCAGCTTACTTCCGGTTCACTAGGCAGCTTGACACCACTTGCTGGACCTTGTTGAGCCCACAAGTGCACCCTCACACACCCAGTACACAGGACTGTACCACAAGTGCACCCCCACACACCCAGTACACACGACTGTACCAATTAGCGCCTCCACACACCCAGTACACACGACTGTACCACAAGAGCGCCTCCACACACCCAGTACACAGGAGTGTACCACAAGTGCGCCTCCACAAACCCAGTACACACGACTGTACCACAAGAGCGCCTCCACACACCCAGTACACAGGAGTGTACCACAAGAGCGCCTCCACACACCCAGTACACAGGAGTGTACCACAAGTGCGCCTCCACACACCCAGTACACACGACTGTACCACAAGAGCGCCTCCACACACCCAGTACACAGGAGTGTACCACAAGAGCGCCTCCACACACCCAGTACACACGACTGTACCACAAGAGCGCCTCCACACACCCAGTACACACGACTGAACCACAAGAGCGCCTCCACACACCCAGTACACACGACTGTACCACAAGAGCGCATCCACACACCCAGTACATAGGAAACGTTCACCCAGGACCGTGTTTCCCCGAACAACTTTGATTGCGGTCACTCAACGCTTGGCTACCCCCCCCCCCCTCCTCCCGTTCCTTGTCCCCGGATAATCCCAGCTTACACTAGTGACCAGAGACATTGTCGCTCTGTTGTCTCCCGGACGGTCCTCCTCAAAGTCACTGCTACAGCCTTTGTCTGTGAAGTGATTTTGTCATCCGGCCTGTAAGATGGGATTAATTACCAGACATCATAACAGCAACAATGTAAACAGAAGGAACTTGTTACGTACCATAAAGAATGGTGGAGTTGTGTCACGTGATGAACTGTTTATGCTGACTTACCTGAAAAGGCAAGCAAACTATTTATTTACATTATTTTCTAAACTTTTTATACTTTAATTTTCTCATATACACATGAATAATAATATTTTAATCCACATATATAAGCAACGTAGTTAACGATAGCGCTTGACCGTCGGTGTTCCTTACCTTAGCTTGAGGGACGAGGGGGCTGGAGTACTCGTCATGAAGGACGAGGGGGCTGGAGTACTCGTCATGAAGGACGAGGACACTGGAGTACTCGTCATGAAGCAGTTAAGGCGTGTCGTCTTCTAATATTTCCTATAAAACACTAAACTATCACGAGTCAACACTTCGCCCCTTACAGCAGTAGCGCCGTTTTCTGTGCTGGTTTCCCGCACATAACGGGAAGTGTTGACGGTTTACAATGTAAACTACAGTTCACTTTTAGGACATTGTCCGGCAAGGATCTAATAATTAAGGCATCAACACCCAATAAAACACTGCAATTGTACTGTTCACACTCAGGCATTAACACTACAACGTCTAGAACCAGTAAATCACGTTCACTAAACGCGTGTTTCTATTATCCATCTGAAGCGGTGAAAATTTTCAGATAAACTTTCCTTAATTCCGTCACACTCAACACAACACAACACAACACAACACGGCACAACACAACACAGCACAACACAGCACTGACCATACATAACGACTCAGTGTTCTGAGAACCAAGCCCGTCCTCATAAACTGACGCCTGATGCTCGATAATCCGGCCGCTGCCAAAGCCCGTTTATGAATGAAACACTACTTCAAACAACTCTTAACTATACATAGAAATGTAATATGTTTTATACTATGCAAATATATTTAATACGTAATAATATTAACTTATATATGGGGAGAAATCAGTTTTCATAAACAGTTTGTTATAATTGATGAACGAGTTTGGGTAGGAGGGCCACCACTCTGATCAGCCTGGCCTGAAGACAGGTTGAACAACCCGTCTTCAGGCTAAGCTAGGCAGTCCATTTTCTCAAATAAATTAATATTGTTGTATATTAGAACTTTCTGTAGAGTTAAGTCTGGGTTAGATTAGGTTGTGGTGTTTAGGTTCCATTGGAAATTATTGGGTGAAGCCTTTACAGGTGCGAATCGAACAGAGAACGTAAGCAAAGAACTGTTCGACAAATGCTCGAACGTGATCAGTCGTGCGTCCAGCCCGTCCTCCAAACAAAGACCCAAAATTGATTCCATGCACCCGCCATCCCCCTGTTTATGAATGAAAAACGGTTTACACACGACTCACAACTGCTGACGTTCGAACATATCCGGAACAAGTGTTTCACTGACGAATTTTGTTCGAATCACAACGCTATAAATGCTTCACCCACGTACTACAAATACAAATAATCGCCAACAGAACCTAAACACCTAACCTAGCCTAACCTATGCCTATATATGCACAATATGCTAATATATTATAATATTAATTTATACTTGAGAAAATTCCCGTTTTGAATGAACAGCATGTTAAAATTTATGAATGCGTCTGTGGGGTCGGCCGCTGGATGTAATGGACTTGAGTCGAGGACGGGTTGTGTGAGTCGTGTGTAAACCGCTTTTCATTCATAAACAAGGGGTTTGGCGGGTGCATGGAATCACTTTTGGATCTTTGTTTGGAGGACGGGCTGACACTTCCGGAACAAGAGCTTCACTGACGAATTTTGTTCGAACCACAACGCTATAAATGCTTCAGCCACGTACTACAAATGCAAATAATCGCCAACCGAACCTAAACACCTAACCTAACCTAACCTTTGCCTATATGCACAATATGCTAATATATTATAATATTAATTTATATATGAGAAAATTCCCGTCTTGAGAGAATAGCATGTAAAAATTTATGAATGCGTCTGTTTGGTCGACCTCTGGATGTAATGGACTGGAGTCGAGAACTGGTTGCGTGCGTCATGTGTAAAGTGTTTTACGTTCGACAGCATGGGGTCTAGAGCACAGGGACAGGTATTGCTGTTCTGAACACTATCATACCAATATATTAACTCCATATATTTACGTATTTTCCCTAACGCACCTAGCTTTTTATTTTAGTGTAATCTCTCTCAATACAAATTACACTAATGCATTTAACACTGATATTTTGTATTTTCTCTTAGGTAGATATAGTTTTACATCTTTATTCTCAAACCACAAACACTTCTTTTTCTCTCTTCCACCTATTTTCTCGAACATTTTCACGTAATTTATAGAAAGTCCATTTGCAACATCCAGCCTCCACGCGAAATGGTTAATCACAATACTATTTCCATTTAATTCGTTATGTCTCAAATATTATATTTACCCAACCTTTCACTTATATTTCCCGAAGCACTTCCGTAAATTTTCCATTTTGACATTTCCTTAAATGTCACTTAATATTTTTGTTAGGAAGTTGCACTTCCTAACAAATGCACTTAATTGAGTGAGTTGGATAACACTGAATGAGTGTTAACACTAGGATAATTTGTGTCTATAATGTTTTGAAATTAATTCAAAAAAGCAAGTTATACTCTTACTGTTGAGCAACATGTGGAAATATGGAAACGTAATTTTTGTCTCTGTCCATCTGTAAAATGTTTGGTGATGCATATACATGGATGATAATTAAAGACGACTTTAGTTAGGAAGTAATGTATTGCTTGTGCGATTGGATGAATGGAGAGAGACGTATGCAGGGAGAATAGTAGGGGGAATGAGCGATAGGGAGAATACTAGGGAGAGATAAATAATGGGGGATAATGGGAGAGAGGAAGAAGGGGATGGAGTGATGAAGGTGGGAGGTTGGGAAAATGGGTTGGAGGGAAGTTGAATGTAAAAGATGGAGGAAGGGGAAATATGAGGTAGGGGGTGATGAATGGATGGGGGAGGGAGAATGGGAATGAGGGAGGGGGAAAGAAAGAGACAGACAGAAAAACAGATAGATACAGCCAGACAGAAACCCGGGAACATATGGGTCCCCCCCCCCCAATCTATTTATACAACAGAATGTCTCTCTGTCTGTCTCGTCAAGGTTCTGTGCAAGGCTCTTCGAGTAAGCTTCACTTAACATTGCACGGCGATTGATAAATTTTCGAGTCTCCTGCAATAATCTATTTCCCCTTGAAGTGGTAATGAGGGAAGGGGAAATGAGGGATATCGTGATGGGGTTTACCCGCACCCCATCACGAAGTCGGTGGATATGAAATGTGTATACAAAAGTCCGTAGGATTTATCATTTGTTAAAATATTAGTGTATTATGGCATGATCTCCCGCACTACATCACTGAATGCCCAGTTATTAGACCTTTCAGACCAGTTGGCATGAGGTACCTGGAGCTCTGCAATTACTTTATTCACTCTGGTATTCTTGAAGATATCTTCACAGTGTACCCAAAATTTGCCAGTGCCGGCTACTAAACATATGGCCCTGTATGACTAACCATCCTACGAGATGGGGACTTGTATTACCACTGCTACCTTATTCAATCTTGTGTTGATGATATCCTCAAAATGCATCCAGAGTCTGCCAGTGCAGATTGCTTATCACATGCCTCTGTATGACTAACCATCCTGTGTGATGGGGATTTTTTAGCATCACCTAGTTAGCTTTTTTGACACACTGTACTCCACTTCATATAGTCTAGGGTAGCTGCACTAATGCAGATGTACCTCATATATTAATAAAAAAAAAGTGTATTCAGATAGTGATAATATGCTAAACGAATGTTTAGATGACATACAAATGTCATCCTGAATACTCAGATGACATAAAAATGGAATGTTCAGATGACAAATTTGCATTCTTGCCATAACCTTATGATTGCAGTGATGTAGATAGTGTGGGTTAGAGTGAAAGGGGGTTTGGGGAGAGTATGTTTGGAGGAGATGGGGAGGGTGTGTACATGTAGAGATGGGCTGGGCGTCTTGTGTTTGTTGGAATAGATGGGCAGGGTGTGAGATTAATCCCTCCCCCCCCCCCCAATCTACCCCGTCACTGCCAACAAGCCTCTCCCCTCTCTTCTTCTTCCCTACTCAATTTCAGTGTTATTTAAATTAATGTAAATAATGCTTCAGGCTGAAGAAGCCACAAAGCAGAACAGAAAATAATAGAGGATTTTTCACCCGTAGTAATAAACCCATGGAACCGCCTACCCGTCGAAGCCGTAAACGCCAAGGCATTACTGTAAATGAAAATTTTGCTTGAAGAAAACGTCAGGCAAAAAGGGGTAACCGTCGACAAGCCGCTGGGTTTCTGTCATCACCGAGGTCTCAAATGAGATGGTTAACCTTAGGTTAACTTCACATCCACCGACTTCGTGAAGGAGGGACATTGGGGACATGCCCCCCCCCCTCCCCCCTTTCAGAGGGTCAGAGTGAAACAAATACACAAACAATTGATTATATATATATATATATATATATATATATATATATATATATATATATATATATATATATATATATATATATATATATATATATATATATATATATATATATATATATATATATATATAAGCTAGAAAAAAAGGAAAAAAAAGAGGGGGAGAAAAGGAGAAAACCACACAGAAAATGTGTTGAAGGGGACCTAAACATTCCCTCTAATGCGTTATGTGTGGTTTCCTCCGAGTCTAAGGGGGTCCCCCTTCTTCCAGCCAGAGGTGGGACTTCCTTCATACACACACACACACACACAGACACACACACACAGAAGGAGAAAGAGAAGAGAGAAAAGAGTCTTTTCTCCTCTAGAGAAAAGAAGGGAGAGAGGAGATATGATAGGGACATATAAAATACTCAGGGGAATTGACAAAGTGGAAATAGATGAAATGTTCACACGTAATAATAACAGAACGAGGGGACATGGGTGGAAACTGGAAACTCAAATGAGTCACAGAGATGTTAGGAAGTTTTCTTTTAGCGTGAGAGTAGTGGAAAATGGAATGCACTTCCGGAACAGGTTGTGGAAGCAAATACTATTCATACTTTGAAAACTAGGTATGATAGGGAAATGGGACAGGAGTCATTGCTGTAAACAACCGATCGCTGGAAAAGCGGGATCCAAGAGTCAATGCTTGATCCTGCAAGCACAAATAGGTGAGTACAAATAGGTGAGTACACACACACACACACTCATATATATATATATATATATATATATATATATATATATATATATATATATATATATATATAACTGAAAACTCACACCCCAGAAGTGACTCGAACCCATACTCCCAGGAGCAACGCAACTGGTATGTACAAGACGCCTTAATCCACTTGACCATCACGACCGGACAAAATGAGGTGATAGCCGAGGCTATTTGAACCACCCCACCGCCGGCACTCGGATAGTAATCTTGGGCATAGCATTTTACCAAATCACCTCATTCTTTGGGGCACACGTGAGGAACACAAATGCGAACAAGCCTGAATGGTCCCCAGGACAATATGCAACTGAAAACTCACACCCCAGAAGTGACTCGAACCCATACTCCCAGGAGCAACGCAACTGGTATGTACAAGACGCCTTAATCCACTTGACCATCACGACCGGACAAAATGAGGTGATAGCCGAGGCTATTTGAACCACCCCACCGCCGGCACTCGGATAGTAATCTTGGGCATAGCATTTTACCAAATCACCTCATTCTTTGGGGCACACGTGAGGAACACAAATGCGAACAAGCCTGAATGGTCCCCAGGACAATATGCAACTGAAAACTCACACCCCAGAAGTGACTCGAACCCATACTCCCAGGAGCAACGCAACTGGTATGTACAAGACGCCTTAATCCACTTGACCATCACGACCGGACAAAATGAGGTGATAGCCGAGGCTATTTGAACCACCCCACCGCCGGCACTCGGATAGTAATCTTGGGCATAGCATTTTACCAAATCACCTCATTCTTTGGGGCACACGTGAGGAACACAAATGCGAACAAGCCTGAATGGTCCCCAGGACAATATGCAACTGAAAACTCAAATAGCCTCGGCTATCACCTCATTTTGTCCGGTCGTGATGGTCAAGTGGATTAAGGCGTCTTGTACATACCAGTTGCGTTGCTCCTGGGAGTATGGGTTCGAGTCACTTCTGGGGTGTGAGTTTTCAGTTGCATATTGTCCTGGGGACCATTCAGGCTTGTTCTCATTTGTGTTCCTCACGTGTGCCCCAAAGAATGAGGTGATTTGGTAAAATGCTATGCCCAAGATTACTATCCGAGTGCCGGCGGTGGGGTGGTTCAAATAGCCTCGGCTATCACCTCATTTTGTCCGGTCGTGATGGTCAAGTGGATTAAGGCGTCTTGTACATACCAGTTGCGTTGCTCCTGGGAGTATGGGTTCGAGTCACTTCTGGGGTGTGAGTTTTCAGTTGCATATTGTCCTGGGGACCATTCAGGCTTGTTCGCATTTGTGTTCCTCACGTGTGCCCCAAAGAATGAGGTGATTTGGTAAAATGCTATGCCCAAGATTACTATCCGAGTGCCGGCGGTGGGGTGGTTCAAATAGCCTCGGCTATCACCTCATTTTGTCCGGTCGTGATGGTCAAGTGGATTAAGGCGTCTTGTACATACCAGTTGCGTTGCTCCTGGGAGTATGGGTTCGAGTCACTTCTGGGGTGTGAGTTTTCAGTTGCATATTGTCCTGGGGACCATTCAGGCTTGTTCGCATTTGTGTTCCTCACGTGTGCCCCAAAGAATGAGGTGATTTGGTAAAATGCTATGCCCAAGATTACTATCCGAGTGCCGGCGGTGGGGTGGTTCAAATAGCCTCGACTATCACCTCATTTTGTCCGGTCGTGATGGTCAAGTGGATTAAGGCGTCTTGTACATACCAGTTGCGTTGCTCCTGGGAGTATGGGTTCGAGTCACTTCTGGGGTGTGAGTTTTCAGTTGCATATTGTCCTGGGGACCATTCAGGCTTGTTCGCATTTGTGTCCTCACGTGTGCCCCAAAGAATGAGGTGATTTGGTAAAATGCTATGCCCAAGATTACTATCCGAGTGCCGGCGGTGGGGTGGTTCAAATAGCCTCGGCTATCACCTCATTTTGTCCGGTCGTGATGGTCAAGTGGATTAAGGCGTCTTGTACATACCAGTTGCGTTGCTCCTGGGAGTATGGGTTCGAGTCACTTCTCGGGTGTGAGTTTTCAGTTGCATATTGTCCTGGGGACCATTCAGGCTTGTTCGCATTTGTGTTCCTCACGTGTGCCCCAAAGAATGAGGTGATTTGGTAAAATGCTATGCCCAAGATTACTATCCGAGTGCCGGCGGTGGGGTGGTTCAAATAGCCTCGGCTATCACCTCATTTTGTCCGGTCGTGATGGTCAAGTGGATTAAGGCGTCTTGTACATACCAGTTGCGTTGCTCCTGGGAGTATGGGTTCGAGTCACTTCTGGGGTGTGAGTTTTCAGTTGCATATTGTCCTGGGGACCATTCAGGCTTGTTCGCATTTGTGTTCCTCTCGTGTGCCCCAAAGAATGAGGTGATTTGGTAAAATGCTATGCCCAAGATTACTATCCGAGTGCCGGCGGTGGGGTGGTTCAAATAGCCTCGGCTATCACCTCATTTTGTCCGGTCGTGATGGTCAAGTGGATTAAGGCGTCTTGTACATACCAGTTGCGTTGCTCCTGGGAGTATGGGTTCGAGTCACTTCTGGGGTGTGAGTTTTCAGTTGCATATTGTCCTGGGGACCATTCAGGCTTGTTCGCATTTGTGTTCCTCACGTGTGCCCCAAAGAATGAGGTGATTTGGTAAAATGCTATGCCCAAGATTACTATCCGAGTGCCGGCGGTGGGGTGGTTCAAATAGCCTCGGCTATCACCTCATTTTGTCCGGTCGTGATGGTCAAGTGGATTAAGGCGTCTTGTACATACCAGTTGCGTTGCTCCTGGGAGTATGGGTTCGAGTCACTTCTGGGGTGTGAGTTTTCAGTTGCATATTGTCCTGGGGACCATTCACGCTTGTTCGCATTTGTGTTCCTCACGTGTGCCCCAAAGAATGAGGTGATTTGGTAAAATGCTATGCCCAAGATTACTATCCGAGTGCCGGCGGTGGGGTGGTTCAAATAGCCTCGGCTATCACCTCATTTTGTCCGGTCGTGATGGTCAAGTGAATTAAGGTGTCTTGTACATACCAGTTGCGTTGCTCCTGGGAGTATGGGTTCGAGTCACTTCTGGGGTGTGAGTTTTCAGTTGCATATTGTCCTGGGGACCATTCAGGCTTGTTCGCATTTGTGTTCCTCACGTGTGCCCCAAAGAATGAGGTGATTTGGTAAAATGCTATGCCCAAGATTACTATCCGAGTGCCGGCGGTGGGGTGGTTCAAATAGCCTCGGCTATCATCTCATTTTGTCCGGTCGTGATGGTCAAGTGGATTAAGGCGTCTTGTACATACCAGTTGCGTTGCTCCTGGGAGTATGGGTTCGAGTCACTTCTGGGGTGTGAGTTTTCAGTTGCATATTGTCCTGGGGACCATTCAGGCTTGTTCGCATTTGTGTTCCTCACGTGTGCCCCAAAGAATGAGGTGATTTGGTAAAATGCTATGCCCAAGATTACTATCCGAGTGCCGGCGGTGGGGTGGTTCAAATAGCCTCGGCTATCACCTCATTTTGTCCGGTCGTGATGGTCAAGTGGATTAAGGCGTCTTGTACATACCAGTTGCGTTTCTCCTGGGAGTATGGGTTCGAGTCACTTCTGGGGTGTGAGTTTTCAGTTGCATATTGTCCTGGGGACCATTCAGGCTTGTTCGCATTTGTGTTCCTCACGTGTGCCCCAAAGAATGAGGTGATTTGGTAAAATGCTATGCCCAAGATTACTATCCGAGTGCCGGCGGTGGGGTGGTTCAAATAGCCTCGGCTATCACCTCATTTTGTCCGGTCGTGATGGTCAAGTGGATTAAGGCGTCTTGTACATACCAGTTGCGTTGCTCCTGGGAGTATGGGTTCGAGTCACTTCTGGGGTGTGAGTTTTCAGTTGCATATTGTCCTGGGGACCATTCAGGCTTGTTCGCATTTGTGTTCCTCACGTGTGCCCCAAAGAATGAGGTGATTTGGTAAAATGCTATGCCCAAGATTACTATCCGAGTGCCGGCGGTGGGGTGGTTCAAATAGCCTCGGCTATCACCTCATTTTGTCCGGTCGTGATGGTCAAGTGGATTAAGGCGTCTTGTACATACCAGTTGCGTTGCTCCTGGGAGTATGGGTTCGAGTCACTTCTGGGGTGTGAGTTTTCAGTTGCATATTGTCCTGGGGACCATTCAGGCTTGTTCGCATTTGTGTTCCTCACGTGTGCCCCAAAGAATGAGGTGATTTGGTAAAATGCTATGCCCAAGATTACTATCCGAGTGCCGGCGGTGGGGTGGTTCAAATAGCCTCGGCTATCACCTCATTTTGTCCGGTCGTGATGGTCAAGTGGATTAAGGCGTCTTGTACATACCAGTTGCGTTGCTCCTGGGAGTATGGGTTCGAGTCACTTCTGGGGTGTGAGTTTTCAGTTGCATATTGTCCTGGGGACCATTCAGGCTTGTTCGCATTTGTGTTCCTCACGTGTGCCCCAAAGAATGAGGTGATTTGGTAAAATGCTATGCCCAAGATTACTATCCGAGTGCCGGCGGTGGGGTGGTTCAAATAGCCTCGGCTATCACCTCATTTTGTCCGGTCGTGATGGTCAAGTGGATTAAGGCGTCTTGTACATACCAGTTGCGTTGCTCCTGGGAGTATGGGTTCGAGTCACTTCTGGGGTGTGAGTTTTCAGTTGCATATTGTCCTGGGGACCATTCAGGCTTGTTCGCATTTGTGTTCCTCACGTGTGCCCCAAAGAATGAGGTGATTTGGTAAAATGCTATGCCCAAGATTACTATCCGAGTGCCGGCGGTGGGGTGGTTCAAATAGCCTCGGCTATCACCTCATTTTGTCCGGTCGTGATGGTCAAGTGGATTAAGGTGTCTTGTACATACCAGTTGCGTTGCTCCTGGGAGTATGGGTTCGAGTCACTTCTGGGGTGTGAGTTTTCAGTTGCATATTGTCCTGGGGACCATTCAGGCTTGTTCGCATTTGTGTTCCTC
Organism: Procambarus clarkii; assembly: GCF_040958095.1. Lineage (NCBI taxonomy): Eukaryota > Metazoa > Arthropoda > Malacostraca > Decapoda > Cambaridae > Procambarus > Procambarus clarkii. The sequence goes on from NC_091153.1 coordinate 17,119,930, forward strand.
ACGTGTGCCCCAAAGAATGAGGTGATTTGGTAAAATGCTATGCCCAAGATTACTATCCGAGTGCCGGCGGTGGGGTGGTTCAAATAGCCTCGGCTATCACCTCATTTTGTCCGGTCGTGATGGTCAAGTGGATTAAGGCGTCTTGTACATACCAGTTGCGTTGCTCCTGGGAGTATGGGTTCGAGTCACTTCTGGGGTGTGAGTTTTCAGTTGCATATTGTCCTGGGGACCATTCAGGCTTGTTCGCATTTGTGTTCCTCACGTGTGCCCCAAAGAATGAGGTGATTTGGTAAAATGCTATGCCCAAGATTACTATCCGAGTGCCGGCGGTGGGGTGGTTCAAATAGCCTCGGCTATCACCTCATTTTGTCCGGTCGTGATGGTCAAGTGGATTAAGGCGTCTTGTACATACCAGTTGCGTTGCTCCTGGGAGTATGGGTTCGAGTCACTTCTGGGGTGTGAGTTTTCAGTTGCATATTGTCCTGGGGACCATTCAGGCTTGTTCGCATTTGTGTTCCTCACGTGTGCCCCAAAGAATGAGGTGATTTGGTAAAATGCTATGCCCAAGATTACTATCCGAGTGCCGGCGGTGGGGTGGTTCAAATAGCCTCGGCTATCACCTCATTTTGTCCGGTCGTGATGGTCAAGTGGATTAAGGCGTCTTGTACATACCAGTTGCGTTGCTCCTGGGAGTATGGGTTCGAGTCACTTCTGGGGTGTGAGTTTTCAGTTGCATATTGTCCTGGGGACCATTCAGGCTTGTTCGCATTTGTGTTCCTCACGTGTGCCCCAAAGAATGAGGTGATTTGGTAAAATGCTATGCCCAAGATTACTATCCGAGTGCCGGCGGTGGGGTGGTTCAAATAGCCTCGGCTATCACCTCATTTTGTCCGGTCGTGATGGTCAAGTGGATTAAGGCGTCTTGTACATACCAGTTGCGTTGCTCCTGGGAGTATGGGTTCGAGTCACTTCTGGGGTGTGAGTTTTCAGTTGCATATTGTCCTGGGGACCATTCAGGCTTGTTCGCATTTGTGTTCCTCACGTGTGCCCCAAAGAATGAGGTGATTTGGTAAAATGCTATGCCCAAGATTACTATCCGAGTGCCGGCGGTGGGGTGGTTCAAATAGCCTCGGCTATCACCTCATTTTGTCCGTTCGTGATGGTCAAGTGGATTAAGGCGTCTTGTACATACCAGTTGTGTTGCTCCTGGGAGTATGGGTTCGAGTCACTTCTGGGGTGTGAGTTTTCAGTTGCATATTGTCCTGGGGACCATTCAGGCTTGTTCGCATATATATATATATATATATATATATATATATATATATATATATATATATATATATATATATATATATATATATATATATATATATTGATATATTGGTGTATACTGGCAGCAGGTTTTCTTTCAAACATGTTTCATTGAATATGACCGCATATTCTGTATTTATTATTTTCTGGTTTAGGGCTTCTGTCCAGTCGACACAACCATAGGAATGATACTGGACAGAGTATACAGAGACGAGAGCACCCCCAAATTAGACATACCTGAGCCACACTTGAAGAGTCTTCTCGAAGCAAGTACAAAGGAAGCCCCTTTCATCAGTCCACAAGGAGACATGTATTTACAAATAGACGGAGTAGCAATGGGCTCCCCCTTAGGAATTTCATTTGCTAATTTTTATATGGGAACCATCGAAGACAAGATCTTCAGTATCAGACAAAAACCAACAGTATATTGCCGTTATGTAGATGACATATTCGTAATAGTAAAAGACTCAGATGAGCCAATTGACCTAAAAAGACATCTAGAGAGAGAGTCAGTACTCCGATTTACTCATGAAAATAGTGAAAATAACAGTCTGCCATTCCTGGATGTACTAATAACAAAAACAGGAACCTCTTTAAGCACCAACGTATATACCAAGCCCACAAACATAGGATTATGCCTGAACGTAGAAGTGAGTAGAAGTGAGTGCCCCAAAAGATACTAAGCCAGTGTTCTCAATGCTTATATTCGTCGAGCGCTTACCCACTGCTCTGATTGGAGCAACGTGAGTAGAGTTTGAAAGAGTAACTAAGGTATTGGTGAACAACGGATATAGCAACGCGGAAATAAACGCTGCTATAAGAAGACACTTGGACCGTTGGTATAATCCAGAACCTAGAACAGAAACCATAATACCTCCAATAAAATTATATTACAAATCAACCATGCACAGTGAACATATAAAAGAGGAAAGAATAATGAAAGAAATAATCCGTAAAGGAGTAAAAAGCACTACTCCTAACCAAAACATAAACCTGATAACATTCTACAAAACCAAGAAGACTTCCGAACTCCTTATCAAAAACAGCCCGAAGCCGACGGAGAACCCTCTACAGCAGTCAAGCGTTGTATACATGTACACTTGCCCCCACGAAGGATGTAACCTTCAATCTAAGTACATAGGTATGACGTCGACCAAGCTGACGAGGCGTTTGACATGCCATCTTCAATCCGGTGCCCCTAGGAATCACATGAGAGAAGCCCATGACATCACTCTAACAAGAGAAATGTTGATCAAGAATACCTGCATAATAGACAAAACCCAAGATGAAAGAAGATTACAAATTCTCGAAGCAATTCACATAAGAATAGAACAAACTACCATGAACACCCAAATCACGGAACTATTTACTCTACCCACCATGAGAGTAAGGACAAGACCAGAACATAACGATGCCAACACAGAAGACAATGTCCAACATAACAGGCTAATTACACTGGATTAATCTTTGTATGTAGATAGGAGCTGCCTCGTATGGGCCAATGGGCCTTCTGCAGTTGCCTCTGTTCTTATGTTTCACCTCACATTTATCCCTTATGTATCCCCCCATGTTTTCACCTTTATTGTCTTTATCACCTGACCCAGTGCGGGTATAAAATCAACCAGCATTGTAAGATCTCTTCACTTGAGAATGAACCATGGAGATTCGAAACGTTGTGCAAATTGTATAAATAAGTGTAATACATTCTATAGTAAATCACTTCTTTTCTTCACCTTAAAAGTACGAAAATGAGTTTTGGAGAACTCCTATTTCAACTAAGCCCTGATGCTAAGAAAATAGTTAGAGGGATAGAAGCCCTAAACCAGAAAATAATAAATACAGAATATGCGGTCATATTCAATGAAGCATATATATATATATATATATATATATATATATATATATATATATATATATATATATATATATATATATATATATATATATATATATATATATATAGATAGATAGATAGATAGATAGATAGATATCCAATCTAATATATCCATAAAAGACAATATCCATCTGTCCGAGGTTGGGGATCAGATGCTCGGGGCTAGACTCCTCAAACGTTGCAGTGTTTATAATGACTTTACTGAGAGTGTTATAGAGCGTTGGGGTAGGCCCAATCCCTCTTGCCCCTGATAGTGGGGCACGGCCAAGATGCCCCAGACGAGGGATGGCTGAACACCAGGGCACACATGAGCCTGACTAATTACCATATTATTAATTTATTACAATATGAAACGAAGAATGCTTTGGTGAAATTCAAAAGTTCCTCTTATTCAATATATTTAAGAAAATAGAACAGTAATTGATTAGACTCAGATTCGAAAATCGGAGATAAGAATATAAAAACCCTTTCAAGACAGATAACGCGAAATTCTTTAGTTTCACCTATAATAGAGGTCGTGTTCTATAATAGAATATTTAATCTCATTTTCGTATTTTAGTTTAATCTGTTTCTTTTCTGTTCAATTATTAATTTCTGAAAAATATTGAATTATTGGTTCTTAAGCTTTTCACTATATTACAGTTTAATTTTTGTTTTATTTTTAGATCTTTGGTTTCATGTTCTCAAATGTCAGCAACTTGGTAATAATAATAATAATTATAATAATAAAATAATAATAATAATAATAATAATAATAATAATAATAATAATAATTATTATTATTATTATTATTATTATTAATATTATTATTATTTTATTTAGGTTAAAGTACAGATATACAAAATGAGTTACAGGCAGAATGTTGGATGTCGAGCTACAATGTCTGGAGCCACTAATACACACAGCGTTTAGTGCAACAATATATATGTGTTTAGACTCACCCTCCTTCCCGGAGCTTGTAGGGCCTTAGCCAGTACGTGCCCCTGGTGTCCTGGTGCCCTAGTGCCCTTGTGCCTCTCCGCCCTTGGGCTCTGTTGTCCTTGTGCCCTGTTGCGCAGGTGTCTTGGTGCCATGGTGCCCTGGTGCCTTAATGCCCTGGTGCCCTGGTGCCTTGATGCCCTGGTGCCTTGACGCCCTGGTGTCCTGGTGCCATGATGCCCCGGTGCCTTGATGACCTGGTGCACTGGTGCCTTGATGTCCTGGTGCCCTGGTGCCTTGATGCCTTGATACCCTGGTGCCTTGATTCCCTGGTGTCCTGGGGCCTTGATGCCCTGGTGCTCTGGTGCCTTGATACCCTGGTGTCCTGGTGCCTTGATGCCCTGGTGCTTGTTACCTATCGTACGTTACGGCTCGTGATCCTACAGCAGCCAACTTTAATTACGTCTAGGGATACGACACAACTGCTGTTCTCAATAGCGAATCACCAGTATAACCCCTTGATAAGTAATGAGCACAAAAATAAAATCTTCCTTAGGACTGAAGAATAGAGACAATAATATTATATATATATGTATTAAATAAATCTCAATAGCAAACAGATGATTATATGGTCACAATATATCACATTAAAATATCACTGTATCTTCCAGACATTACATTACAATTATAATATATTTGCCTATGACAGAACAAAATGTATAACTTAACTCCAAGATGTTATCTCTCTGGTTCCCGTTATGCTACTGAATAAAATAACGCGGGAGTCAAAACAGATTGCCTTGCCCTGCGAATAAATTGCCAAAGTTACAATATTTATTATTTCAACAATGGAGCAATACATTGTGACAAGAGTAATCTTAAACTAACTTAATGAATAATTAATACATATTGATATACACAAATAAAGTAAGTACTTCTTTCTTTACATAGTAATTAAAATATGCATACAGAAGGGAATAATGGCATGCACACCCAGCAACGGACGATCCCACGACAATTTGCCAGATACAGTTCACTCAATTATTATTCACCTCTGTTACCCACTTATGATCACATATAAATCATTAGTTCCCGTGGGAAAACTGATCACACAAAGAAATAAACAATCATTCCCACGATACGTTGGGCCTAACGCCAACACTGTAACATGAATGTACGTTTGCATAGAACATATAAGTATATCAATATACATGCTTGTAATTTACACATAATTATAAATGTACATATTAATATATTTACTTACGTATCTATTAGGAGTACGTAACACTTCCACCTCCAAGAAAAAAAATGCAATGGATTGAAGATCAATGGCATTTTTTCCGAAGTAAAAATGTTAAGTAAAAAGAAACATTTCATTTATGGTACATCAAAACTTCTTGACAAAGCATCAGCAATAACATTTTGTCTGCCTGGAATATGTTTGATTTCTACATTAAATTCCTGCAAAAACAATGACCAGCGCAGAATTCGTTGGTTCTTGACTTTCATCATATTTATAAAGATAAGGGGGTTGTGGTCTGTAAATACTAACACTTTATTTCCTGATAAGTAAATCTCAAACTTCTTGATTGACAATATAAGACCCAACGCCTCCTTTTCTACCACGGAATAATTTCTCTGAGCTGCATTAAATTTTCAAGAATAATAATACACAGGATGCTCAATCTGGTCTAAACCAACTTGAATAAGCACAGCACCTATTCCAACATCTGACGCATCAATGTGTAATATAAATGGTTTATCAAATTGGGGACTAGCAAGAATAGGTGAGGTGGACAATATGCCCTTTAGGTTCTGAAAAGCATTCTGACAATCTTGTGTCCACTGAAACTTTACTTGCTTGCGTAACAAGTTTGTCAAAGGAGCAGCTACTGTTGAAAAATTTCTACAATAACGCCTATAGTATGCACACATACCAATAAACCGTTGGACTCCTTTCTGATTGGTCAACACTGGGTAGTCCACAATGGCTTGAATCTTATCTTGTAAGGGGATAATCTTACCTTGTCCTACCTCGTGTCCAAGATAAGTTATCGTACCTCTTGCCCAACTACACTTATTCATGTTTATGGTTAACTTTGCGTTTTTCAACACTGTAAACAAGTTCTTAAGGCCTAAGAGATGATCTGCCCAAGTCTTACTGTACAAAACAATGTCATCAAGGTAGGCCCTACAATCTGGCACATCCTTGAGTAAGAAATTCATGAATCTTTGAAAAGTAGCAGGTGCATTTCTCAAACCGAATGGCATGACATTAAATTCATACGCACCATCAGGTGTAACAAAAGCAGTAACCTCTCTAGCATACTCTGTTAATGGAATTTGATAATACCCTTTTGACAAATCAAGCTTACTTACATATTCGGCATGACCTATGGACTCTATACATTCTACCAACAAGGGTAAAGGAAAAACGTCCACTGTAGTGTTCTTGTTCAGTTTCCTGTAATCCACGCACAATCTCCAGGTTCCATCTGGTTTTGGCACGGAGAGCTCCAAGTACTTTGACTTGGCCGAATGAAATCATGCTGGAGCAGATATTCCACTTCTGCTTGCATAATTTTCCTCTTTTCGGGATTCACTCGGTACGGATGTTTTCGAATGGGGGTGCTGTCCAGGAGCTGAATGTCGTGTGTGATGAGGTGGGTCTGGGTAGGAACCTCCCCAAACAGAGATGTATGGTTGTCCAGCAGAACCTGGAACTCATCACGTTGTTCCTCCTGTAAATGACATAGCATCTCCCTGCCATTGGAACTGGAACTGAGAAGTTGGATATTAACATCATGTCTCTCACTACAATTATCCTCAGGTGGTAACTCTTCCCGACTAAAACAAGCTACTACACCAGGTCCAACATAAGCTTTTAATCTGTTAATGTGCACAGTCATTTGGGGTTCTGAAAGATTAGGGTTAATTAGTTTATAAGTTAGGTCTCCCACCTTGTCTACCACTTGGTAGGGTCCTGCGAACTTATGGGACATGGAAGTCCCCATACGAGGTTTCAACACCAACACCAAATCTCCGACATCAAACGACCTTAGCTTAGCTTTGAACTTCTTGTCATATCTTACTTTCATGGCTTTTTGAGTCCTTCCCAGATGTTCTTTCGCCAACTCACGAGCCCGACACAACTTTGCCTTGACCTCACTCAAGTACAATCCACTCTGATGAACAGAGACATCTCCCAACAACTTTTCTTGTAGCATTTTAAGAGGACCTCTTACTTGGTGACCAAACACTAGTTCAAAGGGTGAACAACCCAATGACTCTTGTAGCCCTTCTCTAGCAGCAAACAACACAAAGGGGAGATTCTCATCCCAATTACGTGGATGAGTTTCTCCGGTTGTCTTCAGCATTTGTTTCAAAGTCTGGTGGAAACGTTCAAGTCCACCTTGGCTTTGGGGATGATATGGACTGGATAATTTGTGCCGAATCCCTCGGGATTCGCAAAAAGTTCTGAAAACTTTAGAAACAAAATTTCCCCCATTATCACTCTGAATAACTCTAGGCATTCCAAACAACGAAAAGAATCTTTCAAGACACTTGATGAGATTATGAGCCTTGGTATTCCGTAGAGCATAAGCTTCAGGAAATCTAGTAGTCATACACATGAGAGTGAACAAAAACATGTTACCCGATTTAGTCTTAGGTAAAGGACCTACACAATCAATTACAACATGAGTAAATGGTTCATCAGGAACTACAATAGGTTGCAATGGTGCTCTAGGTACAGATTGATTTGGTTTACCAACAATTTGACAGGGTATACAGTTATGACAATATCTGACCACGTCTTTCTTTAACTTTGGCCAGAAAAAATATTTACTTATCTTATGGTACATATTCGTGATACCTTGATGACCTCCCATGGGGTCATCATGTGCAGCCTGCAGGACCTGCCTACGATAATCATTGGGGACAACGAGTTGGGTTCTAATCTCACAATCCTCTGAAGAGGGAGTTCCCTTGGGTCTCCACCTTCTCATCAGAAGTCGATCCTTGAAGAAGAAACCCGTCCCTTCCTCCAATGCATCAATATTATCAGGAGCCTCAGAAATACACTTACTTAAACTAGGATCAGTAGTCTGTACAACACTTAAGGGCAATGACTCAGACTCAGCAGCGAGCGGGCAAGAACCTAGTAGCTTGATCTCTTTTCCCGATTGATCAGAATAAAATGGAGTCATAGCTACTTCGGCCTCACTCTCGACAACTGGCGCACTGGAGACAAGCGGGCAAGGTACAGATAGTTCAGCCTCCTCACCTTCACTTTCCTTGTGATTTAGGTTCGGCGGGGCTTCTACTACGGCCTCACTCTCATCATCCAGTCGAGTCATAAAAGAATCCTCAAGATCCACCTCCCACTCCTTTACTGAAGGGGTCCTGGTCTTGGGAACAGCAACCTCAGTGAAGACAGGATTACTCTCACCTGTTTGTCCCATTGATCTAGTTACAACACAAGCAGGGTAAATAATATCATCATCTGCTACTGGTTGAGCTAATACATTATGGGATTTAGTTAACATGATGGGACACTTGGGCCCTACAACCATTTGGTTGCCAAAATCATTACCTAGAATAATGTCTACCCCAGGAATGGGCAGTTGTTTACTTACACCAACATTACACCATCCTGAAGTATATTTAGAATCAAGGTTAACTTGCAATAAGGACACTGGTTGCACACTTCCGGCAATACCTTGGAGAAGCACAACTTCACCCAGATCTCGGGTGTCAACATCAGCAAGTACATTCTGGTTAATAAGAGACTGTGAAGCTCCAGTATCACGGAGTAATTGAACAGTCTTATGTCTACCATTATTACATAATAAGGTACCTGTGGAAATATAGGGTTTGAATTCAGCCATCCAATTGGGACTGACTGTAATACATGAAGAATTAATAGGTTGCACTCCTTTACTCATAATAAGACCAGTTGGTCGTAGTTCAGGATGCAAACTAAAACATGAAGAAATCACATGCCCCCTTCTCTTACAATGGGTACAATGTTTGACAGTGGACACACTGGTAGAACCAACTGCCGGTTTAGAATTAGCATTACTAGGCTTAGATGATCCTGGCAATGGAGTAACCATCTTAGGATTAGTAAGAGAAGAGTTCACGGGAGTAACTGTCGCACCAGGAGGAGACTTATACTGATAAGGAGTTCGGTGAGCATTGAAATTTACTCTACGACTAGACTTAGGTGAAGTGGCCGTAAACGGGGCCTTAGTCAGCAACTCATGCTCATCCGCGAGCTTTGACAGCTCATAAATATCTGTTACATTCTTTTGTTCTGCCATAAAAGTAGACAACTGGTCTGGGAGACATGACAATACTTCTTCCATTATAAGAAGATTCTTTAGAGCATCAAAATCAGTGACTGCAAGTGACTTTAACCATCTGTTGCAAAAATTCGTCTTCTGACGAGTAAAATCTGCTATTGTCTGATCCCTTATCCTCCGTAGGTTTCTGAACTTTTGCCTGTGTGCCTCTGGATTTAACTGGTACGCATTTAGGATGCTTTTCTTTACAAAGTCATAATCAAAGCTATGAGTGTCAGGTAGGGATGTGAAAACCTCCTGACTACGCCCCTTAAATTGAGACTGCATAATGGCTACCCACTGATCCCTTGGCCAGTTCATACTGATGGCAATTTTATAAAAATGTGCAAAGAAAACCTCAGGATCCTCCTCATTGAACTTGGGCAACTCTATATACTTATTCATCCTGATGGGATTATTATCACTATTTGTTGAAACATTACTAGTATTTCCATGCCCAGCTGCCATACGCTGTGATTCAAGCCTGAAGTTAGTGTCAGCCATTTGTTGTTGAATCTCTAATTGCCTAGTTTGTTCCTCGGCTTGTTGCTTCTTTGTGGCTTCTATTTGCAACTGTACCGCAATTTCTAAACGCCTAGTCTCTAGCTCCCTTTGCTGAGCTTCAGCCTCTAATATTTTCTGTTGCTGTTGAGCTTCAATCTCTCTTTGACTAGCTTCAGCCTCTAATATTTGCTGTTCCCTTTGAGCTTCAAGCTTAGCATTGGCTATTTGCGCTTCTAACTCAAGACGCTTTAACGTCATCTGATCACTCGACTCCTCTCTTAACTCCTCTAGAATTTCTTCCTCTAACTCCCCATTCTCAACAAAATGCGTCACAATGACTTTCAATATTTGGGCTTTAACCATTCTATTGCTGGCGGTCAAATCCAACTGATTTGCCATTTGTATTAACTCAGTCTTTTTAAGGTTCTGAATCCCTTCAAAGTCTGGGTGAGCCACCAACGCTGCAACTTTCTCCTCCATCGTTACTAACACTTGGCACTTGATTCACAAAAATAATTAAAACAATGGCACTGCACTACACTTCACTGTAAAATTGTCACCACACTGAAAATTCGCTTGGCCTCACTGCACAAACAAAATATATAGGATGACTTACCTCAAAATCGTGAAACGTTGTTACTTGACACACAGGAAGGCTTGCTTGGCACATGGAATAGTTCTTAAGAAACACACAGAGACACTTGACACACTGGTACCTAGGAAGGCAAGGTTAGATTAGCATAGTTAAGTTAAAGTGGAAACAATATTTCCCGGCACAGGCCCCCATAACTCTTTGTTACCTATCGTACGTTACGGCTCGTGATCCTACAGCAGCCAACTTTAATTACGTCTAGGGATACGACACAACTGCTGTTCTCAATAGCGAATCACCAGTATAACCCCTTGATAAGTAATGAGCACAAAAATAAAATCTTCCTTAGGACTGAAGAATAGAGACAATAATATTATATATATATGTATTAAATAAATCTCAATAGCAAACAGATGATTATATGGTCACAATATATCACATTAAAATATCACTGTATCTTCCAGACATTACATTACAATTATAATATATATTTGGCTATGACAGAACAAAATGTATAACTTAACTCCAAGATGTTATCTCTCTGGTTCCCGTTCAGCTACTGAATAAAATAACGCGGGAGTCAAAACAGATTGCCTTGCCCCGCGAATAAATTGCCAAAGTTACAATATTTATTATTTCAACAATGGAGCAATACATTGTGACAAGAGTAATCTTAAACTAACTTAATGAATAATTAATACATATTGATATACACAAATAAAGTAAGTACTTCTTTCTTTACATAGTAATTAAAATATGCATACAGAAGGGAATAATGGCATGCACACCCAGCAACGGACGATCCCACGACAATTTGCCAGATACAGTTCACTCAATTATTATTCACCTCTGTTACCCACTTATGATCACATATAAATCATTAGTTCCCGTGGGAAAACTGATCACACAAAGAAATAAACAATCATTCCCACGATACGTTGGGCCTAACGCCAACACTGTAACATGAATGTACGTTTGCATAGAACATATAAGTATATCAATATACATGCTTGTAATTTACACATAATTATAAATGTACATATTAATATATTTACTTACGTATCTATTAGGAGTACGTAACAGTGCTCTGGTGCCTTGATACCCTGGTGCCCTGGTGCCTTGATGCCTTGATACCCTGGTGCCCTGGTGCCTTGATGCCTTGATACCCTGGTGCCCTGGTGCCTTGATGCCTTGATACCCTGGTGCCCTGGTGCCTTGATGCCTTGATACCCTGGTGCCCTGGTGCCTTGATTCCCTGGTGTCCTGGTGCCTTGATGCCCTGGTGCTCTGGTGCCTTGATACCCTGGTGTCCTGGTGCCTTGATGCCCTGGTGTCTTGATGCCCTGGTGCCCTGGTGCCTTGATGGCCTGGTGCCTTGATGCCCTGGTGCCCTGGTGCCCTGGTGCTCTGGTGCCTTGATGCCCTGGTGTCCTGGTGCCTTGGTGCCCTGATGCCGTGGTGCTCTGGTGCCTTGATGACCTGGTGCCTTGATGCCCTGGTGCCCTGGTGCCTTGATGCCCTGGTGTCTTGATGCCCTGGTGCCCTGGTCCCTTGATGCCCTGGTGACCTGGTGCCTTGATGCCCTGGTGCCCTGGTACCTTGATGCCCTGGTGACATGGAGCCTTGACGCCCTGGTGCCTTGATGGCCTGGTGCCTTGATAACCTGGTGCCTTGATGGCCTGGTGCCCTGGTGCCTTGATGGCCTGGTGTCTTGATGCCCTGGTGCTCTGGTGCCTTGATGGCCTGGTGCCTTGATGCCCTGGTGCCCTGGTGCCCTGGTGCCTTGATGGCCTGGTGCCTTGATGGCCTGGTGACCTGGTGCCCTGGTGCCTTGATGGCCTTGTGACCTGGTGCCCTGGTGCCTTGATGGCCTGGTGCCTTGATGGCCTGGTGCCTTGATGGCCTGGTGACCTGGTGCCCTGGTGCCTTGATGCCATGATGGCCTGGTGCCTTGATGGCCTGGTGACCTGGTGCCCTGGTGCCTTGATGGCCTGGTGCCCTGGTGCCTTGATGGCCTGGTGCCTTGATGCCCTGGTGCCTTGATGGCCTGGTGCCTTGATGGCCTGGTGCCTTGATGCCCTGGTGCATTGATGGCCTGGTGCCTTGATGGCCTGGTGCCTTGATGGCCTGGTGTCTTGATGGCCTGGTGCCTTGATGGCCTGGTGCCCTGGTGCCTTGATGGCCTGGTGCCTTGATGGCCTGGTGCCTTGATGGCCTGGTGACCTGGTGCCCTGGTGCCTTGATGCCCTGGTGCCTTGATGGCCTGGTGCCTTGATGGCCTGGTGACCTGGTGCCCTGGTGCCTTGATGGCCTGGTGCCCTGGTGCCTTGATGGCCTGGTGCCTTGATGCCCTGGTGCCTTGATGGCCTGGTGCCTTGATGGCCTGGTGCCTTGATGGCCTGGTGCCTTGATGGCCTGGTGCCTTGATGGCCTGGTGCCTTGATGGCCTGGTGCCCTGGTGCCTTGATGGCCTGGTGCCTTGATGGCCTGGTGCCTTGATGGCCTGGTGACCTGGTGCCCTGGTGCCTTGATGCCCTGGTGCCTTGATGGCCTGGTGACCTGGTGCCCTGGTGCCTTGATGGCCTGGTGCCCTGGTGCCTTGATGGCCTGGTGCCTTGATGCCCTGGTGCCTTGATGGCCTGGTGCCTTGATGGCCTGGTGCCTTGATGCCCTGGTGCCTTGATGGCCTGGTGCCTTGATGGCCTGGTGCCTTGATGCCCTGGTGTCCTGTTGCTTTGATGCCTTGATACCCTGGTGTCCCCGTGCCTTGATGCCCTGGTGCCTTGATGGCCTGGTGCCTTGATGCCCTGGTGCCTTGATGGCCTGGTGCCCTGGTGTCTTGATGGCCTGGTGCCCTGGTGCCTTGATGTCCTGGTTCCCTGGTGCCTTGATGCCTTGATACCCTGGTGCCCTGGTGCCTTGATGGCCTGGTGCCCTGGTGCCTTGATGGCCTGGTGCCCTGGTGCCTTGATGGCCTGGTGACCTGGTGCCTTGATGCCCTGGTGACCTGGTGCCTTGATGTCCTGGTGACCTGGTGCCTTGATGCCTTGATACCCTGGTGCCTTGATGCCCTGGTGCCTTGATGCCCTGGTGACCTGGTGTCCTGGTGCCCTGGTCCCTTGATGCCCTGGTGACCTGGTGCCTTGAAGCCCTGGTGCCCTGGTACCTTGATGCCCTGGTGCCCTGGTACCTTGATGCCCTGGTGACATGGAGCCTTGACGCCCTGGTGCCTTGGTGCCTTGATGCCCTGGTGACCTGGTGCCCTAATGCCCTGGTGCCTTGATGCCCTGGTGCCCTGGTGCCCTGGTGCCCTGGTGCCTTGATGCCCTGGTGACCTGGTGCCCTAATGCCCTGGTGCCCTTTTGTCTTGATGCCCTGGTGCTCTGGTGCCTTGATGCCCTGGTGCCTTGATGTCCTGGTGCTCAGGTGCCTTGATGTCCTGGTGCCCTGGTGTCTTGATGCCCTGGTGCCCTGGTGCCCTGGTGACCTGGTGCCCTAATGCCCTGGTGCCCTGGTGCCTTGATGCCCTGGTGCCCTGGTGCCTTGATGCCCTGGTGACCTGGTGCCTTGATGCCCTGGTGACCTGGTGCCCTAATGCCCTGGTGCCTTGATGCCCTGGTGACCTGGTGCCTTGATGCCCTGGTGACCTGGTGCCTTGATGCCCTGGTGACCTGGTGCCCTAATGCCCTGGTGCCCTTTTGTCTTGATGCCCTGGTGCTCTGGTGCCTTGATGCCCTGGTGCCTTAATGTCCTGGTGACCTGGTGCCTTGATGCCCTGGTGACCTGGTGCCTTGATGCCCTGGTGACCTGGTGCCCTAATGTCCTGGTGCCCTTTTGTCTTGATGCCCTGGTGCTCTGGTGCCTTGATGCCCTGGTGCCTTGATGTCCTGGTGCTCTGGTGCCTTGATGCCCTGGTGACCTGGTGCCTTGATGTCCTGGTGCTCTGGTGCCTTGATGCCCTGGTGCCTTGATGTCCTGGTGCTCTGGTGCCTTGATGTCCTGGTCAAGCTTTACTGCAAAGCTTGAGTTTTTGCATTAAACAGCCGCTTGGTCGTACAAAACAATATTAGATAAATACTTAGATGTACAAAATTATTCAAATATAAAAGATAAATACTTAGATGTCCCTAATATTATTTTTTTTGCAAGAAAAAGAAAAAAAAATATTGGAAGAAACAATTCAAAGGAATTTTGATCAGAGATACAACAAAATATACAAAGTTACACTGATAGACAAGAATTGTAATCCTCGTCCAAACACAGAATGCGCGCGGCGGCAGGAGACTCCCAGGTATTCAGTCAATAAGTTAGATTAGATGACAAACGCAGCGTGGTAGACTGTGACCAAATTTCGGAGCGAGAGGTACAGGAATCGACTTTATTTGGTTTTCTAGATTGTGTCGAAATTTTTACGCATGATGAATAGAGATTTCATGGATGGAGAGAGAGAGAGAGAGAGAGAGAGAGAGAGAGAGAGAGAGAGAGAGAGAGAGAGAGAGAGAGAGAGAGAGAGAGAGAGAGAGAGAGAGAGAGAGAGAGAGAGAGAGAGAGAGCGCCACGGTAGAGAGATGGAAGGGAGAGTGCAGGAATGTCACACGAGGAGAGGGAGGGAAGGGAATCATCAGGAGAAAGCGTCAAGGCATTACGACTATATAGCACTGGGAAGGGGTCAGGATAAGTATTTGGGATGGGACGGGTGAAAGGAATGATGCCCAACCACTTCGACGGTTCGAGATTGAACGTCGACCTGCATGAAGCGAGACCGTGGCTCAGCCGTCCACTCCAACGGTTGGGCTCCTGGGCAGGAGTGCACCCCGATGATGGAAGTAGGAGTAGCAGGGAAGTCGTGTGCGACGACAGTACTATAGACAACAGTTCTGGATGAATGATTCCTTACAAAGGTTCCTGAAAGCTGTTCTGATGATAGCCAGTCTTGCATCCGCCGCAGTTGTTATTCTTTTTATGTTAGCTTCAGGAGACAGGTTTCCTGTGATATCAACTCCTCGATCTTCCTGTCTGTCCGTTTCATGAAATACTTCATCTCCCTTTCGGTATCCTGGGTCTGGCCTCCTGTTTCCACCGCCTAGCTTCATTACCTTACATTTACTTAGTTGAACTTTAGTAGCCATTTGTTGAACCATTCATTCAGCCTGTCTAGGTCATCTTGTAGCCTCCTACTATCTTCCTCCGTCTTAATCCTTCTCATAATTTTTGCATCGTCAGCAAACAATGAGAGGAACGATTCTATACCCTCTGCGAGATCATTTACAAATATCAGAAACTGTATAGGTCCAAGGACTGAATCTCGTGAGACTCCACTGGTGACCCTTCGCCAATCTGAGATGTCACCTCTCACTTTTGTCTGTTGCTTAGATACTCCCTTATCCAACAGTGTTCCTTCCCTTTCACTCCTGCCTGTATCTCCAGCTTTTGCACTAGACTCTGTGTGGTACTATGTCAAAGGCTTGCTGGCAATCCAAAAATATGCAGCCTGCCCACCCCTCTCATTCTTGCATGACTTTTGCTGCCTGCTTGTTAGATACCTGCTTAATGGGGGTTCTGGGAGTTCTTCTACTCCCAAAGCCCGTCCAGTGGCCAGGCTTGACTTGTGAGAATTTGGTCCACCAGGTTGTTGCTTGGAGCGGTCTGCAAGCCCATATGACAGCCCGATTGGTCCGGCACTCCTTGAAGAAACCAATCAAGTTTTCTCTTGAAGATGTTCACGGTTGTTCCGGCAATATTTCCTATGCTCGCTGGGAGGATGTTGAAGAACCGTGGAACTCTGATGTTTATAAGGTGTTCTCTGACTGTGCCTATGGCACCCCTGCCCTTCACTGGTTCTATTGTTACAGCCAGAGTCGTAGAACTCAATTAATCCTGTGAGGCAGGACTTGCCATCCCTGAACCCATGTTGCTGATGTGTTATAAAATTCTTTCGCTGCCGATGTTCCACTAGCTTATTTTGCACAATCTTCTCCATCACATTGCATGGTATGCAAGTTAGGGACACTGGCCTGCAGTTAAGTGTCTCCTGTCTATCCCCCTTCTTGTATGTCGTGACTACATTAGCCATCTTCCAAATGTTTAGCAGTTCCCACAGTTACCAGTGATTTGTTATACACTATGGATAGTGGCAGGCACAATGATTCTACTACTTCCTTTAGGATCCAAGGGGATATTCCATCTCGGTTCTATAGCCTTTGTCACATCCAACTCTAGCAAGAGCTTCCTTACATTCCCCGCTGTTAATGCCAAACTCTTTTAGTGGTGTCTGGTTAACTATTCCCTCTCTTATCTCTGGAACTTCTCCTTGAACCAATGTGAAGACCTCCAGGAATTTCTTATTTAGTTCCTCGCACACTCCTTTGTTATTTTGTAGTGAATCTGTCTGTCCCTATCCTCAGTTTTATTACCTGTTCCTTCACTGTTGTTTTCTCCTGATGTGGCTGTGCAGCAATTTAGGTTGAGTCTTTGCCTTGCTTACGATGACATTTTTGTATTGCCCTTCTGCCTCTCTTCTCATCCTGACATATTCATTCCTGGCACTCTGGTATCTTTCTCTGCTCTAATGTGTCCTGTTTTTCCTTTAGTTTTCTCCACGCCCTTGTACCTCGTTGCTTAGCTAGCCTACATCTCTGATTAAACCATGTGTGTGTGTGTGTGTGTGTGTGTGTGTGTGTGTGTGTGTGTGTGTGTGTGTGTGTGTGTGTGTGTGTGTGTGTGTGTGTGTGTGTGTGTGTGAGTGTGTGTTTACTAGTTGTGTTTTTGCGGGGGTTGAGCTTTGCTCTGTGTGTGTGTGTGCGTGTGTGTGTGTGTGTGTGTGTGTGTGTGTGTGTGTTTACTAGTTGTGTTTTTGCGGGGGTTGAGCTTTGCTCTGTGTGTGTGTGTGTGTGGGTGTGTGTGTGTGTGTGTGTGTGTGTGTGTGTGTGTGTGTGTGTGTGTGTGTGTGTGTGTGTGTGTGTGTGTGTGTGTGTGTGTGTGTGTGTGTGTGTGTGTGTGTGTGTGTGTGTGTGTGTGTGTGTACTCACCTAGTTGTACTCACCTAGTTGTGTTTGCGGGGGTTGAGCTCTGGCTCTTTGGTCCCGCCTCTCAACCGTCAATCAACAGGTGTACAGATTCCTGAGCCTATCGGGCTCTGTCATATCTACACTTGAAACTGTGTATGGAGTCAGCCTCCACCACATCACCCCCTAATGCATTCCATTTGTCAACCACTCTGACATTAAAAAAGTTCTTTCTAATATCTCTGTGGCTCATTTGGGCACTCAGTTTCCACCTGTGTCCCCTTGTGCGTGTTCCCCTTGTGTTAAATAGACTGTCTTTATCTACCCTATCAATCCCCTTCAGAATCTTGAATGTGGTGATCATGTCCCCCCTAACTCTTCTGTCTTCCAGCGAAGTGAGGTTTAATTCCCGTAGTCTCTCCTCGTAGCTCATACCTCTCAGCTCGGGTACTAGTCTGGTGGCAAACCTTTGAACCTTTTCCAGTTTAGTCTTATCCTTGACTAGATATGGACTCCATGCTGGGGCTGCATACTCCAGGATTGGCCTGACATATGTGGTATACAAAGTTCTGAATGATTCTTTACACAAGTTTCTGAATGCCGTTCGTATGTTGGCCAGCCTGGCATATGCCGCTGATGTTATCCGCTTGATATGTGCTGCAGGAGACAGGTCTGGCGTGATATCAACCCCCAAGTCTTTTTCCTTCTCTGACTCCTGAAGAATTTCCTCTCCCAGATGATACCTTGTATCTGGCCTCCTGCTCCCTACACCTATCTTCATTACATTACATTTGGTTGGGTTAAACTCTAACAACCATTTGTTCGACCATTCCTTCAGCTTGTCTAGGTCTTCTTGAAGCCTCAAACAGTCCTCTTCTGTTTTAATCCTTCTCATAATTTTAGCATCGTCCGCAAACATTGAGAGAAATGAATCGATACCCTCCGGGAGATCATTTACATATATCAGAAACAAGATAGGACCGAGTACAGAGCCATGTGGGACTCCACTGGTGACTTCACGCCAATCGGAGGTCTCACCCCTCACCGTAACTCTCTGCTTCCTATTGCTTAGATACTCCCTTATCCACTGGAGCACCTTACCAGCTACACCTGCCTGTCTCTCCAGCTTATGTACCAGCCTCTTATGCGGTACTGTGTCAAAGGCTTTCCGACAATCCAAGAAAATGCAGTCCGCCCAGCCCTCTCTTTCTTGCTTAATCTGTGTCACCTGATCGTAGAATTCTATCAAGCCTGTAAGGCAAGATTTACCCTCCCTGAATCCATGTTGGCGATTTGTCACGAAGTCCCTTCTCTCCAGATGTGTTACCAGGTTTTTTCTCACGATCTTCTCCATCACCTTGCATGGTATACAAGTCAAGGACACTGGCCTGTAGTTCAGTGCCTCTTGTCTGTCGCCCTTTTTGTATATTGGGACCACATTCGCCGTCTTCCATATTTCTGGTAGGTCTCCCGTCTCTAGTGATTTACTATACACTATGGAGAGTGGCAAGCAAAGTGCCTCTGCACACTCTTTCAGAACCCATGGTGAGATCCCATCTGGACCAACCGCCTTTCTAACATCCAGATCCAGCAGGTGTCTCTTGACCTCCTCTCTCGTAATTTCGAACTCCTCCAA
Organism: Procambarus clarkii; assembly: GCF_040958095.1. NCBI lineage: Eukaryota > Metazoa > Arthropoda > Malacostraca > Decapoda > Cambaridae > Procambarus > Procambarus clarkii. The sequence continues at coordinate 17,139,134 of NC_091153.1, forward strand.
GGCCGCCTGGTTTACTTCCCTTTCTCCTAGCACAGTGACCTCACCCTGTTCTATTGTGAAGACCTCCTGGAACCTCTTGTTGAGTTCCTCACACACCTCTCTGTCATTCTCTGTATACCTGTCCTCGCCTGTTCTAAGTTTCAATACCTGTTCTTTCACTGTTGTTTTCCTTCTGATGTGACTGTGGAGTAGCTTTGGTTCGGTCTTGGCTTTGTTTGCTATATCATTTTCAAAAATTTTCTCTGCTTCTCTTCTCACCCTGACGTACTCATTCCTGGTTCTCTGGTATCTCTCCCTGCTTTCTGGTGTTCTGTTATTCCGGAAGTTCCTCCACGCCTTCTTGTTCAGTTTCTTCGCTTCCATACATGCCCTATTATACCATGGATTCTTTTGTTGCTTCTCGGATTTTTCCCTTTGGGCCGGGATGAACCTGTTTACTGCCTCCTGACACTTTTGGGTAACATAGTCCATCATACCCTGTACAGACTTGTCTCTGAGGTCTGTGTCCCAAGGTATTTCACTTAGGAAACTTCTCATCTGTTCATAATTCCCCTTTCGGTATGCCAGCCTTTTGATTCCTAGTTCTTTTTGGGGGAAGATAAGTCCTAGCTCTACCAGGTACTCAAAGTTCAATACACTGTGATCACTCATTCCCAAGGGCGCTTCCATCTTAACTTCCCTTATATCCCATTCATTTAGGGTAAATATCAAATCAAGCATTGCTGGTTCATCTTCTCCTCTCATTCTTGTTGGCTCTTTGGTATGCTGGCTTAGAAAGTTTCTTGTTGCCACGTCCAGCAGCTTAGCTCTCCATGTTTCTGGTCCTCCATGCGGGTCTCTGTTCTTCCAATCTATCTTCCCATGGTTGAAGTCTCCCATAATTAGTAGTCCAGATCCATTCCTGCTAGCAACAGAAGCTGCTCTTTCTATTATGTTAATGGTGGCCATGTTGTTTCTATCATATTCCTGTCTAGGTCTTCTGTCATTTGGTGGTGGATTATATATGACTGCGACTATAATTTTTTTCCCTCCATTTGTTACAGTACCTGCTATGTAGTCACTGAAACCTTCACAGCCCTGAATATCCATCTCCTCAAAATCCCAGCCTTTTCTTACCAGCAGAGCTACACCACCCCCACCTCTTCCTTCCCTCTCTTTCCGCATAACATAATAGTCCTGTGGAAACACTGCATTTGTTATTGTTTTCGTGATCTTTGTTTCTGTGAGGGCTATTATGTCTGGGTTTTCCTCTAGTACCAGTTCTCCAAGCTCATTTGCTTTATTTGTAATTCCATCTATGTTAGTGTACATCGCTTTGAGGCTCACTTTCTTCTGTCCCTTCTCAAATCGCCTCCTTGGTGAGTGTTCTGCTGGTGGGGGAGGCTGTTCCATGGGTGTGAGGACCTGTGAGGTGGGTAACAGGATCTCAGAGGATACTGGAATGAGGGGCGGGGGATCCAGTGAAGGGGGAGGGACAGGGAGGGTATGGGGTGAAAGGGGAGGGAGGACGGGAAGGAAAGGGGGGGAGGGAGGACTCGGGAGGAGGGGAGGGGTAGAAGGGTGGGGATTGGGTGTGGGGGGAGGGAGATTTGGCTGAACTTTTGAGTGGGGGCAGGGAGGGTTTGGGGTAGGGGGGTTTTCTATGCAGAGGAGGGAGGCGGGGTTGTCCTCCCTTCTGGTGTTACTGGGTAGCTGGTTGTGGGTTCCCCCCTCGCCTCTGGGGGTGTTGTGTTGGGAGCTGTGACTTCCTGGTTTTCCCCTCTCGCCCTGCGCCTCTTCCTTGCTTCTGCCGCCACGGCTCTCTCCTCCCTTGTCATGTCTCGCTGGAGGAATACATTTTTTAATTTTCCCACGTTTTTCAGGGAGCTCTTCCTTGATAGGATCCTCTCCTTTGTGTTCTCGTTTGCAAACACTATCTTTATCATTCGGTCTCGGTCTTTGTTGTACCGGCCTAGCCTGAAAACCTTCTCAATGCTATGCTCGGCCCCTTCCATGTCTAGTGCCTTTAGTACTTCATTCACTGCTGCTTTGTCCTTGTCATTCCACTCTGTCCTATTGGTTCCTTCCTGTTCCCTAATACCCACAGCAACCACTGATCTTTTCCTTTCCAGCAGTTGGCTAGTGGAGCGTGCCGCCTCCTGCGAGGTGGCTGCTTTCATGGCCACCTCCATCACTGCAGTCATTACTTCAGAGTTATTTTTTTTTAGTATTTCCGCAAATGTTGCTTTTATTGTGGCATTCTCATCCAGAAAACTATTACCACCTTCTCCCTGGGTGGTTTTCTGACTCTCAGCCTCGATACCATTCTCTTTGAGGGTTCTAATCTCCTCCTTTGCTGCTGTCAGCTCTCTTTTCTGGTTGCTTATTTCGTTCTTCATTTCCTGCATCATTTCTTGCATCTCACTCTTGATGTCCTCCAGAAACTGGGCGAACATTTTCTTCATCTCGTCACCTTGGCTCTTTCCTGCTCCCCTGGGACCTCTGGCTGCCATCTTGACCCTGTTGGGATGGGGGAGGGAGAGAGAGAGAGAGGGGGAGAGAGAGAGAGAGAGAGAGAGAGAGAGAGAGAGAGAGAGAGAGAGAGAGAGAGAGAGAGAGAGAAAGGGAGTGATAAAGGGAGAGATAAATGGGAGGGTGGGGGGGGATCCGACCCTTCCACTGAAGTGAGAAGAAGGTAGAAGGGGAGGGGGGGGGGGAGGAGATGGAGAGAGAGGCGGGAGGGAGAGGAGAGGGAGAGAGTGGATGAGGAAGAGAGCGGGTGAGGGAGAGAGCGGGTAAGGGAGAGAGGGGGGGAGGTGTGTGTGTGTGTGTGTGGGCAGAGAGGGAGGGGGAAGGAAAGAGAGGGATGGGGAGGGAGGGGGAAGGAAAGAGAGGGAGGGAGAGGGGGAGGGAGGGAGGGAGAGAGAGAGAGAGAGAGGGAGAGAGAGAGAGAGAGAGAGAGAGAGAGAGAGAGAGAGAGAGAGAGAGAGAGAGAGAGAGAGAGAGAGAGAGAGAGAGAGAGAGAGAGAGAGAGAGAGAGAGAGAGAGAGAGAGAGAGAGAGAGAGAGAGAGAGAGAGAGAGAGAGAGAGAGCAGGAGAGAGAGAGCAGGAGAGAGATAGTGGGAGTGGGAGAGAGGGAGAGTGGGGAGGGGAAGAGTGTGTGTATGGGCGATGCGGGGGACTGGGGGGTGGGGGGGGGGCGGAGATGGCGACTAAGTCAGGTCAGGTCAGGTGGTGGGGTCAAGAGGGGGGGGGATAGTAAGGTCTATCCCAGGTGTTAATGCCTTTTCCCCTGACTGAACAATTGTGTGTGTGTGTGCGCGTGCACGTGTGTGTGTGCGTGCACGTGTGTGTGTGTCTGTTTTAGCGTGTGCACACTTGTGTGCGTGTATACGTACGTGGGCGGGCGTGCTTGTATGTGTCAAGATATCCCTTATGCGTTACCTCTGCCTAAATGAGCCACTCTGAGATTTTTAAATATATTTGATATCCTGAACGAGAATTTGATAATCTTTTACCTCAATCTGTACACCTGATTAATTGACCAGAGAGGGGTACATACCAGACTGCCTCCCGCTCACACAACCAGATGAGCGATGTATGATGACGATGTTTATCCTTCGTTGTCTCCCACTAGGTGATTCACTAAATGCTGGTAGATTGATGAGGTCTTCTTCTCTGTCTACACAAAGCTCTGGAGTCAGTCACTGTATCGTTATGTGACAGTTCACTAATTCACTGTACCACTGATCACAGTCACCACTCACAGCACAATCAGGTAGCTCCACGGCGGGTCGTCCCACCCGGTCAGGTCACACACTTACATGCACCGGTGATGCCCTAGCTCCACTTTTCGTTTCTTCGCCAAATCTTCGCACTATCGCTAGCGATATGACTATGCTATGTTGCACCCTGCTAGCTACACACTGCGAGAGGCCAAATACTATGATCTAGCCTCTATACTCCTTCAATGTCCCGAGAAATTGACGAATTTCCGCGGACCTCACTAATCGCGTGTCTCCTACAGACTCCCGCGGCGACGTATCCGATGTGTGTGTGTGTGTGTGTGTGTGTGTGTGTGTACTCACCTTGTTGCACTCACCTATTTGTGCTTGCGGGGGGTTGAGCTTTGGCTCTTTGGTCCCGCCTCTCAACTGTCAATCAACTGGTGTATAGATTCCTGAGCCTACTGGGCTCTATCATATCTACATTTAAAACTGTGTATGGAGTCAGCCTCCACCACATCACTGCCTAATGCATTCCATCCGTTAACTACTCTGACACTGAAAAAGTTCCTTCTAACGTCCCTGTGGCTCATGTGCGTACTCAGTTTCCACCAATGTCCCCTTGTTCGCGTACTAACAGTGTTGAATAGTTTATCCTTGTTTACCCGGACGATTCCTCTTAGGATTTTGTAGGTTGTGATCATGTCTCCCGTTATTCTTCTGTCTTCCAGTGTCGTAAGGTGCATTTCCCGCAGCCTTTCCTCGTAACTCATGTCTCTTAGTTCTGGGACTAGTCTAGTGGCATACCTTTGGACTTTTCCCAGCTTCGTCTTGTGCTTGACAAGGTACGGGCTCCATGCTAGGGCTGCATACTCCAGGATTGGTCTTATATATGTGGTGTACAAGATTCTGAATGATTCTTTACACAGGTTCCTGAACGCTGTTCTGATGTTAGCCAGCCCCGCATATGCCGCAGACGTTATTATTTTTATGTGGGCTTCAGGAGACAGGTTTGGTGTGATATCAATTCCTAGATCTTATTCTCTGTCTGTTTCATTAAGTATTTCATCTTCTATTCTGTATCCTGTGTCTGGCCTCCTGTTTCCACTGCCTAGTTTCATTACTTTGCAGTTACTCGGGTTGAACTTCAACAGCCATTTGTTGGACCATTCACTCAGTCTGTCTAGGTCATCTTGTAGCCTCCTACTATCATCCTCTGTTTCAATCCTCCTCATTAATTTTGCATCATCAGCAAAAATGGAGAGAAACGAGTCTATGCCCTCTGGGAGATCATTTACATATACCAGAAACAGTATAGGTCCAAGGACTGACCCCTGCGGGACTCCACTTGTAACGTCTCGCCAATCTCAGACCTTACCCCTCACATTGACTCGTTGTCTCCTGTTGCTTAGGTACTCCTTTATCCAATGGAGTACCTTCCCTTTCACTCCAGCCTGCATCTCCAGCTTTTTCACTTGCCTCTTGTGTGGTACTGTATCAAAGGCTTTCTAACAATCAGTGACCGAAGAACAGTGTGTGTGTGTGTGTGTGTGTGTGTGTGTGTGTGTGTGTGTGTGTGTGTGTGTGTGTGTGTGTGTGTGTGTGTGTGTGTGTGTGTGTGTGTGTGTGTGTGTGTGTGTGTGTGTGTGTGTGTGTGTGTGTGTGTGTGTATGTGTGTGTGTGTGTGTGTGTGTGTGTGTGTGTGTGTGTGTGTGTGTGTGTGTGTGTGTGTGTGTGTGTGTGTGTGTGTGTGTGTGTGTGTGTGTGTGTGTGTGTGTGTGTGTGTGTGTGTGTGTGTGTGTGTGTGTGTTTGTGTGTGTGTGTACTCACCTACTTGTACTCACCTAGTTGTGCTTGCGGGGGTTGAGCTCTGGCTCTTTGGTCCCGCCTCTCAACTGTCAATCAACAGGTGTACAGGTTCCTGAGCCTATTGGGCTCTATCATATCTACACTTGAAACTGTGTATGGAGTCAGCCTCCACCACATTGCTTCCTAATGCATTCCATTTGTCAACCACTCTGACACTAAAAAAGTTCTTTCTAACATCTCTGTGGCTCATTTGGGTACTCAGTTTCCACCTGTGTCCCCTAGTGCGTGTGCCCCTTGTGTTAAATAGCCTGTCTTTATCAACCCTGTTGATTCCCTTGAGAATCTTGAATGTGGTGATCATGTCCCCCTTAACTCTTCTGTCTTCCAACAAAGTGAGGTTCAATTCCCGTAGTCTCTCCTCGTAGCTCATACCTCTCAGCTCGGGTACTAGTCTAGTGGCAAACCTTTGAACCTTTTCCAGTTTAGTCTTATGCTTGACTACATATGGACTCCATGCTGGAGCCGCATACTCCAGGATTGGTCTGACATATGTGGTATATAATGTTCTGAAAGATTCCTTGCACAAGTTTCTAAAGGTCGTTCTTATGTTAGCCAACCTGGCATATGCTGCTGATGTTATCCTCTTGATATGAGCTTCAGGGGACAGGTCTGGCGTTATATCAACCCTCAGGTCTTTCTCTCTCTCTGACTCTTGAAGTATTTCATCTCCCAAGTGAGACCTTGTATCGGGTCTCCTGCTTCCTACCCCTATCTTCATTACATTATATTTGCTTGGGTTAAACTCTAACATCCATTTGTTCGACCATTCCTGCAGCTTGTCCAGGTCTTCTTGAAGCCTCAAGCTGTCCTCCTCTGTCTTAATCCTTCTCATAATTTTGGCGTCGTCAGCAAACATTGAGAGGAATGAGTCTATACCCTCTGCGAGATCATTTACGTATATCAGAAACAGGATAGGTCCAAGTACAGAGCCCTGTGGGACTCTACTGGTGACTTCACGCTATTCTGAGGTCTCACCCCTCACTATAACTCTGCTTCCTATTGCTTAGGTATTCCCTTATCCACTGGAGCGCCCTACCAGTTACTCCTGCCTGTTTCTCCAGCTTATGCATCAACCTTTTATGGGGTACTGTGTCAAAGGCTTTCCGACAGTCCAAAAAAATGCAGTCCGCCCATCCTCCTCTTTCTTGCTTAATCTTTGTCACCTGATCATAGAATTCTATCAAGCCTGTAAGGCAAGATTTACCCTCCCTGAACCCATGTTGATGGGTTGTCACGAAGTCTCTTCTCTCCAGATGTGTTACTAGGTTTTTTCTCACAATCTTCTCCATCACCTTGCATGGTATACAAGTTAAGGACACTGGCCTGTAGTTCAGTGCCTCTTGTCTGGCACCCTTTTTAAATATTGGTACTACATTAGCAGTCTTCCATACTTCTGGTAGGTCTCCCGTTTCCAGTGACCTACTATACACCATGGAGAGTGGCAAGCAAAGTGCTCCTGCACACTCTTTCAATACCCATGGTGAGATTCCATCCGGCCCAACAGCTTTTCTCACATCCAGCTCCAATAGGTGCTTCTTGACCTCATCTCTTGTAATTTCGAACCTTTCCAAGGTCACCTGGTTTGCTGCCACCTCTCCTAGCGCCGTGACTTCTCCCTGTTCTATTGTAAAGACCTCCTGGAACCTTTTGTTGAGTTCTTCACACACCTCTTTGTCATTCTCTGTGTACCTGTCCTCGCCCACCCTAAGTTTCATCACCTGTTCCTTCACTGTTGTCTTCCTCCTGATGTGACTGTGTAGTAGCTTTGGTTCGGTCTTGCCTTTATTAGCTATATCATTTTCATACCTTTTCTCAGCTGCTCTTCTCACACTGACATACTCGTTCCTGGTTCTCTGGTTTCTCTCTCTACTTTCTGGTGTTCTGTTATTACGGAAGTTCCTCCATGCCCTTTTGTTCAGCTCCTTTGGTTTCATACATTCCCTATTAAACCACGGATTCTTCCTTTGCTTCTCTGTTTTTTCCTGTCGAGCTGGGACAAACCTGCTTACAGCCTCCTGACATTTTTGGGTGACATAGTCCATCATGTCTTGTACGGACTTGGTTCCGAGTTCTGTGTCCCAATGTATATCCCATAGGAAAATATATGTGTGTGTGTGTGTGTGTGTGTGTGTGTGTGTGTGTGTGTGTGTGTGTGTGTGTGTGTGTGTGTGTGTGTGTGTGTGTGTTTATGTGTGTGTGTGTGTTTGTGTGTTTGTGTGTGTGTGTGTGTGTGTGTGTGTGTGTGTGTGTGTGTGTGTGTGTGTGTGTGTGTGTGTGTGTGTGTGTGTGTGTGTGTGTGTGTGTGTGTGTGTGTGTGTGTGTGTGTGTTTACTAGTTGTGTTTTGCGGGGGTTGAGCTTTGCTCTTTCGGCCCGCCTCTCAACTGTCAATCAACTGTTTACTAACTTTTTTTTTTTTTTTTTTTTTTTCTTCAACACCACACACACACACCCCAGGAAGCAGCCCGTGACATCTGACTAACTCCCAAGTACCTATTTACTGCTAGGTAACAGGGGCACTTAGGGTGAAAGAAACTTTGCCCATTTGTTTCTGCCTCGTGCGGGAATCGAACCCGCGCCACAGAATTACGAGTCCTGCGCGCTATCCACCAGGCTACGAGGCCCCCTAGACACACACACACCCCCTGTACTCACCTAGTTGTACTCACCTAGTTGTGTTTGCGGGGGTTGAGCTCTGGCTCTTTGGTCCCGCCTCTCAACCGTCAATCAACAGGTGTACAGATTCCTGAGCCTATCGGGCTCTGTCATATCTACACTTGAAACTGTGTATGGAGTCAGCCTCCACCACATCACCCCCTAATGCATTCCATTTGTCAACCACTCTGACACTAAAAAAGTTCTTTCTAATATCTCTGTGGCTCATTTGGGCACTCAGTTTCCACATGTGTCCCCTTGTGCGTGTTCCCCTTGTGTTAAATAGACTGTCTTTATCTACCCTATCAATCCCCTTCAGAATCTTGAATGTGGTGATCATGTCCCCCCTAACTCTTCTGTCTTCCAGCGAAGTGAGGTTTAATTCCCGTAGTCTCTCCTCGTAGCTCATACCTCTCAGCTCGGGTACTAGTCTGGTGGCAAACCTTTGAACCTTTTCCAGTTTAGTCTTATCCTTGACTAGATATGGACTCCATGCTGGGGCTGCATACTCCAGGATTGGCCTGACATATGTGGTATACAAAGTTCTGAATGATTCTTTACACAAGTTTCTGAATGCCGTTCGTATGTTGGCCAGCCTGGCATATGCCTCTGATGTTATCCGCTTGATATGTGCTGCAGGAGACAGGTCTGGTGTGATATCAACCCCCAAGTCTTTTTCCTTCTCTGACTCCTGAAGAATTTCCTCTCCCAGATGATACCTTGTATCTGGCCTCCTGCTCCCTACACCTATCTTCATTACATTACATTTGGTTGGGTTAAACTCTAACAACCATTTGTTCGACCATTCCTTCAGCTTGTCTAGGTCTTCTTGAAGCCTCAAACAGTCCTCTTCTGTTTTAATCCTTCTCATAATTTTAGCATCGTCCGCAAACATTGAGAGAAATGAATCGATACCCTCTGGGAGATCATTTACATATATCAGAAACAAGATAGGACCGAGTACAGAGCCCTGTGGGACTCCACTGGTGACTTCACGCCAATCGGAGGTCTCACCCCTCACCGTAACTCTCTGCTTCCTATTGCTTAGATACTTCCTTATCCACTGGAGCACCTTACCAGCTACACCTGCCTGTCTCTCCAGCTTATGTACCAGCCTCTTATGCGGTACTGTGTCAAAGGCTTTCCGACAATCCAAGAAAATGCAGTCCGCCCAGCCCTCTCTTTCTTGCTTAATCCGTGTCACCTGATCGTAGAATTCTATCAAGCCTGTAAGGCAAGATTTACCCTCCCTGAATCCATGTTGGCGATTTGTCACGAAGTCCCTTCTCTCCAGATGTGTTACCAGGTTTTTTCTCACGATCTTCTCCATCACCTTGCATGGTATACAAGTCAAGGACACTGGCCTGTAGTTCAGTGCCTCTTGTCTGTCGCCCTTTTTGTATATTGGGACCACATTCACCGTCTTCCATATTTCTGGTAGGTCTCCCGTCTCTTGTGACTTACTATACACTATGGAGAGTGGCAGGCAAAGTGCCTCTGCACACTCTTTCAGTACCCATGGTGAGATCCCATCTGGACCAACAGCCTTTCTAACATCCAGATCCAGCAGGTGTCTCTTGACCTCCTCTCTCGTAATTTCGAACTCCTCCAAGGCCGCCTGGTTTACCTCCCTTTCTCCTAGCACAGTGACCTCACCCTGTTCTATTGTGAAGACCTCCTGGAACCTCTTGTTGAGTTCCTCACACACCTCTCTGTCATTCTCTGTATACCTGTCCTCGCCTGTTCTAAGTTTCAATACCTGTTCTTTCACTGTTGTTTTCCTTCTGATGTGACTGTGGAGTAGCTTTGGTTCAGTCTTGGCTTTGTTTGCTATATCATTTTCAAAATTTTTCTCTGCTTCTCTTCTCACCCTGACGTACTCATTCCTGGTTCTCTGGTATCTCTCTTTGCTTTCTGGTGTTCTGTTATTCCGGAAGTTCCTCCACGCCTTTTTGTTCAGTTTTTTCGCTTCCATACATGCCCTATTATACCATGGATTCTTCTGTTGCTTCTCGGATTTTTCCCTTTGGGCCGGGATGAACCTGTTTACTGCCTCCTGACACTTTTGGGTAACATAGTCCATCATACCCTGTACAGACTTATCTCTGAGGTCTGTGTCCCAAGGTATTTCACTTAGGAAACTTCTCATCTGTTCATAATTCCCCTTTCGGTATGCCAGCCTTTTGATTCCTAGTTCTTTTTGGGGGGAGATAAGTCCTAGCTCTACCAGGTACTCAAAGTTCAATACACTGTGATCACTCATTCCCAAGGGCGCTTCCATCTTAACTTCCCTTATATCCCATTCATTTAGGGTAAATATCAAATCAAGCAATGCTGGTTCATCTTCTCCTCTCATTCTTGTTGGTTGTTTGGTGTGCTGGCTTAGAAAGTTTCTTGTTGCCACGTCCAGCAGCTTAGCTCTCCATGTTTCTGGTCCTCCATGCGCGTCTCTGTTCTTCCAATCTATCTTCCCATGGTTGAAGTCTCCCATAATTAGTAGTCCAGATCCATTCCTGCTAGCAACAGAAGCTGCTCTTTCTATTATGTTAATGGTGGCCATGTTGTTTCTATCATATTCCTGTCTAGGTCTTCTGTCATTTGGTGGTGGATTATATATGACTGCGACTATAATTTTTTTCCCTCCATTTGTTACAGTACCTGCTATGTAGTCACTGAAACCTTCGCAGCCCTGAATATCCATCTCCTCAAAATCCCAGCCTTGTCTTACCAGCAGAGCTACACCACCCCCACCTCTTCCTTCCCTCTCTTTCCTCATAACATAATAGTCCTGTGGGAACACTGCATTTGTTATCGTTTTCGTGATCTTTGTTTCTGTGAGGGCTATTATGTCTGGGTTTTCCTCTAGTACCAGTTCTCCAAGCTCATTTGCTTTATTTGTAATTCCATCTATGTTTGTGTACATCGCTTTGAGGCTCACTTTCTTCTGTCCCTTCTCAAATCGCCTCCTTGGTGAGTGTTCTGCTGGTGGGGGAGGCTGTTCCATGGGTGTGAGGACCTGTGAGGTGGATAACAGGGTCTCAGAGGATACTGGGATGAGGGGCGGGGGATCCAGTGAAGGGGGAGGGACATTGAGGGTATGGGGTGAAAGGGGAGGGAGGACGGGAAGGAAAGGGGGGGAGGGAGGACTCGGGAGGAGGGGAGGGGTAGAAGGGTGGGGATTGGGTGTGGGGGGAGGGAGTGTGTGTGTGTGTGTGTGTGTGTGTGTGTGTGTGTGTGTGTGTGTGTGTGTGTGTGTGTGTGTGTGTGTGTGTGTGTGTGTGTGTGTGTGTGTGTGTGTGTGTGTACTCGCCTAGTTGTACTCACCTAGTTGTGTCTGCAGGATCGAGCATTGACTCTTGGATCCCGCCTTTCGAGCATCAGTTGTTTACAGCAATGACTCCTGTCCCATTTCCCTATCATACCTGGTTTTTAAATTATGAATAGTATTTGCTTCCACAACCTGTTCCTGAAGTGCATTCCATTTTCCCACTACTCTCACGCTAAAAGAAAACTTCCTAACATCTCTGTGACTCATCTGAGTTTCAAGCTTCCATCCATGTCCCCTCGTTCTGTTACTATTCCGTGTGAACATTTCGTCTATGTCCACTCTGTCAATCCCTCTGAGTATCTTATACGTTCCTATCATGTCCCTCCTCTCCCTTCTTCTTTCTAGTGTCGTAAGGCACAGTTCCCTCAGGCGCCCCTCATACCCCATCCCTCGTAGCTCTGGGACGAGTCTCGTTGCAAACCTCTGAACCTTTTCCAGTTTCATTATATGCTTCTTCAGATGGGGACTCCATAATGAGGCGGCATACTCTAAGACTGGCCTTACGTAGGCAGTGTAAAGCGCCCTAAATGCCTCCTTACTTAGGTTTCTGAATGATGTTCTAACTTTTGCCAGTGTAGAGTACGCTGCTGTCGTTATCCTATTTATATGTGCCTCAGGAGATAGATTAGGTGTTACGTCCACCCCCAGGTCTCTTTTATGCTTCGTTACAGGTAGGCTGTTCCCCTTCATTGTGTACTGTCACTTTGGTCTCCTATCTCCTAGTCCCATTTCCATAACTTTACATTTGCTCCTGTTGAATTCCAGCAGCCATTTCTCTGACCATCTCTGCAACCTGTTCAGGTCCTCTTGGAGGATCCTGCAATCCTCATCTGTCACAACTCTTCTCATCAACTTTGCGTCATCCGCAAACATCGACATGTAGGACTCTACGCCTGTAAACATGTCGTTAACATATACAAGAAATAGAATTGGTCCCAGCACCGATCCTTGTGGTACTCTACTTGTTACTGTTCGCCAGTCCGACTTCTCGCCCCTTACCGTAACTCTTTGGCTCCTTCCTGTTAGGTAGTTCCTTATCCATGCTAGGACCTTTCCCCCCACCCCCGCCTGCCTCTCGAGCTTGAACAGCAGTCTCATGTGCGGTACTGTATCAAAGGCATTTTGGCAGTCCAGAAATGTGTGTGTGTGTGTGTGTGTGTGTGTGTGTGTGTGTGTGTGTGTGTGTGTGTGTGTGTGTGTGTGTGTGTGTGTGTGTGTGTGTGTGTGTGTGTGTGTGTGTGTGTGTGTGTGTGTGTGTGTGTGTGTGTATTTACCTTTTTGTACTCACCTATTTGTGCTTGCGGGGGGTTGAGCTCTGGCTCTTTGGTCCCGCCTCTCAACTGTCAATCAACTGGTGTACAGATTCCCGAGCCTACTGGGCTCTATCATATCTACATTTGAAACTGTGTATGGAGTCAGCCTCCACCACATCACTGCCTAATGCATTCTATCCATTAACTACTCTGACACTGAAAAAGATCCTTCTATCGTCCCTGTGGCTCATGTGCGTACTCAGTTTCCACCTGTGTCCCCTAGTTTTCGTTCTACCAGTGTTGAATAGTTTATCCTTGTTTACCCGGTCGATTCCCCTGAGGATTTTGTACGTTGTGATCATGTCTCCCGTTATTCTTCGGTCTCCCAGTGTCGTAAGGTGCATTTCCGCAGCCTTTCCTCGTAACTCATATCTCTTAGTTCTGGGACTAGTCTAGTGGCATACCTTTGGACTTTTTCCAGCTTCGTCTTGTGCTTGACAAGGTACGGGCTCCATGCTAGGGCCGCATACTCCAGGATTGGTCTTATATTTGTGGTGTACAAGATTCTGAAGGATTCCTTACACAGGTTCCTGAACGCTGTTCTGATGTTAGCCAGCCTCGCATATGCCGCAGACGTTATTCTTTTTATGTGGACTTCAGGAGACAGGTTTGGTGTGATATCAACTCCTAGATCTTTCTCTCTGTTCGTTTCATTAAGTACTTCATCTCCTATTCTGTATCCTGTGTCAGGCCTCCTATTTCCACTGCCTAGTTTCATTACTTTGCAGTTACTCGGGTTGAACTTCAACAGCCATTTGTTGGACCATTCACTCAGTCTGTCTAGGTCATCTTGTAGCCTCCTACTATCATCCTCTGTTTCAATCCTCCTCATAAATTTTGCATCATCAGCAAAAATGGAGAGAAACGAGTCTATGCCCTCTGGGAGATCATTTACATATACCAGAAACAGTATAGGTCCAAAGACTGACCCCTGCGGGACTCCACTTGTAACGTCTCGCCAATCTCAGACCTTACCCCTCACATTGACTCGTTGTCTCCTGTTGCTTAGGTACTCCTTTATCCAATGGAGTACCTTCCCTTTCACTCCAGCCTGCATCTCCAGCTTTTTCACTTGCCTCTTGTGTGGTACTGTATCAAAGGCTTTCTGACAATCAGTGACCGAAGAACAGTGTGTGTGTGTGTGTGTGTGTGTGTGTGTGTGTGTGTGTGTGTGTGTGTGTGTGTGTGTGTGTGTGTGTGTGTGTGTGTGTGTGTGTGTGTGTGTGTGTGTGTGTGTGTGTGTGTGTGTGTGTGTGTGTGTGTGTGTGTGTGTGTGTGTGTGTGTGTGTGTGTGTGTGTGTGTGTGTGTGTGTGTGTGTGTGTGTGTGTGTGTGTGTGTGTATGTGTGTGTGTGTGTGTGTGTGTGTGTGTACTCACCTAATTGTGCTTGCGGGGGTTGAGCTCTGGCTCTTTGGTCCCGCCTCTCAACCGTCAATCAACAGGTGTACAGGTTCCTGAGCCTATTGGGCTCAGGAACTTCATTGGCGTGAAGTGACTTCACGCCAATCTGAGGTCTCATCCCTCACTGTAACTCTCTGCTTCCTATTGCTTAGTTACTCCCTTATCCACTGCAGCGCCCTACCAGTTGCTCCTGCCTGTTTCTCCAGCTTATGTATCAACCTTTTATGGGGTACTGTGTCAAAGGCTTTCCGACAGTCCAAACAAATGCAGTCCACACATCCTTCTCTTTCTTGCTTAATCTTTGTCACCTGATCGTAGAATTCTATTAAGCCTGTAAGGAAAGATTTACCCTCCCTGAACCCATGTTGATGGGTTGTCACGAAGTCTCTTCTCTCCTGATGTGTTACTAGGTTTTTTCTCACAATCTTCTCCATCACATGTGTGTGTGTGTGTGTACTCACCTAGTTGTGCTTGCGGGGGTTGAGCTCTGGCTCTTTGGTCGCAGCTCTCAACCATCAATCAACAGGTGTACAGGTTCCTGAGCCTATTGGGCTCTATCATATCTACACTTGAAATTGTGTATGGAGACAGCCTCCACCACATTACTCCCTAATGCATTCCATTTGTCAACCACTCTGACACTAAAAAAGTTCTTTCTAATATCTCTGTGGCTCATTTGGGCACTCAGTTTCCACCTGTGTCCCCTAGTGCATGTGCCCCTTGTGTTAAATAGCCTGTCTTTATCAACCCTGTCGATTCCCTTGAGAATCTTGAATGTGGTGATCATGTTCCCTCTAACTCTTCTCTCTTCCAACGAAGTGAGGTTTAATTCCCGTAGTCTCTCCTCGTAGCTCATACCTCTCTGCTCGGGTACTAGTCTGGTGGAAAACCTTTGAACCTTTTCTAGTTTAGTCTTATGCTTAACTAGATATGGACTATATGCTGTAGCTGCATACTCCAGGATTGGTCTGACATTTGTGGTATACAACGTTCTGAAAGATTCCTTACACAAGTTTCTAAAGGTCGTTCTTATGTTAGCCAAACTGGCATATGCTGCTGATTTAACCTCTTGATATGAGCTTCAGGGGACAGGTCTGGCGTGATATCAACCCCCAGGTCTTTCTCTCTCTTTGACTCTTGAAGTATTTCATCTCCCAAATGATACCTTGTATCTGGTCTCCTGCTTCCTATCCCTATCTTCATTACATTACATTTGCTTGGGTTAAACTCTATCAGCCATTTGTTCGACCATTCCTGCAGCTTGTCCAGGTCTTCTTTAAGCCTCAAGCTGTCCTCTTCTGTCTTAATCCTTCTCATAATTTTGGCGTCGTCAGCAAACATTGAGAGGAATGAGTCTATACCCTCTGCGAGATCATTTACGTATATCAGAAACAGGATAGGTCCAAGCACAGAGCCCTGTGGGACTCTACTGGTGACTTCACGCTATTCTGAGGTCTCACCCCTCACTATAACTCTGCTTCCTATTGCTTAGGTATTCCCTTATCCACTGGAGCGCCCTACCAGTTACTCCTGCCTGTTTCTCCAGCTTATGCATCAACCTTTTATGGGGTACTGTGTCAAAGGCTTTCCGACAGTCCAAAAAAATGCAGTCCGCCCATCCTTCTCTTTCTTGGTTAATTTTTGTCACCTGATCGTAGAATTCTATCAAGCCTGTAAGGCAAAGTGTACCCTCCCTGAACTCATGTTGATGGGTTGTCACGAAGTCTCTTCTCTCGAGATGCGTTACTAGGTTTTTTCTCACAATCTTCTCCATCACCTTGCATGGTACACAAGTTAAGGACACTGGCCTGTAGTTCAGTGCCTCTTGTCTGTCACCCTTTTTGTATATTGGTACTACATTAGCAGTCTTCCATATTTCTCGTAGGTCTCCCGTTTCCAGTGACCTACTATACACTATGGAGAGTGGCAAGCAAAGTGCTCCTGCACACTCTTTCATTACCCATGGTGAGATTCCGTCCGGCCCAAAAGCTTTTCTCACATCCAGCTCCAATAGGTTCTTCTTGACCTCATCTCTTGTAATTTCGAACCTTTCCAAGGTCACCTGGTTTGATGCCACCTCTCTTAGTGCCGTGACTTCTCCCTGTTCTATTGTAAAGACCTCCTGGACCCTTCTGTTAAGTTCTTCACACACCTCTTTGTTATTCTCTGTGTACCTGTTCTTCGCCCACCCTAAGTTTCATCACCTGTTCCTTCACTGTTGTCTTCCTCCTGATGTGACTGTGTAGTAGCTTTGGTTCGGTCTTGGCTTTATTAGCTATATCATTTTCATACCTTTTCTCAGCTACTCTTCTCACACTGACATACTCGTTCCTGGTTCTCTGGTATCACTCTCTACTTTCTGGTGTTCTGTTATTACGGAAGTTCCTCCATGCCCTTTTGTTCAGCTCCTTTGCTTTCATACATTCCTTATTAAACCACGGATTCTTCCTCTGCTTCTCTGTTTTTTCCTGTCGGGCTGGGACAAACCTGCTTACAGCCTCCTGACATTTTTGGGTGACATAGTCCATTATGTCTTGTACGGACTTGGTTCCGAGTTCTGTGTCCCAATGTATATCCCATAGTAATTTATTCATCTCATAGTTTCCCTTTCGGTACGCCAGCCCTTTGTTACCCAGTTCTTTTTCGATGGTGGGGGGTGGGGGGTAATAATTCCTAGCTCTACCAGGTACTCAAAGTTCAATACACTGTGATCTCTCATTCCTAAAGGGGCTTCCAGCTTAACTTCCCTTATATCTGACTCATTTAGGGTAAATATCAGATCAAGCAAGGCTGGTTCATCCCCTCCTCTCATTCTTGTCTGTCCCTTGACGTGTTGACTTAAAAAGTTTCTTGTTGCCACATCCAGCAGCTTAGCTCTCCATGTGTCTGGGCCCCCATGTGGGTCTCTGTTCCCCCAATCTATCTTCCCATGGTTGAAGTCCCCCATGATTAGTAGTCTGGATCCGTTCCTGCTAGCTACAGAAGCTGCTCTCTATTATATTGATGGTGGCCAAGTTGTTTCTATCATATTCCTGCCTGGGTCTTCTGTCATTCGGTGGGGGGTTATATATGACTACTACTATAATTTTCTGTCCTCCAGTTGCTATGGTGCCTGATATGTAGTCACTGAAACCTTCACAGTTCTGAATTGCCATCTCTTCGAAACTCCAATCTTCTCTTAGTAGCAAAGCTACACCACCTCCTCCTCTCCCTTCTCTCTTTCCTCACTACATAGTAGCCCTGTGGAAACACTGCGTTTGTTAGTTTTCGTTAGCTTTGTTTCTGTGAGTGCTATTATGTCTGGGTTTTCTTCTAGTGCCCATTCTCCGAGTTCACTTGTTTTATATGTAATCCCATCTATGTTAGTGTACATTGCCTTGAAGCTCACTTTCTTCTGTTCATTTTCTTGTCCCTTTCTTGGCGAGCATTCTGCTGGTGTGGGAATCTGTTCTGTGGGTGAGAAGATCTGTGAGGTGGTTTGCAGGGTCTCAGAGGATTTTTGGGTGGGGGGGGGGTTAAGGGAAGGGGGGGACAGGTAGGGTGTGGGTTAAGGAGATACGGGGGACATGGAGGATACGGGGTGAGGGGGGAGGAGGGATAGGGAGGGTATGGGATGAAGGGGGAGGGGGGACAGGGGGGGAAAAGGTTGGAGGGGGGACATAATGGGAATGGGGAAGGGGTGACAGGGTCAGAATGGGGTGGGGGTGGAGGGAGGGTTGGGTGGGGGCAGGTAGGGTGAGGGGAAGGGAGGGTTTCTATGCAGAGGGGGGGAATTTCTATGTGTGTGTTTGTGTGAGTGGCTGGATGGGACAATATGTCTTCAGGAAGTCAGTATTTACGGAGCATCCTTATTCCATGAAGTAATCAGTGCCAAGCTTACAACAGCCATAAAAGTAACATATTACACCACGACTCGGGGAACAAAGTGAGGGGGGAGGGGAAGGTGATTTGTGAGAGATAGGAAGAATAGGGAGGAGGGAAAAGGGACTAAAAAAAAAGAAAATGATGAAAGACGAGTTGTCGATGGTGGTAAAAAATTTCGAGAAAAGACCAACCTAGTAAATCAGTAGACAAATACATTTTTTTTATCATACTTATGTATAATTTATAATAAATATAATATGCTAAAACAATAGGATATTCTTTACCTATTGGTCAAAATAGTGCTTACAGGTCTTAGCATGGGGCGAAATTTGAGCATCGCAGAACAGAAATTTCGAAACAGTTTTCTTCACTGGACTCTTGCATCGCACACTGGGTGATAATCGTTGCATTGTCGTGCTAGACGCCAGTTTTAAGTGTGCTGCAATATTCACTTGTTTCACCTCGGCTCATGTGCAGCTTTTGCAATGGGTTTCATGCTGCTTCTTGTAAGTGCTTGCAATGCAGTTAAATTTCTTGTTATCGTATTCATTAGTTCAGTAATTTTTTGGCTTGATTATCATCGTTGTAATTTGAACTTGTGTTTTTTTTCAGATTTGTATTTTTCATGGCAGATATTATACAAAGTAAACAATATATATTTCCCATACTTAGCTACTCTAGACCTCTCTCACTAACACATTTACAAGGCAAGTCTTGTACTGTTGGCAAAAAGACACATTTCTCATCTAAAAATCAAATAATTGTGTTAATGGGGTTACCAGCTCTGCTCATAATACTCCTTCAACGACTACTACTGCTATTACTATTGCTACCAGCTTTCTAAGTACTGAAACTGATCCTTGGTATTGCTACTAATGCTAGTACATGTAGTTAGTAGTACTAAATCTACTTGTACTCTGCTAATATTCATATTACTATTTCCAGCAAACCCGCAACGCAACGGTACCTATGATTCCCTTGTTACAACTTGTAATAAAGTTGTTATATCTTGTTATAACGTTTTTATGAGGTATTAGAACGTTGTTACAACTAGCAATATAGATTGTTACAACTTGTTAGGTGTTACAACTTCTTCGAACGTTGTAACAAGGTTTCGTCGTGTGGTTGACGGGTTTCAATTGCTACTCTGCTGCTAATATTCATAGTACTCCTCCAGCGAGTACTCCTACTTTATCTACTACTGTATTTAATGTCTCAAGTATTGTTAATGCTGCGGCATTTACTTTAACTAGTAGGGTCTCTGTAGTACTGTTGAGTTCGTTCTCTTATCACTATCGGGTTTCCCAGGTTCGAATCCCTGGCGAGATAGAAATGGTTGGGCACGTTCCAAAGCAACTAATGCCTCTGTTCACCTAGTAGAAACAATTACCCCGGGCCTAGTCAACTGTTGTGGTCTTACATCATGTGGCAGGTCAGTAATTTCACCTTGTGGGGCACCTCGTTCTGTCCAGCGTTCCCAGCGTCACTAAAATGATGTACTAAACTGCCCACATTTAATCTAACCGAGAATCTACGAATGCCCACATTATACCAACGGGCCAACACGGCAATTTTGCGAGCAGCTATGACTTATAGTACATCTTAAATTCGACGTTAGGGGATTTTTACTTCAAAATACGATGTGTTATGCGAGAGGACAGGTTGTAATTCAAGCCTAACGTATACACATACACAGGCTACCTGTCCCAGACCAAATTAGTTGAAATCTACAAGAACTACTGCTACGACATCTACAAGCAGTACAAACAAATTATCCCCCCCCCCTTACTGTTAATACTTCTGTCATGAATAATAATAATTGTATTCCCCATGAAAGTAATTCCTGGTATTATCATCACTCAAGCTCTCTCTGAAGATAAAATATAATGTATATAACCTGACCAGAGAAGATCACTAACACCGAAGGCACCATGTGGGAAGCTAGGCTAGACGCATAATGACCCTCTCTGACACATTCACACACCTGGTGATCATTATAACCCTATCTGACACATTCACACACCTGTTGATCATAATAACCCTCTCTGACACATTTACACACCTGGAGATCATTATAACCCTCTCTGACACATTCACACACCTGTTGATCATAATAACCCTCTCTGACACATTCACACACCTGCGGATCATAATAACCCCCTCTGACACATTCCCACACCTGCGGATCATAATAACCCCCTCTGACACATTCACACACCTGCGGATCATAATAACCCTCTCTGACACATTCACACACCTGGAGATCAATAACAAGGTCACAGGTGTAACTAATTGACTCTAAGTGCCAGAGAAGTCCATATTCCCTCTTCAATCAAAGGTCAACAATTACCAGGGTGAGGTAATCATAGCGAGGGCCGTGTGTGGTGCTCATATTGACACGATGGGGGCGCTGGGGGGGGGGGGGGTTCGAACCTTCTCGTCTGGCAAGGATCATTGTCAATAATGGGATGTGTAGGACAGATGTGGTCACAATGTTCTCTAGCATGGAGCAGAGTGAGATTTGTCTTCGCAAGCAAGAGTGATGTACAGCATTGTAATATATATTTATTGCGATAATGATTAGGTTAATGGATAATAATGCTAATAACAATATTATAAAGATATTAATTGTAATTATTTGAATCATTATAATTTTATTATGAATATAAAATATAAATAATACAAAGTTACAATAATACTAACATAAATAGTCCAAAACGTATTATTATTGACGAATTAACAAGTATACGTCAGTAAGAGCAGAAATGCAAAAATGACAATAGGAGTAACATGGAGAGAAACGACCTCAACCCTGAGCACTAGACCAGAGCAAGAAGAGGCTGCTCCTCCTGTCATAAGTGGCACTCGAACGACTCTTCCCCCAAGTCGACCAGGCCAAGAGCGACTCCTTCTCCTCCTCCACCTACTTGGGCCGCTTTTCTTGCGTCTGCTGGGCCTAACTCGAGCGGTCTTTGGCAGTAATTGGAGTCTTTGAGGCCACCACGAAGCCACAGTGCTCTATCTTCTTAGTCAACTTTAGACTGATTTTCTCGACCAGTGGGGAAGAGAAGGGAAGTTGGGAAGGCAGGGCAAGAGGGAGATGGGAAAGGAGTGGAAGGGAGAAAGGATAGATTTGTAGGTTGACTTAAGGAAGGTAATGGCCTGCTAGGAAGAAGCACTCGTTGAGAAAGCGGCTTAAGATAGTTGGATTCAATGAGACACTTACAGTAGTTTTTATTTGAATAATTCAGATAATATGAGTCTGTTATAAGTACTACCCTCACACGGGTCCTAGATGCAGCGTACCTCACATTCACGAGGAGAGTAGACACTTGCCTCATAGTGTTGTGAGTACCAGATGATGACATCATAGACAGTACATGGGTGTTGTGAGTACCAGATGACGACTTGATAAACAGTACATGGGTGTTGTGAGTACCAGATGACGACTTGATAAACAGTACATGGGTGTTGTGAGTACCAGATGACGACTTGATAAACAGTACATGGGTGTTGTGAGTACCAGATGACGACATCATAGATAAAACTTCCAATGCACGCTAAACCACAACATCAGCCGAACTGAAAGGTTAACAAATAATATAAATTTAAACGATAGTTGACTAAAAACAAATCCACAAGGGCTGTCACGAGGATTCTCCCCATCTTGTGGAGGATCCCCAGAGCGTCTGGGATACTCTCGGACGCAGGTTCGAATCCTCGTCACGGCCCTTATGGATTTGTTCATTTGATGCATCACGTAATTGTGATTTCTGTGTGTAATTATTGTTGACTAAAACCAAAACCAGGTCCTAAGATAATTCATGTAAAAATAAACCTAAGATTAAACCTAAATAATCTTAGGACCTTAAACCTAAAGTCCGAAGATTATTATATATAAAAATACTCTTTTATCAGTAATTATAATCACACTATTGACCTCTTTTTTTCACGTATTTCAAAAATGGGTCTCAAGAGGTCACTTCCACATCTCCAGGCTTCCTCAGATGATATAAAATATGAAGACTTTGAAATTTTCCAATTGTCGGAATTCCTAATTCCGTCCATTGTAATGAGGGTGATCAGTGTATCACCCCATTACACTGGGTGATACACTGATCAAATAATCAGTGTAATAGGGTGTCAGCTTGCATAATTGAGATCAACTGAATAAGGGGCTTCAGTATCTGATTGGATGTGTAAATGGGTGAAAGGGCACTTTCAATTTTTAAACAGGACCCGCCAAGTATAAACACCTTGATTCGATGTTTCTGTGAAGACTTGCCTGTGTAATCCCACGTTAGATGTGTGGGTTCACCAAACACACTCACCATCTCCTCTACCTGACTACACCAACATTATATCATTAAGTCATCACTTCGTGATCACTTCGCGTAAGTTTAATAGTATGGTTTGTTTTAGTAGTTATAAAATTCCTCTTGTAATTTAATGGATTTTTGAGTTAACTTTTATCTATGTGACAGTTAATAAGTTATATTTGTATTGATCATTTTAAGTAAGCTTAAGTGTTTTCTTTTTTAATCATTTTTCTTTCTTTGATAGGCAATCATATTCAGTATGAGTTCTTTGTTTACCAGTTGTTTGACTGTGATCTCTGTTTTTTCTTTTAGATCTGATGATGAATACGAGAAGTATTCGAAACGTTATGCATTTTAAAGAAAAGAATCTGAAGCAAGATGTTCAGTATATCCCTGGTTTTCCTATTCATCTTAAAATTAAGATTCCCGAAGGGAACATCGATCATAAATATATATATATATATATATATATATATATATATATATATATATATATATATATATATATATATATATATATTAGTATATTTTGGTAGCAGTCTTTCCTGCAGACATATATTATTAAATATGACCGAAAAAGTAAGATTAATAATTCTAACACGAATTTTCTCAATCTTTCGTACATTTCTTTTCAC
Source organism: Procambarus clarkii (assembly GCF_040958095.1). Lineage (NCBI taxonomy): Eukaryota > Metazoa > Arthropoda > Malacostraca > Decapoda > Cambaridae > Procambarus > Procambarus clarkii. The sequence continues at coordinate 17,162,220 of NC_091153.1, forward strand.
TGTTGGTGGTAATTCAAAAATCAATTCTCCAAAATTCATTTTCATTTCTAGTCTGACGCGACACTTGAGCGCGTTTCGTAAAACTTATTACATTTTCAAAGACTTTAGTTTACACATACACAACTGAATAGAACTTACACATCTCCGATTTGTTTATATCTACATTTGAGTGATGTGGATGGGGTGAGGTGGTATTAATAGGGTATTAATTTCATCAACACAAGACAGAACACGGAACAATGGGTATTGAATGGAAGTGATTGTAGAAAGCCTATTGGTCCATATTTCTTGATGCTTCTATATTGGAGCGGAGTCTTGAGGTGGGTAGAATATAGTTGTGCATTAATTGGCTGTTGATTGCTGGTGTTGACTTTTTAATGTGTAGTGCCTCGCAAACGTCAAGCCGCCTGCTATCGCTGTATCTATCGATGATTTCTGTGTTGTTTACTAGGATTTCTCTGGCGATGGTTTGGTTGTGGGAAGAGATTATATGTTTTTTAATGGAGCCCTGTTGCTTATGCATCGTTAAACGCCTAGAAAGAGATGTTGTTGTCTTGCCTATATACTGTTTTTTTTGGAGCTTACAGTCCCCAAGAGGGCATTTGAAGGCATAGACGACGTTGGTCTCTTTTAAAGCGTTCTGCTTTGTGTCTGGACACAAAGCAGAACTTTGTGTCCAGACACAAACTGCTTTGCTTTTTACTGCTTTGTGTCGAGACACAAAAGAAGGTCACTACCAAAGATACCTTACAAGCAGAACTTATTGCGGAAGGAGGAAAGAATCGAGGCAATTACAGAAGCACCATATTGTCCCCGAGCTCAAAGCGGCAGCTAAAAGCCTTCGTGAGAACAAGGAGATAGTTGTCAGGAGAGGCGACAAGTCGCCAATATACGTCATTCTTAAAAAAGACGAATATCTGGCGAAAATGAACCTCATACTCTCTGACCAAACTAAATTCCAAAGGGTAACGAAGGACACTACAGAAGAATTGAAAGCAAAGGTCAACAAACTGATCGAAACTGTGAACGCCAAGAAATCTGGACTCCACCTGCCAAAGATTATTGGGGAATATAAACCTGGATATGCGTATGGAAAAGTCAAGACACACAAGCCTGGAAACCCACTTCGGCCAATCATTAGCCAGATACCCACACCCACGTACAGACTGCCGAAGCGACTCAACGGCCTGCTGACTCCTTATGTCCCTTGCGCCTTCAGCCTGAAGTCTCCAAAGGAATTTGTTGACTTACTGCGGGGCACACGGGCCTCAGGGATAAGAGCCTCGTTGGACGTAGAATCACTGTTCACCAACGTACCTGTGGACGAGACAATCGGGATGATAGCCGACAGAGTGTATCGTGATCCAGCCTGTACTCCTCTTGACATCCCAGAAAATATTCTAAGGAAACTACTCCAAGCTTGTACTAAAGAGGCACCCTTCTTGAGCCCGGAGGGGCACATGTATAAGCAAGTAGATGGTGTCGCCATGGGTTCTCCCCTAGGTGTCCTGTTTGCAATCTTCTACATGGATACCATCGAGCAAAAAGTCTTAGTCGACATGAACTTGAAACCAGCCATATACTGCAGGAATGTTGACAACATTTTTACACAGATACCTGATGTCAGACATCTGCAGGAGCTGAAGGAGGCGTTTGAGCAGAGTTCCGTGCTGCATTTCACTTACGAGATGGAAAAGGATGGGAAGCTGCCCTTTCTAGATGTAACAGTCATGGAAAAGAGCGGAGGTTTCCACACTGCAGTCTACACTAAGGAAACGAACATAGGAATGTGCCTAAATGCCAACAGCGACTGCCCAGACAGGTACAAGAGGAGTGTTGTTAACGCATATGTCGACCACACTCTCAGCCACAGCTCAGAATGGAAGCAAGTCGACGAAGAACTCTGTAGGGTAAGGCAGGTCCTAGTCAACAACGGCTTCTCCAATGGTTTCGTCGAAGACATCATAAGAAGGAAAGTGAAACGCCATGCAACCTCTGAAGAGACAACTAACACAACACCTATACCCCCTATTAGACTATTTTACAGGAACTTCTTTTCCACAGCTCATAAAACGGAGGAAAGGGTCCTGAAAGATATTGTTAATAGAAACGTTATCCCTACAGACAAAAATCAGAGGATACAACTGACGATTTACTATAAAACCAGAAAAACGGCTAGCCTACTCATGAGAAACTCTCCAGACACAAAGCAGAACGCTTTAAAAGAGACCAACGTCGTCTATGCCTTCAAATGCCCTCTTGGGGACTGTAAGCTCCAAAAAACCCAGTATATAGGCAAGACAACAACATCTCTTTCTAGGCGTTTAACGATGCATAAGCAACAGGGCTCCATTAAGGAACATATAATCTCTTCCCACAACCAAACCATCGCCAGAGAAATCCTAGTAAACAACACAGAAATCATCGATAGATACGGCGATAGCAGGCGGCTTGACGTTTGCGAGGCACTACACATTAAAAAGTCAACACCAGCAATCAACAGCCAATTCATGCACAACTATATTCTACCCACCTCAAGACTCCGCTCCAATATAGAAGCATCAAGAAATATGGACCAATAGGCTTTCTACAATCACTTCTATTCAATACCCATTGTTTCGTGTTCTGTCTTGTGTTGATGAAATTAATACCCTATTAATACCACCTCACCCCATCCACCTCACTCAAATGTAGATATAAACAAATCGGAGATGTGTAAGTTCTATTCAGTTGTGTATGTGTAAACTAAAGTCTTTGAAAATGTTATAAGTTTTACGAAACGCGCTCAAGTGTCGCGTCAGACTAGAAATAAAAATGAATTTTGGAGAATTGATTTTTGAATTACCACCAACAGTGAAAAGAAATGTACGAAAGATTGAGAAAATTCGTGTTAGAATTATTAATCTTACTTTTTCGGTCATATTTATATATATATATATATATATATATATATATATATATATATATATATATATATATATATATATATATATATATATATATATATATATATATATATATATATATATATATATATATATATATATATATATATATATATATATATATATATATATATATATATATATATATATATATATATATATATATATATATATATATATATATATATATATATATATATATATATATATATATATATATATATATATGACAATGTCAGACCACGGAGGAAAAATGAAACAGGAAATTTCCTTAAGTACTTTCGTATATTAAATACATCTTCAGAAGGTCTGAACACCCCCGCACTTCTGAAGATGTATTTAACCTTCTGAAGATGTATTTAATATACGAAAGTACTTAAGGAAATTTCCTGTTTCATTTTTCCTCCGTGGTCTGACATTGTCACATTCTTAATCACGTGTTTATTTTCGTGATATACACACACATATATATATATATATATATATATATATATATATATATATATATATATATATATATATATATACATATATATATATATATATATATATATATATACATATATATATATATATATATATATATATATATATATATATATATATATATATATATATATATATATATAAATATATATATATATATATATATATATATATATATATATATATATATATATATATATATATATATTAGTATATTTTGGTAGCAGTCTTTCCTGTAGACATATATTATTAAATATGACCGAAAAAGTAAGATTAATAATTCTAACACGAATTTTCTCAATCTTTCGTACATTACGCTTCACTGTTGGAGGTAAATCAAAAATCACTTCTCCAAAATTCATTTTTATTTCTAGTCTGACGCGACACGGGCGCGTTTCGTAAAACTTATTACATTTTCAAAGACTTCACAAATACACAACTGATTAGAACTTACGTATCTCTGATTTTATATCTACATTTGAGTGAGGTGGGAGGGGTGATGTGGCATTAACACAAGACAGAACAAGAGGGGATATTAATAGGGTATTAAAAGTATCAACACAAGACAGAACAGAAACAATGGGTATTGAATAGAAGTGTTTGTAGAAAGCCTATTGGTCCATATTTCTTGATGCTTCTGTATTTTAGTGGAGTCTTGAGGTGGGTAGAATATAGTTGTGCAATAATTGGCTGTTGATTGCTGGTGTTGACTTCTTGATGTGTAGTGCCTCGCAAACGTCAAGCCGCCTGCTATCGCTGTATCTATCGATGATTTCTGTGTTGTTTACTAGGATTTCTCTGGCGATGGTTTGGTTATGGGAAGAGATTATATGTTCCTTAATGGAGCCCTGTTGCTTATGCATCGTTAAACGCCTAGAAAGAGATGTTGTTGTCTTGCCTATATACTGGGTTTTTTGGAGCTTACAGTCCCCAAGTGGGCATTTGAAGGCATAGACGACGTTAGTCTCTATTAAAGCGTTCTGTTTTGTGTCTGGAGAGTTTCTCATGAGTAGGCTGGCCGTTTTTCTGGTTTTATAGTAAATCGTCAGTTGTATCCTCTGATTTATGTCTGTAGGGATAACGTTTCTATTAACAATATCTTTCAGGACCCTTTCCTTCGTTTTATGAGCTGTGGAAAAGAAGTTCCTGTAAAATAGTCTAATAGGGGGTATAGGTGTTGTGTTAGTTGTCTCTTCAGAGGTTGCATGGCTTTTCACTTTCCTTCTTATGATGTCTTCGATGAAACCATTGGAGAAGCCGTTATTGACTAGGACCTGCCTTACCCTACAGAGTTCTTCGTCGACTTGCTTCCATTCTGAGCTGTGGCTGAGAGCACGGTCGACGTATGCGTTAACAACACTCCTCTTGTACCTGTCAGGGCAGTCGCTGTTGGCATTTAGGCACATTCCTATGTTTGTTTCCTTAGTGTAGACTGCAGTGTGGAAACCTCCGCCCTTTTCCATGACTGTTACATCTAGAAAAGGCAGCTTCCCATCCTTTTCCGTCTCGTAAGTGAAACGCAGTACGGAACTCTGCTCAAATGCCTCCTTCAGCTCCTGCAGATGTCTGACATCAGGTACCTGTGTAAAAATGTCGTCAACATACCTGCAGTATATGGCCGGTTTCAAGTTCATGTCGACTAAGACTTTTTGCAAGATGGAGCAAAAAAAGTCTTGAGCAAAAAGCAAAAAGTCATCGAGCAAAAAAGTCTTAGTCGACATGAACATATCGAAGATACAGCGATAGATACAGCGATAGCAGACGGCTTGACGTTTGCGAGGCACTACACATCAAGAAGTCAACACCAGCAATCAACAGCCAATTAATGCACAACTATATTCTACCCACCTCAAGACTCCGCTCCAATATAGAAGCATCAAGAAATATGGACCAATAGGCTTTCTACAAACACTTCTATTCAATACCCATTGTTTCTGTTCTGTCTTGTGTTGATACTTTTAATACCCTATTAATATCCCCTAGTGTTCTGTCTTGTGTTAATGCCACATCACCCTTCCCACCTCACTCAAATGTAATGCCACATCACCCTTCCCACCTCACTCAAATGTAGATATAAAATCAGGGAAACGCAAGTTCTAATCAGTTGTGTATTTGTGAAGTCTTTGAAAATGTAATAAGTTTTACGAAACGCGCCCGTGTCGCGTCAGACTAAAAATAAAAATGAATTTTGGAGAAGTGATTTTTGATTTACCTCCAACAGTGAAGCGTAATGTACGAAAGATTGAGAAAATTCGTGTTAGAATTATTAATCTTACTTTTTCGGTCATATTTAATATATATATATATATATATATATATATATATATATATATATATATATATATATATATATATAATATATATATATATGTCGTACCTAATAGCCAGAACGCACTTCTCTGCCTACTATTCAAGGCCCGATTTGCCTAATAAGCCAAGTTTTCATGAATTAATTGTTTTTCGACTACCTAACCTACCTAACCTAACCTAACCTAACATTTTCGGCTACCTAACCTAACCTAACCTATAAAGATAGGTTAGGTTAGGTTAGGTAGGGTTGGTTAGGTTCGGTCATATATCTACGTTAATTTTAACTCCAATCAAAAAAAATTGACCTCATACATAATGAAATGGGTAGCTTTATCATTTCATAAGAAAAAAATTTGAGAAAATATATTAATTCATGAAAACTTGGCCTATTAGGCAAATCGGGCCTTGCATAGTAGGTTGAGAAGTGCGTTCTGGCTACTAGGTACGACATATATATATATATTATATATATATATATATATATATATATATATATATATATATATATATATATATATATATATATATATATATATATATATATATATATATATATATATATATATATATATATATATGTCGTACCTAGTAGCCAGAACGCACTTCTCAGCCTATTATGCAAGGCCCGATTTGCCTAATAAGTCAAGTTTTCATGAATTAATTGTTTTTTGACAACCTAACCTACCTAACCTAACCAAACCTAACTTTTTTGGCTACCTAACCTAACCTAACCTATAAAGATAGGTTAGGTTAGGTTAGGTAGGGTTGGTTAGGTTCGGTCATATATCTACGTTAATTTTAACTCCAATAAAATTTTTTTTACCTCATACATAATGAAATGGGTAGCTTTATCATTTCATAAGAGAAAAATTAGAGAAAATATATTAATTCAGGAAAACTTGGCTTATTAGGCAAATTGGGCCTTGCATAGTAGGCCGAGAAGTGCGTTCTGGCTACTAGGTACGACATATATATATATATATATATATATATATATATATATATATATATATATATATATATATATATATATATATACATATATATATATATATATATATATATATATATATATATATATATATATATATATATATATATTAGTATATTTTGGTAGCAATCTTTCCTGTAGACATATATTATTAAATATGACCGAAAAAGTAAGATTAATAATTCTAATACGAATTTTCTCAATATTTCTTATGTTTCTTTTCACTGTCGATGGTAATTGAAAATCAGTTCTCCAAAATTCATTTTTATTTCTAGTCTGACGCGACACTTGAATGCGTTTCGTAATAACTTATTACATTTTCAAAGGCTTTAGTTTACACACACACAACTATAACCTGCAAACACTAAACAGATTTCTTACTATGCTATAAGTCAAACGGCTTTTCATTTTATATACCTGCATTTGGGTGAGGTGATATGTTACAACAGTTTTGGATGAGGTGAAAACAAACTTCAAATACAGCCGAATTGAAAGCAAAGGTCAACAAATTGATCGAAACTGTGAACGCCAAGAAATCCGGACTCCACCTGCCAAAGATTATTGGAGAATACAAACCTAAATACGCGTATGGAAGTGTCAAGACACACAAGCCTGGAAACCCACTTCGGCCAATCATCAGCCAGATACCCACACCTACGTACAGACTGGCGAAGCGACTCAACGGCTAGACTCCTTATGTTCCTTGCGCCTTCAGCCTGAAGTCTCCAAAGGAATTTATTGACTTACTGCGGGGAACACGGGCCACAGGGATAAGAGCCTCGTTGAGCGTAGAATCACTGTTTACCAACGTACCTGTGGATGAAACAATCGGGATGATAGCGGACAGAGTGTATCGTGATCCGGCCTGTACTCCTCTTGATATACCAGAAAACATTCTAAGGAAACTACTCCAAGCTTGTACTAAAGAGGCACCCTTCTTGAGCCCGAATGGGAACATGTATAAGCAAGTAGATGGGGTCGCCATGGGTTCTCCCCTAGGTGTCCTGTTTGCGAACTTCTACATGGGTACCATCGAACAAAAGGTCTTAGTCGACATGATGTTACCTGCGGCATCGTTGGCATGTGAGGGGGGTGTTACCTGCGGCGTCGTGGGCATGTGTGGGGTGCTACCTCCGACGTCGTTGGCATGTGTGGGGTGCTACTGGCGGCGTCGTTGGCTTGTGTGGGGGTGCTACCTGCGGTGTTGTTGGAATGTGTATGGGGAGGGTGATTCCTGCAGCGTCTTGGGCATGTGTGTGTGTGGGGGGGGGGGGGGTAGAGTGCTACCTGTGGCGTCGTGTGCATGTGTAGGCTGCTACATGCGGTGTCGTGGGAATGTGTGGGGTGATACCGGCGGCGTCGTGGGCATGTGTAGGGTGCTATCTGCGTCGTCGTGGGCATGTGTGAGGATGCTACCTGCGGGGTCGTAGGCTTGTGTAGGGTGCTACCTCCGGCGTCGTGGGCATATGTTGGGTGCTACCTGCGGCGTCGTGGGCATGTTTGGGGCTGGGCGCTACCTGCGGCGTCGTTGGCATGTGTGGGGTGCTACCTGCGGCGTCGTGGCTATATGTGGGGTGCTACCTGCTGCGTCGTCGGCATGTGTGGGGGTGCTATCTGCGGCGTCATTGGAATGTGTTGGGTGATACATGCAACGTTGTGGGCATGAGTGGGGTGCTACCTGCGGCGTCGTTGGAATGTGTGGGGGTGTTACCTGCGGCGGCGTTGGCATGTGTGGGATGTTACCTGCGGCGTCGTTGGCATGTGTGGGGGTTATACCTGCAGCGTCGTGGGCATGTGTGGGGGTGGGGGGGTGGGGAGAGTGCTACCTGCGGCGTCGTAGGCATGTGTGGGGTTCTACTTGCGGCGTCGTTGACATGTGTCTTGTGCTACCCGCGGCGTCTTTGGTATGTTTAGGGTGCTACCTGAGCGTCGTGGGCATGTGTAGGGTGCTACCTGCGGCGTCGTTGGCATCTGTGGGGTGCTACCGGCGGCGTCGTGGGCATGTGTGGGGTGCTATCTGCGGCGTCGTGGGCATGTGTTGGGGTGATGCTACCTGCGGCGTCGTGGGCATGTGTGGGGAGGGTGCTACCTGCGGCGTCGTAGGCATGTGTGGGGTGCTACCTGTACTCACCTAGTTGTACTCACCTAGTTGTGTTTGCGGGGGTTGAGCTCTGGCTCTTTGGTCCCGCCTCTCAACCGTCAATCAACAGGTGTACAGATTCCTGAGCCTATCGGGCTCTGTCATATCTACACTTGAAACTGTGTATGGAGTCAGCCTCCACCACATCACTTCCTAATGCATTCCATTTGTCAACCACTCTGACACTAAAAAAGTTCTTTCTAATATCTCTGTGGCTCATTTGGGCACTCAGTTTCCACCTGTGTCCCCTTGTGCGTGTTCCCCTTGTGTTAAATAGACTGTCTTTATGTACCCTATCAATCCCCTTCAGAATCTTGAATGTGGTGATCATGTCCCCCCTAACTCTTCTGTCTTCCAGCGAAGTGAGGTTTAATTCCCGTAGTCTCTCCTCGATACCTGTGGTATCGTTGGCATGTTTGGGGTGCTACTTGCAGCGTTGTTGGCATGTGTGGGGGGGGGGGGTGTTACCTGCGGCGTTGTTGGCATGTGTGTGTGTGGGGGGGGGGAAAGAGTGCTACCTGCGGCGTCGTGGGCATGTGTAGGCTGCTACTTGCGGCGTCGTTGGCATTTGGGGGGTGCCAGCTGCGGCTTCGTTGGCATGCGTGGGGTGCTACCTGCGGCGTCGTTGGCATGTATGGGGTGCTACCTGCGGCGTCGGTGGCATGTGTGGGGTTTTACCTGCTGCGACGTGGGCATGTGTAGGGGTGCTACCTGCGGCGTCGTTGGCGTGTGTGGGGAGCTACCTGTGGCGTCGTGGGCATGTGGTTGATACCTGTGGTATCGTTGGCATGTTTGGGGTGCTACCTGCAGCGTCGTTGGCATGTTTGGGGTGCTACTTGCAGCGTTGTTGGCATGTGTGTGTGAGGGGGGGGGAGAGTGCTATCTGCGGCGTCGTGGGCATGTGTAGGCTGCTACCTGCGGCCTCATGCGCATGTGTGGAGTGCTACTTGCAGCGTCGTTGGCATGCGTGGGGTGCTACCTGCAGCGTCGTTGGCTTGTGTGGCGGTGCTACCTGCGGCGTCGTTGGCATGTATGGGGTGTTACCTGCGGTGTCGTGGGCATGTGCGGGGGGATGCTATATGCGACGTCGTGAGCATGTGTGTGTGTGTGTGTGGGGTGTTCTACCTGCGGCGTCGTGGGCGTGTGTGGTGTGCTACCTGCGGCGTCGTGGTCATGTATGGGGGGATGCTACCTGCAGCGTAGTGGGCATGTGTGGAGTGCTGCCTGCGGCGTCGTGGGCATGTGTGGGGGAATGCTACCTGCAGCGTCGTGGGCATGTGTGAGGTGCTACCTGCGGCGTCAGGGGCATGTGTGGTGGTGCTATCTGCGGCGTCGTGGGCATGTGTAGGGTGATGCTACATGCGGCGCCGTTGGCATGTGCGGGGGGTGCTACCTTTGGCGTCTTTGGCATGTGTGAGGTGCTACCTGAGGTGTCGTTGGCATGTGTGGGGTGCTACCTGCAGCGTCGTTGGCATGTGTTGGGTGCTACCTGCGGCGTCGTGGGCATGTGTGGGGATCTACCTTCGGCGTCGTTGGCATGTGTGGGGTGCTACCTGCGGCGTCGTGGGCATGTGTGGGGGTGCTACCTGCGGTGTCGTTGGCATGTGTGAGGGGAGCTACCTGCGGCATCATTGGCATGTGTGGGGTGCTACCTGCGGCGTCGTTCGCATGTCTAAGGGTGCTACTGGCGGGGTCGTTGGCATGTTTGGGGGTGCTACCTGCGGCGGCGGTGGCATGTGTGGGGTGCTACGTGCGGCGTCGTTGGCATGTGTGGGGGTGTTATCTGCGGCATCGTGGGCATGTGTAGGGGTGCTACCTGCGGCGCCGTCGGCGTGTGTGGGGAGCAACCTGCGGCGTCGTGGGCATGTGGTTGCTACCTGTGGTATCGTTGGCATGTTTGGGGTGCTACCTGCAGCGTCGTTGGCATGTTTGGGGTGTGGGATATCTGGGGCTTGACTCATATATTCAATTATTTACTTATTGGATTTAATAAATCGAAGGACCACCCACTTTTGAGAAAAGAGGGAAAACTAATAAAAGTGCTCATTAGAATAACACTAGAGAACCAGTGTCTACGGATAATCATTAAAAGAGTAATCACTTGAAATAATGAATGGACTGTATTATTAATTAATTAAAGTCAAACCCTCAAAGACCTACATTGGGGGGGGTATTTCTAGAAATTCATATATATCTAGGAACCAGTGTGGTTCGCCACCATTGTTGAGTAAAGGATAAAATAAATCTAAACTACTATAGATTCAAAATATGAGAACTCAAATTGTGAATATTAAAGATCATGAATTACTGAGCAACAGTCAGAGCAAAATACATTAATTACCAATCATCATTTCTGGTAATAATCTATTCAATGCAAAGATTCGACAGGAATTATATAAGAATCAATAACCATATTAAATAAATTTGTACGAAAAAATGTCTTAGCTTTAAGACGATTTCTGTAACATCATTTCGTCATTCGTCCTCGTGGTCACAGGATCTCCACAAAGAAAGAACTAGAGGTGAGTATCACGAATGATGAGAAACAACTTGATGACTCCTCGTATACACGCTGAAATCAGAGAAATTTAAGTAGCATTTGAATAGGCTACGTTTTATTTTCAATATTCATGAAAACGGAGGAAATTGTCGAAATATTACTAACGTTGTATATTGGGTATCCTCGCTATATGACGACAGACTACTCACAAATATATAATCTAGGATGATGCATCAAACGAGAAACATATACTTAACATGAGCGTATTAAATACTGAGGTCTGCCGAAACCGCGTCAGCCAGTCCCTGACGTCCACTGCTGTGTACGTGTAATTACGGGTCTTGACTTCAATAGTTGACGCGTTATTAACTGGCTGGGCACTATAGAACACATGGATACGTAATGATTAACTGTTGACCGAGTATCAACGTAATTCTTGCTGATAAATTCCCCAGTCACTACCACTTGTCTCGCCACTCTTCACGCCAGGGATACCTCCTCTCGCACAGTGGCGTCACTGCCTCCCTCAACCCGTCTCTCGCATTCACCACAGAAATTATTAATCACGAATAATTCTTTGAAGCGCAATTATGGATGTAATACGTTAATGAGAACTGGGTTGCAATTACAGGGATTTAAATATCATCATATTCTCGTTTTATGGTGTCAAACGAGAAATGGAGAAGATTTTATTTTCTCCGTGGCATTCGTACGTAACAGAAAGGACTGCTACTACATAACAATTTTAGTTAATAACTCTCGATTTGAGATTATTGGGAGTTATATTATCCGTAAGTAATTATTACATGGAATACTGATAATTTTAGAGAACCACATTCAATTCTCTAACCCATTGGTAATAAATGTGTCTAACTGGACATTTCTGACGCAATGTTGCTACTCGATTTCATGAGAATTCTAGCATTAATACGCAGATGAAATGGTTAATTTATGTTGACACTACCGTTAGTGAAATTAGTAACTACTGTAGTTAGTATATAATGATAATGATTTATTATAATACAATAGTAGTTTATTAGTGTTGGAAATTTCCAACATCACTCCGGGGGGAGAAAACTCGGGTCGCAGTGCAATGTTGATTACTGACATACCTATCCCGCAGTTGGTATTAATGTTAGTATGTTAGTAAACACATAACGGATGTCCCATAATTGTCAAGGACATACAAGAATTTTAAGTCTTGTAAAGGAACTCATGTTGAATGAAACATGGAATTGTGAATCATCTAAAGTTAATGACTGCTAAAGCCTACAATGTATTCTGTGACTGGTGTCGCTATGACATGTAACGTTTATGTTACTAAGTCTTAAAGTTTTGCAAACTCATAGATACTTTAGATGAAATAATGTTATAGTTGATAGCCTATACAAACAAATTAAGAATTAAAGCATACAATTTAAAGTAACTGAGAATCCACTGTGAGGTGAATGTCTTGGGTCATTGTGACTTGTAACTGATTTGTTACTTGACATCACAACACAGCATCATCATGATTACTCAAATTGGATGTGAAATTATTTGCTCTTAGTCAGAGCTATAATAGGCTTGTAATTTCTGTTTGCATTGTTGAGCAGCAGCTCTAGTGGGGCGGGTGCTCGGTGGATCAGAATTGTTGTCCTCAGAAACTGTTGGTGAAGCTGGTTCTGATAAACACTCTCGTTCTGCTAATTCGAGAGGTGCCAACTTCTCTAATGTTTTTAGGGTAGTGTTGCCTCGGCACAAAACCCGTACTACTCTCAGGATGCCTTGGTGATCTGGGTGGATAGCAACAATTTTGCCTATAGGCCATTCTGACCTTGGTCCATCACTGTCAACCAATACTAGGTCTCCTGGTTTAAGTTGAACTTTATTATATGGGCTCGATGCTCCATAGTGGTACTCTCGTAGAGCTGTGAGGTACTCTCGAGTCCACACCTCATTCCACCTTTCAATTACTCTCGAGAGATGTTGGTAACTTTTTACTAAGTCACTCCTGGTTACATGGGAAGGGTCGACGGGGTCCTCTTCTGCCAAAGGTATCAGAGGGCTCAGCAGGCCTCCATGTATTAAATGCGAGGGACTCAGAGAAAGGGACTCTGTGAGAAATCATCTGATAGGTAAGTTAATGGGCGATTGTTGACTCGTGCCTCAATTTCCACGATGAGTGTTTGGAGTTCGGAGTAACGAATTTTCTGTCGATGCAAGGTCTTCCTTAAACATTTCTTGACAGTCCCTATCATACGTTCGTAGAACCCACCTTGCCAGGGGGCTCTGGGAGCAATAAATTTCCAGTGGCATTGTCGTCTCTGCAGGACAGACTGCACTTCTGGATGATTCCATATCTCTCTTAGACAGGGTTCTTCTGCCACAAAATTTGAACCATTATCAGATATCATTAGTTTGGGACAGGATCTGCGAGCTGCAAATCTACGAAAAGCTTGGATGAAGGCTTCGGCACTCATGTCAGAAGTCACTTTTAGATGTACGCCTCGTGTAGTAGCACACGTGAAGAGGCAAATATAAGCTTTCACTGGTATCTTATCTGGATTGCCAGTGAGAAGCAAGGCTCCTGTGTAATCGACACCTCAAAGGGACGAAGATGAACTACTCTCTCCTTAGGGAGTGGTGGAGGTCCTGGGTAAGGACACACTCGAGCGTCGTATCTTTTGCAGATCACACAGAACTTAATGATTGATTTGACAGTTTGACGACCTTGAGGAAGCCAATATTTCTGTCTGAGGTCGGTGAGAGTGTCTAACACTCCGCCGTGCAAAGTACCATATTGATGGTGATGCAAAACTAGAAGTTTTGTAATAATGTGGTGACGTGGTAGAAGGATCGGATTCTTTGTATCCAAATAAATTTTTGCATGAAGCAAACGTCCTCCACATCTTAATATATTATGAGTGTTGGTATCATACCAGATACCTAGAGACTTGGTTAGTTTATCTGGAAGATTTTCATATTCACTTCCATATGTCTCTTGTTGTGCACGTTTGATCCAGTAGAGGAAAGGATTGGGAAACTTATGTCTGATTCCTATCTTAGCAAAAAAGTCAAACACATGTGCTGTCACTCTTAATAACTTACTCAAGTTAGAATAATTGTAAGGATTAATAGCTGAGATTCGATGAGGTTCCGGTTCTTTCATGGGAGTAGTGATATTGGTCACTATGACTTGTGGCTTCTGTTTGGGCCACTGACCACTGACAAGCCATGAAGGTACATTAAACCACATCGAAGACTTGATTAGTTGTTTTAATGTTAACCCTCGTGATAAGTAATCTGCAGGATTGTCCTTAGTGGGGACATGTCTGAATTTATATCCAGCAGATAATTCATGAATTTCCCTAACGCGATTACTAACGTAGGGAGTTTTATTGTTGTTATTTCTTACCCGTTGTAAGACTGCCTCATTGTCTGACCACACTACGATTTCACCAAATTGGATGATATTGAGTGTCTCGGTCATGCAATGAGCCAATCTTACTCCCACCAGCAATGCAGTTAACTCCATTTGAGGTAAAGATCTCTTCTTGATTGGAGCAACTCTTGCTTTAAATGTGAGTAAAATTGATTGTGCACTACTAACTAAGTAGGCTGTAGCGCCGTACGCTTTGCCAGAGGCATCACAAAAAACGTGCAAATTTGTGGAAAGTTTTGTCCTGAAGCATTACGAGGAAATTTCAAAACACCTAATTGATTGAAATCTGTTGTGAGTATCTGCCACTTATCTTGCAACTCAATTGGCAACGGATCATCCCATCCCATATGTTTCTGCCAGCATTCCTGCATTAGGAGTTTGCCCCTTATTAATATAGGACTAAGTAAGCCTAAAGGGTCAAATGGTTGACTGACATACGAGAGTAATTTTCTCATGGTAAGGGGTGAATTATTGGTTTGTATTGACTTGACATTCATCTCGTCAGTACCTGTGTTCCATTCCACGCCCAGAACTTTTAATTGATTAGGCACCTGGTAACCCGGAAATTCTTTCTCGATTATCTGGTTTAATGATTTATTGTTGGAGGCCCATGATTGTAGTGGCATATTGGCTCCTAATAACTCACGGTTAGCCTCATGGTAGATTTCTACCAATTTGGATTTGTCATTTGTAGTTCCCTGGAAATTATCGACATACAAGTTGTCACTGATCTCTGCTTTATAAGGGCTATTTGACTTCCTCAAATGTGTATCTAATGTGGCTTGAAGTAGAAACAGGGAGGAAGTCGCTCCGTATAGCACTGAGGCAAATCGGTAAGTTATGACATCACTGTCAGGATACAGTGGGTCCTTAATCCAGAGAAATTTGGTGTAATTACGATCCTCTTCTTGCAAGCCTACTCTAAGGAAAGCTTTACTGATATCAGCAGTATAAGCGAAAATACCAGTACGGAATCGTAATAGTACATCATGTAGCCTTTGTGTTAGGCTAGGTCCCGTTTGGAGACATTCATTTAAGGACACGCTGTTTGGCTTAACTTTGGCACTACAGTTGAAGACAATACGTATTGGCGTTGTCAATGAATCTTTCACCACAGCGTGATGGGGTAAATAGTGACCTATTTTTCGGTCATCATTACTATTTACTAATTTACTATTGAGTTGTTGAATTAATTGATGATACATGTTCAGTTTGTCTGGCTGCTTCTTCAGCCGTATTAATTGAGACTGTAATTGAGAGGCTGCCATGAAATAATTAACTGGAAGTTGTGGATGATTCAACTTCCATGGTAGTCTCATCCAGTATTGTTTGTCCTTATAGACAACTGTGTCCAGATATTGCTGGTAAGTCCACATATCATCAGGGCTTGGTTGCTCAGGGACAATACCTAAAGTGTCTAAACCCATAGACGATGTAAAGGTGGATTAGACTCATTATCTTCAGATATTTCTCTGAAATGTAGGGGTGACTGTTCCAAGCCTAGTCACGCCACTATTGTATTGTTAGATTGTTGGTTGGTTGACGCTGGATTTTGTTGGAAAAGCACCGGTCCAGTAAGCAACTTGCCTGCAGCAGATGACAACAAATTCATTCCATGTTGTCTGGTTCATCCCGTGATAAATTTATAATAATGGTCAGCGCCTATAAGTATACCAACATCAGTGAGGCAGTCAGAATTTATTTTGTAGTCTGCTAGCCTCATGCGGTTTCGTTTAAGATATCTCGCAGTGCGAGCTAGTCCTGTGACCTGCAGGTCTGAAGGAAGTTTATCTACTACTACCGCTTATATTGTACTAGTGGAAGATCCAAGTCTCACTAACACCTTGACTACTTGGTATTCACGAGGTCCACTATTAGTCAAGAATCCAGAAATATTCAGTCTCACACTTTTGACAGCTTTTAATTTTAACTGCTCGACTAATTGTTGTGTGATGAAGGTTTTCTGTGATCCTTGATCAAAGAGACCTCTAGTGTTAACTCTAGATTTCCTGTCAATTAGTTTGAGTTGAGCTGTAGGCAGAGTGGTATTATTGCCTGACTCAGTAGCAAGTACATTTATTTCTTGATGTACCTTGCAATATTGTACTGTGATAGAATTCATAGAATTCTCCCCAGTTGTCATAGATGGTGTAGAAGGTTTTCTACATAAGGTATAATGATGTACACCTTTGTTGCATCTACTGCATAACCGTAGCTGCACTACACATTTACTGGGATCATGAGAGCCCATGCACTTGGTGCATCTGTGTAATTCTTGTAACCGTTTAATCCTGGTGTTAAAGTTAGGATAAACAGTGCATTTGTAGGTGACGTGTTCTTGATCACAGAACAGACACTTTCTCTCTCTGGCTGAATTTGTCCTTTTAGTAGACATATCAGTTGTAACGGCAGAGGGAGATACAGAATAAATACCTACACTACCACTCCTTTTTCCAGTGGATGGAGTAGTCTTAGGTTTGAATTTATTGGACTTATTCAAAGTCGATTTGGGTTTGACTGAGGTGTCAATATTATGTGGTTTAGACTCAGGTTTAATCTTATCATGAGTCTTCAACCTATTAACCGTTATTCTCAGTCCCTCAAATATTTGCTCGAGAGTGAGAAACACGGTTTTATAGTGTGAGCAGATTTTTGCTTAGATATTTCGAGGTAATTTCCTCTGCAAAAGTAACTTGATTGACCATTCTGAGGCTGGTACATCAACTTTAGTACCTAAGGCCTTCACTAGAGACTCTACTTCTAGCCTGAAGCTTTGAAGTGAGTCTGGTCTGTTACTTGGTGCATTCAGATCTAGCAACTGGTAATAAAGGTTAGCTATACTCAACTCCTTGTTGCAATAGTTCAACTTTAGCAGTTTTATAGCTTCCTCATAATTACTCTCAGTGAGAGCTAGGTTATTTATGACCTTTTTAGCCTCCCCTCTGAGAAGACTAATCAGGTATGAGAATTTAGAAATCTTGTCAAGATAGGATTTTTATGTATATGAACTACAAATGAAGTCCAAAATGTGTCCCAATTTTCTTCATCCAGCCCTGCAAATGTAGGTAAGTCTAAAGTAGGTAGACGAACCTCAGGTAATGGATTACTGGATTGAGACATAGTATTATTTGCATTAGATTTAGATTGTGTTACTATATTGGATAGTATGTCAAGTTTATCTTGAGTCTCATCTTCATGCTGAGAAATATCTGCAATAATTTGATCCATTTCATCAGGATCAGTTTCAGTGTTATTCAGTAGGTTGAGATAAGACTGGCTTGTAGATCTAACTAGATCAAATTTTAGATCAGCCACTCTCACTGATGTTTCTAGTTGATAGTAATCAATGGGAGTTGCTTTATACAAGGTATCAGTCTTATTAATTAGTCTAGTTAAATGACCTTTAAGGTCAATATAGGTTCTCCTTAATTGTTCAGGAGTAGCCATGGTGGCTTTAAGTCCAAATTTCATAGGACTTGAATAAGTATTACTAATGAAGCTTGGGTACTTGCTCATTAGTTGACAAGTAATATTGAGTATAGCCTAAATTAATCTGGCTAAATTACACTCTACCTCACTCGAGGTTAAATGTACCTACCTAACAATAAGTAGATAATGATTTTGAGCAGTGCTTGAACTTCACCATTAACTTTCTTCCGGCTAGCTCATCTTTATCACCATTAGATGTAATGGTGATCGTTCAGCAGCACTCAGAATGCATAAACACAAATAATGAGTACACAAATAATTAATACGGATATACTCTAATCAGAGTTACCCTAAGGTTAAATCCCACCCTTGATAGGGTCAGCACAAGAATGAATAATGTATGTACTACTAACTAGCTCAAGCCTAGTTGTAAGAATTTCTACCTAAGAAACTACAAATTTATTTAGTCTGCATTTGTGCCAAATTCAGCACAATCACAGCCTAAATTCCTACCTAATAAAGGTTGGCATAGATTAATTTGTGGTGCAGTAATGTGAATATAGTTGTGCTGTATTTTTTTTTTTTAGATTTTATAGTTTATATAAATGTGCACTTGCACACACAAGTGAAAATACAAATATGTACAATTAATTTGGCTTGCCAGCCACAGCCTTTTATGGTGATTGATTGTGTTGATCAATTTGTCAACTACATGTGACCTAGACTCATCTGACAGGTGTACTCCATCTCTTGCCAGGTTTTGCCTGTAAGGTCTGGCTGTAAATTGAATATAAGTGGCATCCAATCGTACTCGCTTCCTCAGCCTGAAGTTTATATATTTGGCAGCTCTTTGGTAATATTCTTAACTCACTCCCCAACGATTATTATTGCTCAGTTGGCGAGGTTCCACCAATGTGAACACTACTGAACTGCTAATGAGTTTAAATGAGGAAATTATTGTTTAAGGTGATTAATTACCTCAGCTGGGTGTCGAGTAGGATGGATGTCATTACCACGTAAATAAATAATAGTTAGATGGTGAGGCCACTCTAACGCAGGTGTTAATGTGGAATTATTATAGAAGTTATGAGCTGTTGCTCCTGGTGACCTGAAGATTCTTACCTCAGTATGAGGTATAGGTCTGAGTGTTGTGGGCAATTGACTGAGTCCCACGAGTGCTACTTTATACATGAGGTATAAACAGCAAATAAATTAGTGTGAATTAGGCTAACCTATGTGGTACACTGCCAGTAGACACAATTAATAAATGTGGTTAGTTTAACCTACTTCACACGGTGATTAGTTATTACCAATTAGTATACATCCGGTTCGATAAGGACCATAATGATGGATATCTGGGGCTTGACTCATATATTCAATTATTTACTTATTGGATTTAATAAATCGAAGGACCACCCACTTTTGAGAAAAGAGGGAAAACTAATAAAAGTGATCATTAGAATAACACTAGAGAACCAGTGCCTATGGATAATCATTAAAAGAATAATCACTTGAAATAATGAATGGACTGTATTATTAATTAATTAAAGTCAGAGCCTCAAAGACCTACATTGGGGGGGGGGGGTATTTCTAGAAATTCATATATATCTAGGAACCAGTGTGGTTCGCCACCAGTTCATTGTTGAGTAAAGGATATAATAAATCTAAACTACTATAGATTCAAAATATGAGAACTCAAATTGTGAATATTAAAGATCATGAATTACTGAGCAACAGTCAGAGCAAAATACATTAATTACCAATCATCATTTCTGGTAATGATCTATTCAATGCAAAGATTCTACATGAATTATATAAGAATCAATAATCATATTAAATAAATTCGTACGAAAAAATGTCTTAGTTTTAAGACGATTTCTGTAACATCATTTCGTCATTCGTCCTCGTGGTCACAGGATCTCCACAAAGAAAGAACTAGAGGTGAGTATCACGAATGATGAGAAACAACTTGATGACTCCTCGTATACACCCTGAAATCAGAGAAATTTAGGTAGCATTTGAATAGGCTACGTTTTATTTTCAATATTCATGAAAACGGAGGAAATTGTCGAAATTTTACTAACGTTGTATATTGGGTATCCTCGCTATATGACGACAGACTACTCACAAATATATAATCTAGGATGATGCATCAAACCAAAAACATATACTTAACATGAGCGTATTAAATACTGAGGTCTGCCGAAACCGTGTCAGCCAGTCCCTGACGTCCACTGCTGTGTACGTGTAATTACGGGTCTTGACTTCAATTGTTGACGCGTTATTAACTGGCTGGGCACTATTGAACACGTGGATAAGTAATGCTTAACTGTTGACCGAGTATCAATGTAATTCTTGCCGATAAATTCCCCAGTCACTACCACGTGTCTCGCCACTCTTCACGCCAGGGATACCTCCTCTCGCACAATGGCGTCGCCACCTCCCTCACCCCATCTCTGGCATTCACCACAGAAATTATTAATCACGAATAATTCTTTTCCGCGCAGTTATGGATGTAATATGTTAATGAGAACTGAGTTGCAATTATAGGGAATTAAATATTATCATATTCTCGTTTTATGGTGTCAAACGAGAAATGGAGATTTTATTTTCTCCATGGCATTCGTACGTAACAGAAAGGACTGCTACTACATAACAATTTTAGTTAATAACTCTCGGTTTGAGATTATTGGGAGTTATATTATCCGTAAGTAATTATTACACGGAATACTGATAATTTTAGAGAACCACATTCAATTCTCTAACCCATTGGTAATAGATGTGTCTAACTGGACATTATCTGACTCAATTTTGCTACTCGATTTCATGAGAATTCTAGCATTAATACGCAGATGAAATGGTTAATTTATGTTGACACTACCGTTAGTGAAATTAGTAACTACTGTAGTTAGTATATAATGATAATGATTTATTATAATACAATAGTAGTTTATTAGTGTTGGAAATTTCCCTGGGGTGCTACTTGCAGCGTTGTTGGCATGTGTGGGGGGGGAGGGTGCTACCTGCGGCGTTGTTGGCATGTGTGTGTGGGGGGGGGGAAGATTGCTATCTGCGGCGTCGTGGGCATGTGTAGGCTGCTACTTGCGGCATCATGTGCATGTGTCGGGAGCTACTTCCAGCGTCGTTGGAATGTGGGGGTGCCACCTGCGGCGTCGTTGACATGCGTGGGGTGCTACCTGCGGCGTCGTTGGCATGTGTTGCGGTGCTACCTGCGGCGTCGTTAACATGTATGGGGTTCTACCTGCGGCGTCGGTGGCATGAGTGGGGTTCTACCTTCGACGTCGTTGGCATGTGGGGTGCTACCTTCGACGTCGTTGGCATGTGGGGTGCTACTGGCCGCGTCATTGGCATGTGTGAAGGTGCTACCTGCGGCGTCGTTAGAATGTGTTGGGGAAGGGTGCGACCTGCAGCGTCGTTGGCATGTGTGTGGGGTGGGGGAGAGTGCTACCTGCGGCGTCGTGGGCATTTCTGGGGTGTTACCTGAGGCTTCGTGAGCATGTGTGGGGTGCTACCTTCGGCGTCGTGGGCATTTGTAGGCATGTGTGTTGTGCCTACCTGTAGGCATGTGTGGGGTGCTACCTGCGGCGTCGTGGGCATTTCTGGGGTGTTACCTGAGGCGTCGTGAGCATGTGTGGGGTGCTACCTTCGGCGTCGTGGGCATTTGTAGGCATGTGTGTTGTGCCTACCTGTAGGCATGTGTGTTGTGCCTACCTGTAGGCATGTGTGTTGTGCCTACCTGTAGGCATGTGTGTTGTGCCTACCTGTAGGCATGTGTGGGGGCTACCTGCAGCATCGTTGGCATGTGTGGCGTGCTACCTGCGGCGTCGTAGGCATGTGTGGAGTGCTAACATCGGCGTCGTGGGCATTTGTGGGGTGCTACCTGCGGCGTCGTTGGCATGTGGGGGGGGGTGCGACCTGCGACGTCGATGGCATGTGTGGGGTGCTCCTTGCGGCGTCATTGGCATGTGTAGGGTGCCACCTGCGGAGTCGTTGGAATGTGTGGGGGTGCTACCTGCGGCGTCGTTGGAATGTGTTGGGGAAGGGTGCGACCTACAGCTTCGTTGGCATGTGTGTGTGGGGGGAGGGAGAGTGCTACTTGCAGCGTCGTGGGCGTTTGTAGGCATTTGTGGGGTGCCTACCTGTAGGCATGTGTGGGGTGCTACCTGCGGCGTCGTGGGCATGTGTGGGGTGGTACGTTCGGCGTCGTTGGCATGTGAGGTGCTACTGGCTCCGTCGTTGGCATGTGTGGGGGTGCTACCTGCGGCGTCGTTGGAATGTGTTGGGGAAGGGTGCGACCTGCAGCGTCGTTGGCATGTGTGTGTGGGGGGGGGGGGGTTAGAGTGCTACCTGCGGCGTCGTGGGCATTTGTAGGCATTTGAGGAGTGCCTACCTGTAGGCATGTTTGGGGTGTTACTTGCGGCGTCGTTAGCATGTATGGGGGTAGGGTGCTGCCTGCGGCGTCGTGGGCATGTGTGTGTATGTGGGCGGGGGGGAAGAGTGCTACCTGCGGCGTCGTGGGCATGTGTGGGTGGCTACTTGCGGCGTTGATGGCATGTGTGGGGGTGCTACCTGCGGCGTCATTGGAATGTGTGGGGTGCTACTTGCGGCGTCGTGGGCATGTGTGTGAGGCGCTACCTGCGGCGTCGTTGGCATGTGTGGGGTGCTACCTGCGGCGTCGTTGGCATGTGTGGGGGAGCTACCTGCGGCGTCGTTGGTATGTGTGGGGTGCTCCCTGCGGCTTCGTGGTCATTTGTGGCGTGCTACATGAGGCGTCGTTGGAATGTGTGGGGGGGGGGAGCTACGCGGAGTCGTTGGAATGTGTGGGGGTGTTACCTGGGGCATCGTTGGCATGTGTGGTGTGCTCCCTGCGGCTTCGTTGATATGTGTGGGGTGCTACCTGCGGCGTCGTTGGAATGTGTGGGGTGCTACCTGCAGCGTCGTCGGCATGTGTGTGTGTGTCGGGGGGGAGAGTGCTACCTGCGGTGTCGTGTGCATGTGTAGGCTGCTATATGCGGCGTCGTGGGAGCGTGTGGATTGCTACTTTCGACGTCGTTGACATGTGTGGTGTGCTACCGGCGGTGTCGTTGGCATGTGTTGGGTGCTACCTGCGGCGTCGTGGGAATGTGTGGGAGTGTAACCTGCGGCGTCGTTGGCCTGTGTGGGGTGCTTCTTGCGGCGTCGTGGGCATGTGTTGGGTGCTACCTGCGGCGTTGTGGGCATGTCTGGGGGATGCTACCTGCGGCGTCGTGGGCATGTGTGGGGTGCTACCTGCGGCGTCGTTGGCATGTGTGGGGTGCTAACTGCACCCCACACATGCCAAGCCCACACATGCCAGCCCAAGAAGCTGCAAGGCTACTTGCAGCGTCTTGGGCATGTGTGTGTGGGGGGGAGAGTGCTACCTGCGGCGTCGTGTGCATGTGTAGGCTGCTACATGCGGCGTTGTGGGCATGTGTGGGGTGCTACGTGCGGCGTGGTTGACATGTGTGGTGTGCTACCTGCGGCGTCGTTGGCATGTGTGGGGGTTGCTACCTGCGGCGTCTTGGGCATGTGTGTGAGTGGGGGGGGGGGAGAAGTGCTACCTGCGGCATCGTCGGAATGTGTGGGGATGCTACGTACGAAATCGTGGGCATGTGTGTGTGTGGGGGGGGGGGGGAAATGTGTTACCTGCGGCATTCTAGGAATGTGTGGGGATGCTACGTACGGAATCGTGGGCATGTGTGTGTGTGGGGGGGGGGGAGAAGAGTGCTACCTGCGGCGTCCTGGACATGTGTGAGGTGCTACTTGCGGCGTAGTGGGCATGAGTGTGTGTGGGAGAGGGGAGTGCTACTTGCGGCATCGTGGGCATGTGTGTTGGGGGGGAGTGCTACCTGCGGCGTCGTGGGAGAGTGTGGGGGTGCTACGTGTGGCATTGTGGGCATGTGTGTTGGGAGGGAGTGCTACCTGCGGCGTCGTGGGAGAGTGAGGGGGGGCTACTTATGGCATCGTGGGCATGTGTGTTGGGGGGGAGTGCTACCTGCGGGGTCGTGGGAGAGTGTGGGGGTGCTACTTGTGGCATCGTGGGCATGTGTGTTGGGGGGGAGTGCTAACTGCGGCGTCGTGGGAGAGTGAGGGGGTGCTACTTGTGGCATCGTGGGCATGTGTGTTGGGGGGGAGTGCTACCTGCGGCGTCGTGGGAGAGTGAGGGGGTGCTACTTGTGGCATCGTGGGCATGTGTGTTGGAGGGGGAGTGCTACCTGCGGGGTCGTGGGAGAGTGAGGGGGTGCTACTTGTGGCATCGTGGGCATGTGTGTTGGGGGGGAGTGCTACCTGCGGGGTCGTGGGAGAGTGAGGGGGTGCTACTTGTGGCATCGTGGGCATGTGTGTTGGGGGGGGAGTGCTACCTGCGGGGTCGTGGGAGAGTGAGGGGGTGCTACTTGTGGCATCGTGGGCATGTGTGTTGGGGGGGAGTGCTACCTGCGGGGTCGCGGGAGAGTGAAGGGGTGCTACTTGTGGCATCGTGGGCATGTGTGTTGGGGGGGGGGGAGTGCTACCTGCGGGGTCGTGGGAGAGTGAGGGGGTGCTACTTGTGGCATCGTGGGCATGTTCTCACCTAATTGTGCTTATGGGGGTTGAGCTTTTGCTCTTTGGTCCCGATGATGGGATTTGATGTGTGTGTGTCGGGGGGGGGGGGTGCTACCTGCAGTGTTGTTTGCATGCAACCCGTTCTCGCGCTTGCTTATAGTCAATATTGGCTTAATTAATAAGTGCAAATGTGACATACTAATTGATTGTGAATATTTTAGTTTACATTGAAAAGCTTCCGTAGAAAACACCGACCTCACCTAACCTTCTTCTTGCTTCTTTTGGGGTGCTACCTGCGGAGTCGTGGGTATGTGTGGGAGGTGCTACCAGTGGCATCGTGGACATGTGGGGGGGGGAGGGTTACTACTTGCGATTTCGTCGGCATGTGTGGGGGTGCTTCGTGCGGCGTCGTGGGCATGAGTGGGGGGTGCTACTTGTGGCGTCGTGGGCATATGTAGGGGTGCTACCTGCGGCGTCTTAGGCTTGTGTGTAGGTGCTGCCTGCGGAGTCGTGGACATGTGTTGGGTGCCACTTGCGGCGTCGTGGGCATGTGTGGGGTGCTACTTGCGGTATCGTGGGCATGTGTGTGTTGGGGGGGAAGTGCTACCTGCGGCGCCGTGGGCATGTGTGTGGGTGCTACTTGTGGCGTCGTAGGCATGTGTTGGGGGTGCTACCTACGGCGTCGTTGGCATGTGTGTGGGGAGGATTGCTACCTGCGGCGTCGTGGGCATGTGTGTGGGGAGGATTGCTACCAGCGGCGTCGTGGGCATGTGTGTGGGGAGGATTGCTACCTGCGGCGTCGTGGGCATATGTGTGGGGAGGATTGCTACCTGCGGCGTCGTGGGCATGTGTGTGTGGAGGATTGCTACCTGCGGCTTCGTGGGCATGTGTGTGGGGGGAAAGTACTACCTGTAGCGTCGTGAGCATGTGGCGGGGGGGGGGTGTATTATATCTGCGGCGTCGTGGGCATGTGTGGGAGGTGCTTCCTGCGGCGTCGTGGGCATGTTTGGCGGGGGGTGCTACCTGCGGCGTCGTGTGCATGTGTGGGGGGTGCTTCCTGCGGCGTCGTGGGCATGTGTGGCGGGGAGTGCTAACTGTGGCATCGGGGGACATGTGGGGGGGGGGTTGCTACCTGCGATTTCGTGGGCATGTGTGGGGGGTGCTTCCTGCGGCGTCGTGGGCATGTGTGGCGGGGAGTGCTAACTGTGGCATCGTGGGTATGTGTGTTGGGGGGGAGTGCTACCTGCGGGGTCGTGGGAGAGTGAGGGGGTGCTACTTGTGGCATCGTGGGCATGTGTGTTGGGGGGGAGTGCTACCTGCGGGGTCGTGGGAGAGTGAGGGGGTGCTACTTGTGGCATCGTGGGCATGTGTGTTGGGGGTTAGTGCTACCTGCGGGGTCGTGGGAGGGTGAGGGGGTGCTACTTGTGGCATCGTGGGCATGTGTGTTGGGGGGGGGAGTGCTACCTGCGGGGTCCTTGGAGAGTGAGGGGGTGCTACTTGTGGCATCGTGGGCATGTGTGTTGGGGGGGAGTGCTACCTGCGGGGTCGTGGGAGAGTTAGGGGGTGCTACTTGTGGCATCGTGGGCATGTGTGTTGGGGGGGGAGTGCTACCTGCGGGGTCGTGGGAGAGTGAGGGGGTGCTACTTGTGGCATCGTGGGCATGTGTGTTGGGGGGGAGGAGTGCTACCTGCGGGGTCGTGGGAGAGTGAGGGGGTGCTACTTGTGGCATCGTGGGCATGTGTGTTGGGGGGGAATGCTACCTGCGGGGTCGTGGGAGAGTGAGGGGGTGCTACTTGTGGCATCGTGGGCATGTGTGTTGGGGGGGAGTGCTACCTGCGGGGTCGTGGGAGAGTGAGGGGGTGCTACTTGTGGCATCGTGGGCATGTGTGTTGGGGGGGAGTGCTACCTGCGGGGTCGTGGGAGAGTGAGGGGGTGCTACTTGTGGCATCGTGGGCATGTGTGTTGGGGGGGAGTGCTACCTGCGGGGTCGTGGGAGAGTGAGGGGGTGCTACTTGTGGCATCGTGGGCATGTGTGTTGGGGGGAGTGCTACCTGCGGGGTCGTGGGAGAGTGAGGGGGTGCTACTTGTGGCATCGTGGGCATGTGTGTTGGTGGGGGGAGTGCTACCTGCGGGGTCGTGGGAGAGTGAGGGGGTGTTATTTGTGGCATCGTGGGCATGTGTGTTGGGGGGGAGTGCTACCTGCGGGGTCGTGGGAGAGTGAGGGGGTGCTACTTGTGGCATCGTGGGCATGTGTGTTGGGGGGGAGTGCTACCTGCGGGGTCGTGGGAGAGTGAGGGGGTGCTACTTGTGGCATCGTGGGCATGTGTGTTGGGGGGGAGTGCTACCTGCGGGGTCGTGGGAGAGTGAGGGGGTGCTACTTGTGGCATCGTGGGCATGTGTGTTGGGGGGGGAGTGCTACCTGCGGGGTCGTGGGAGAGTGAGGGGGTGCTGCTTGTGGCATCGTGGGCATGTGTGTTGGGGGGGAGTGCTACCTGCGGGGTCGTGGGAGAGTGAGGGGGTGCTACTTGTGGCATCGTGGGCATGTGTGTTGGGGGGGAGTGCTACCTGCGGGGTCGTGGGAGAGTGAGGGGGTGCTACTTGTGGCATCGTGGGCATGTGTGTTGGGGGGGAGTGCTACCTGCGGGGTCGTGGGAGAGTGAGGGGGTGCTACTTGTGGCATCGTGGGTATGTGTGTTGGGGGGGAGTGCTACCTGCGGGGTCGTGGGAGAGTGAGGGGGTGCTACTTGTGGCATCGTGGGCATGTGTGTTGGGGGGGGAGTGCTACCTGCGGGGTCGTGGGAGAGTGAGGGGGTGCTACTTGTGGCATCGTGGGCATGTGTGTTGGTGGGGGGAGTGCTACCTGCGGGGTCGTGGGAGAGTGAGGGGGTGTTATTTGTGGCATCGTGGGCATGTGTGTTGGGGGGGAGTGCTACCTGCGGGGTCGTGGGAGAGTGAGGGGGTGCTACCTGTGGCATCGTGGGCATGTGTGTTGGGGGGGAGTGCTACCTGCGGGGTCGTGGGAGAGTGAGGGGGTGCTACTTGTGGCATCGTGGGCATGTGTGTTGGGGGGGAGTGCTACCTGCGGGGTCGTGGGAGAGTGAGGGGGTGCTACTTGTGGCATCGTGGGCATGTGTGTTGGGGGGGAGTGCTACCTGCGGGGTCGTGGGAGAGTGAGGGGGTGCTACTTGTGGCATCGTGGGCATGTGTGTTGGGGGGGAGTGCTACCTGCGGGGTCGTGGGAGAGTGAGGGGGTGCTACTTGTGGCATCGTGGGCATGTGTGTTGGGGGGGAGTGCTACCTGCGGCGTCGTTGGCATGTGTGGGGGAGCTACCTGCGGCGTCGTTGGTATGTGTGGGGTGCTCCCTGCGGCTTCGTGGTCATTTGTGGCGTGCTACATGAGGCGTCGTTGGAATGTGTGGGGGGGGGGAGCTACGCGGAGTCGTTGGAATGTGTGGGGGTGTTACCTGGGGCATCGTTGGCATGTGTGGTGTGCTCCCTGCGGCTTCGTTGATATGTGTGGGGTGCTACCTGCGGCGTCGTTGGAATGTGTGGGGTGCTACCTGCAGCGTCGTCGGCATGTGTGTGTGTGTCGGGGGGGAGAGTGCTACCTGCGGTGTCGTGTGCATGTGTAGGCTGCTATATGCGGCGTCGTGGGAGCGTGTGGATTGCTACTTTCGACGTCGTTGACATGTGTGGTGTGCTACCGGCGGTGTCGTTGGCATGTGTTGGGTGCTACCTGCGGCGTCGTGGGAATGTGTGGGAGTGTAACCTGCGGCGTCGTTGGCCTGTGTGGGGTGCTTCTTGCGGCGTCGTGGGCATGTGTTGGGTGCTACCTGCGGCGTTGTGGGCATGTCTGGGGGATGCTACCTGCGGCGTCGTGGGCATGTGTGGGGTGCTACCTGCGGCGTCGTTGGCATGTGTGGGGTGCTAACTGCACCCCACACATGCCAAGCCCACACATGCCAGCCCAAGAAGCTGCAAGGCTACTTGCAGCGTCTTGGGCATGTGTGTGTGGGGGGGAGAGTGCTACCTGCGGCGTCGTGTGCATGTGTAGGCTGCTACATGCGGCGTTGTGGGCATGTGTGGGGTGCTACGTGCGGCGTGGTTGACATGTGTGGTGTGCTACCTGCGGCGTCGTTGGCATGTGTGGGGGTTGCTACCTGCGGCGTCTTGGGCATGTGTATGAGTGGGGGGGGGGGAGAAGTGCTACCTGCGGCATCGTCGGAATGTGTGGGGATGCTACGTACGAAATCGTGGGCATGTGTGTGTGTGGGGGGGGGGGAGAAGAGTGTTACCTGCGGCATTCTAGGAATGTGTGGGGATGCTACGTACGGAATCGTGGGCATGTGTGTGTGTGGGGGGGGGGGAGAAGAGTGCTACCTGCGGCGTCCTGGACATGTGTGAGGTGCTACTTGCGGCGTAGTGGGCATGAGTGTGTGTGGGAGAGGGGAGTGCTACTTGCGGCATCGTGGGCATGTGTGTTGGGAGGGAGTGCTACCTGCGGCGTCGTGGGAGAGTGTGGGGGTGCTACGTGTGGCATTGTGGGCATGTGTGTTGGGAGGGAGTGCTACCTGCGGCGTCGTGGGAGAGTGAGGGGGGGCTACTTATGGCATCGTGGGCATGTGTGTTGGGGGGGAGTGCTACCTGCGGGGTCGTGGGAGAGTGTGGGGGTGCTACTTGTGGCATCGTGGGCATGTGTGTTGGGGGGGAGTGCTACCTGCGGCGTCGTGGGAGAGTGAGGGGGTGCTACTTGTGGCATCGTGGGCATGTGTGTTGGGGGGGAGTGCTACCTGCGGCGTCGTGGGAGAGTGAGGGGGTGCTACTTGTGGCATCGTGGGCATGTGTGTTGGAGGGGGAGTGCTACCTGCGGGGTCGTGGGAGAGTGAGGGGGTGCTACTTGTGGCATCGTGGGCATGTGTGTTGGGGGGGAGTGCTACCTGCGGGGTCGTGGGAGAGTGAGGGGGTGCTACTTGTGGCATCGTGGGCATGTGTGTTGGGGGGGGGAGTGCTACCTGCGGGGTCGTGGGAGAGTGAGGGGGTGCTACTTGTGGCATCGTGGGCATGTGTGTTGGGGGGGAGTGCTACCTGCGGGGTCGCGGGAGAGTGAAGGGGTGCTACTTGTGGCATCGTGGGCATGTGTGTTGGGGGGGGGGGGAGTGCTACCTGCGGGGTCGTGGGAGAGTGAGGGGGTGCTACTTGTGGCATCGTGGGCATGTTCTCACCTAATTGTGCTTATGGGGGTTGAGCTTTTGCTCTTTGGTCCCGATGATGGGATTTGATGTGTGTGTGTCGGGGGGGGGGGGGTGCTACCTGCAGTGTTGTTTGCATGCAACCCGTTCTCGCGCTTGCTTATAGTCAATATTGGCTTAATTAATAAGTGCAAATGTGACATACTAATTGATTGTGAATATTTTAGTTTACATTGAAAAGCTTCCGTAGAAAACACCGACCTCACCTAACCTTCTTCTTGCTTCTTTTGGGGTGCTACCTGCGGAGTCGTGGGTATGTGTGGGAGGTGCTACCAGTGGCATCGTGGACATGTGGGGGGGGAGGGTTACTACTTGCGATTTCGTCGGCATGTGTGGGGGTGCTTCGTGCGGCGTCGTGGGCATGAGTGGGGGGTGCTACTTGTGGCGTCGTGGGCATATGTAGGGGTGCTACCTGCGGCGTCTTAGGCTTGTGTGTAGGTGCTGCCTGCGGAGTCGTGGACATGTGTTGGGTGCCACTTGCGGCGTCGTGGGTATGTGTGGGGTGCTACTTGCGGTATCGTGGGCATGTGTGTGTTGGGGGGGAAGTGCTACCTGCGGCGCCGTGGGCATGTGTGTGGGTGCTACTTGTGGCGTCGTAGGCATGTGTTGGGGGTGCTACCTACGGCGTCGTTGGCATGTGTGTGGGGAGGATTGCTACCTGCGGCGTCGTGGGCATGTGTGTGGGGAGGATTGCTACCAGCGGCGTCGTGGGCATGTGTGTGGGGAGGATTGCTACCTGCGGCGTCGTGGGCATATGTGTGGGGAGGATTGCTACCTGCGGCGTCGTGGGCATGTGTGTGTGGAGGATTGCTACCTGCGGCTTCGTGGGCATGTGTGTGGGGGGAAAGTACTACCTGTAGCGTCGTGAGCATGTGGCGGGGGGGGGGGGGGGGTGTATTATATCTGCGGCGTCGTGGGCATGTGTGGGAGGTGCTTCCTGCGGCGTCGTGGGCATGTTTGGCGGGGGGTGTTACCTGCGGCGTCGTGTGCATGTGTGGGGGGTGCTTCCTGCGGCGTCGTGGGCATGTGTGGCGGGGAGTGCTAACTGTGGCATCGGGGGACATGTGGGGGGGGGGGTTGCTACCTGCGATTTCGTGGGCATGTGTGGGGGGTGCTTCCTGCGGCGTCGTGGGCATGTGTGGCGGGGAGTGCTAACTGTGGCATCGTGGGTATGTGTGTTGGGGGGGAGTGCTACCTGCGGGGTCGTGGGAGAGTGAGGGGGTGCTACTTGTGGCATCGTGGGCATGTGTGTTGGGGGGGAGTGCTACCTGCGGGGTCGTGGGAGAGTGAGGGGGTGCTACTTGTGGCATCGTGGGCATGTGTGTTGGGGGTTAGTGCTACCTGCGGGGTCGTGGGAGGGTGAGGGGGTGCTACTTGTGGCATCGTGGGCATGTGTGTTGGGGGGGGGAGTGCTACCTGCGGGGTCCTTGGAGAGTGAGGGGGTGCTACTTGTGGCATCGTGGGCATGTGTGTTGGGGGGGAGTGCTACCTGCGGGGTCGTGGGAGAGTTAGGGGGTGCTACTTGTGGCATCGTGGGCATGTGTGTTGGGGGGGGAGTGCTACCTGCGGGGTCGTGGGAGAGTGAGGGGGTGCTACTTGTGGCATCGTGGGCATGTGTGTTGGGGGGGAGGAGTGCTACCTGCGGGGTCGTGGGAGAGTGAGGGGGTGCTACTTGTGGCATCGTGGGCATGTGTGTTGGGGGGGAATGCTACCTGCGGGGTCGTGGGAGAGTGAGGGGGTGCTACTTGTGGCATCGTGGGCATGTGTGTTGGGGGGGAGTGCTACCTGCGGGGTCGTGGGAGAGTGAGGGGGTGCTACTTGTGGCATCGTGGGCATGTGTGTTGGGGGGGAGTGCTACCTGCGGGGTCGTGGGAGAGTGAGGGGGTGCTACTTGTGGCATCGTGGGCATGTGTGTTGGGGGGGAGTGCTACCTGCGGGGTCGTGGGAGAGTGAGGGGGTGCTACTTGTGGCATCGTGGGCATGTGTGTTGGGGGGAGTGCTACCTGCGGGGTCGTGGGAGAGTGAGGGGGTGCTACTTGTGGCATCGTGGGCATGTGTGTTGGTGGGGGGAGTGCTACCTGCGGGGTCGTGGGAGAGTGAGGGGGTGTTATTTGTGGCATCGTGGGCATGTGTGTTGGGGGGGAGTGCTACCTGCGGGGTCGTGGGAGAGTGAGGGGGTGCTACTTGTGGCATCGTGGGCATGTGTGTTGGGGGGGAGTGCTACCTGCGGGGTCGTGGGAGAGTGAGGGGGTGCTACTTGTGGCATCGTGGGCATGTGTGTTGGGGGGGAGTGCTACCTGCGGGGTCGTGGGAGAGTGAGGGGGTGCTACTTGTGGCATCGTGGGCATGTGTGTTGGGGGGGGAGTGCTACCTGCGGGGTCGTGGGAGAGTGAGGGGGTGCTGCTTGTGGCATCGTGGGCATGTGTGTTGGGGGGGAGTGCTACCTGCGGGGTCGTGGGAGAGTGAGGGGGTGCTACTTGTGGCATCGTGGGCATGTGTGTTGGGGGGGAGTGCTACCTGCGGGGTCGTGGGAGAGTGAGGGGGTGCTACTTGTGGCATCGTGGGCATGTGTGTTGGGGGGGAGTGCTACCTGCGGGGTCGTGGGAGAGTGAGGGGGTGCTACTTGTGGCATCGTGGGCATGTGTGTTGGTGGGGGGAGTGCTACCTGCGGGGTCGTGGGAGAGTGAGGGGGTGTTATTTGTGGCATCGTGGGCATGTGTGTTGGGGGGGAGTGCTACCTGCGGGGTCGTGGGAGAGTGAGGGGGTGCTACTTGTGGCATCGTGGGCATGTGTGTTGGGGGGGGAGTGCTACCTGCGGGGTCGTGGGAGAGTGAGGGGGTGCTACTTGTGGCATCGTGGGCATGTGTGTTGGGGGGGAGTGCTACCTGCGGGGTCGTGGGAGAGTGAGGGGGTGCTACTTGTGGCATCGTGGGCATGTGTGTTGGGGGGGAGTGCTACCTGCGGGGTCGTGGGAGAGTGAGGGGGTGCTACTTGTGGCATCGTGGGCATGTGTGTTGGGGGGGAGTGCTACCTGCGGGGTCGTGGGAGAGTGAGGGGGTGCTACTTGTGGCATCGTGGGCATGTGTGTTGGGGGGGAGTGCTACCTGCGGGGTCGTGGGAGAGTGAGGGGGTGCTACTTGTGGCATCGTGGGCATGTGTGTTGGGGGGGAGTGCTACCTGCGGGGTCGTGGGAGAGTGAGGGGGTGCTACTTGTGGCATCGTGGGCATGTGTGTTGGGGGGGAGTGCTACCTGCGGGGTCGTGGGAGAGTGAGGGGGTGCTACTTGTGGCATCGTGGGCATGTGTGTTGGTGGGGGGAGTGCTACCTGCGGGGTCGTGGGAGAGTGAGGGGGTGTTATTTGTGGCATCGTGGGCATGTGTGTTGGGGGGGGAGTGCTACCTGCGGGGTCGTGGGAGAGTGAGGGGGTGCTACTTGTGGCATCGTGGGCATGTGTGTTGGGGGGGAGTGCTACCTGCGGGGTCGTGGGAGAGTGAGGGGGTGCTACTTGTGGCATCGTGGGCATGTGTGTTGGTGGGGGGAGTGCTACCTGCGGGGTCGTGGGAGAGTGAGGGGGTGTTATTTGTGGCATCGTGGGCATGTGTTGTTGGGGGGGAGTGCTACCTGCGGGGTCGTGGGAGAGTGAGGGGGTGCTACTTGTGGCATCGTGGGCATGTGTGTTGGGGGGGAGTGCTACCTGCGGGGTCGTGGGAGAGTGAGGGGGTGCTACTTGTGGCATCGTGGGCATGTGTGTTGGGGGGGAGTGCTACCTGCGGGGTCGTGGGAGAGTGAGGGGGTGCTACTTGTGGCATCGTGGGCATGTGTGTTGGGGGGGAGTGCTACCTGCGGGGTCGTGGGAGAGTGAGGGGGTGCTACTTGTGGCATCGTGGGCATGTGTGTTGGGGGGGAGTGCTACCTGCGGGGTCGTGGAGAGTGAGGGGGTGCTACTTGTGGCATCGTGGGCATGTGTGTTGGGGGGGAGTGCTACCTGCGGGGTCGTGGGAGAGTGAGGGGGTGCTACTTGTGGCATCGTGGGCATGTGTGTTGGGGGGGAGTGCTACCTGCGGGGTCGTGGGAGAGTGAGGGGGTGCTACTTGTGGCATCGTGGGCATGTGTGTTGGGGGGAGTGCTACCTGCGGGGTCGTGGGAGAGTGAGGGGGTGCTACTTGTGGCATCGTGGGCATGTGTGTTGGTGGGGGGAGTGCTACCTGCGGGGTCGTGGGAGAGTGAGGGGGTGTTATTTGTGGCATCGTGGGCATGTGTGTTGGGGGGGAGTGCTACCTGCGGGGTCGTGGGAGAGTGAGGGGGTGCTACTTGTGGCATCGTGGGCATGTGTGTTGGGGGGGAGTGCTACCTGCGGGTCGTGGGAGAGTGAGGGGGTGCTACTTGTGGCATCGTGGGCATGTGTGTTGGGGGGGAGTGCTACCTGCGGGGTCGTGGGAGAGTGAGGGGGTGCTACTTGTGGCATCGTGGGCATGTGTGTTGGGGGGGAGTGCTACCTGCGGGGTCGTGGGAGAGTGAGGGGGTGCTACTTGTGGCATCGTGGGCATGTGTGTTGGGGGGGAGTGCTACCTGCGGGGTCGTGGGAGAGTGAGGGGGTGCTACTTGTGGCATCGTGGGCATGTGTGTTGGGGGGAGTGCTACCTGCGGGGTCGTGGGAGAGTGAGGGGGTGCTACTTGTGGCATCGTGGGCATGTGTGTTGGGGGGGAGTGCTACCTGCGGGGTCGTGGGAGAGTGAGGGGGTGCTACTTGTGGCATCGTGGGCATGTGTGTTGGGGGGGAGTGCTACCTGCGGGGTCGTGGGAGAGTGAGGGGGTGCTACTTGTGGCATCGTGGGCATGTGTGTTGGGGGGGAGTGCTACCTGCGGGGTCGTGGGAGAGTGAGGGGGTGCTACTTGTGGCATCGTGGGCATGTGTGTTGGGGGGGAGTGCTACCTGCGGGGTCGTGGGAGAGTGAGGGGGTGCTACTTGTGGCATCGTGGGCATGTGTGTTGGGGGGGAGTGCTACCTGCGGGGTCGTGGGAGAGTGAGGGGGTGCTACTTGTGGCATCGTGGGCATGTGTGTTGGGGGGGAGTGCTACCTGCGGGGTCGTGGGAGAGTGAGGGGGTGCTACTTGTGGCATCGTGGGCATGTGTGTTGGGGGGGAGTGCTACCTGCGGGGTCGTGGGAGAGTGAGGGGGTGCTACTTGTGGCATCGTGGGCATGTGTGTTGGGGGGGAGTGCTACCTGCGGGGTCGTGGGAGAGTGAGGGGGTGCTACTTGTGGCATCGTGGGCATGTGTGTTGGGGGGGGAGTGCTACCTGCGGGGTCGTGGGAGAGTGAGGGGGTGCTACTTGTGGCATCGTGGGCATGTGTGTTGGGGGGGAGTGCTACCTGCGGGGTCGTGGGAGAGTGAGGGGGTGCTACTTGTGGCATCGTGGGCATGTGTGTTGGGGGGGAGTGCTACCTGCGGGGTCGTGGGAGAGTGAGGGGGTGCTACTTGTGGCATCGTGGGCATGTGTGTTGGGGGGGAGTGCTACCTGCGGGGTCGTGGGAGAGTGAGGGGGTGCTACTTGTGGCATCGTGGGCATGTGTGTTGGGGGGGAGTGCTACCTGCGGGGTCGTGGGAGAGTGAGGGGGTGCTACTTGTGGCATCGTGGGCATGTGTGTTGGGGGGGAGTGCTACCTGCGGGGTCGTGGGAGAGTGAGGGGGTGCTACTTGTGGCATCGTGGGCATGTGTGTTGGGGGGGAGTGCTACCTGCGGGTCGTGGGAGAGTGAGGGGGTGCTACTTGTGGCATCGTGGGCATGTGTGTTGGGGGGGAGTGCTACCTGCGGGGTCGTGGGAGAGTGAGGGGGTGCTACTTGTGGCATCGTGGGCATGTGTGTTGGGGGGGGAGTGCTACCTGCGGGGTCGTGGGAGAGTGAGGGGGTGCTACTTGTGGCATCGTGGGCATGTGTGTTGGGGGGAGTGCTACCTGCGGGGTCGTGGGAGAGTGAGGGGGTGCTACTTGTGGCATCGTGGGCATGTGTGTTGGTGGGGGGAGTGCTACCTGCGGGGTCGTGGGAGAGTGAGGGGGTGTTATTTGTGGCATCGTGGGCATGTGTGTTGGGGGGGAGTGCTACCTGCGGGGTCGTGGGAGAGTGAGGGGGTGCTACTTGTGGCATCGTGGGCATGTGTGTTGGGGGGGAGTGCTACCTGCGGGGTCGTGGGAGAGTGAGGGGGTGCTACTTGTGGCATCGTGGGCATGTGTGTTGGGGGGGGGAGTGCTACCTGCGGGGTCGTGGGAGAGTGAGGGGGTGCTACTTGTGGCATCGTGGGCATGTGTGTTGGGGGGGGAGTGCTACCTGCGGGGTCGTGGGAGAGTGAGGGGGTGCTACTTGTGGCATCGTGGGCATGTGTGTTGGGGGGGAGTGCTACCTGCGGGGTCGTGGGAGAGTGAGGGGGTGCTACTTGTGGCATCGTGGGCATGTGTGTTGGGGGGGAGTGCTACCTGCGGGGTCGTGGGAGAGTGAGGGGGTGCTACTTGTGGCATCGTGGGCATGTGTGTTGGGGGGGAGTGCTACCTGCGGGGTCGTGGGAGAGTGAGGGGGTGCTACTTGTGGCATCGTGGGCATGTGTGTTGGGGGGGGAGTGCTACCTGCGGGGTCGTGGGAGAGTGAGGGGGTGCTACTTGTGGCATCGTGGGCATGTGTGTTGGTGGGGGGAGTGCTACCTGCGGGGTCGTGGGAGAGTGAGGGGGTGTTATTTGTGGCATCGTGGGCATGTGTGTTGGGGGGGAGTGCTACCTGCGGGGTCGTGGGAGAGTGAAGGGGTGCTACTTGTGGCATCGTGGGCATGTGTGTTGGGGGGAGTGCTACCTGCGGGGTCGTGGGAGAGTGAGGGGGTGCTACTTGTGGCATCGTGGGCATGTGTGTTGGGGGGGAGTGCTACCTGCGGGGTCGTGGGAGAGTGAGGGGGTGCTACTTGTGGCATCGTGGGCATGTGTGTTGGGGGGGAGTGCTACCTGCGGGGTCGTGGGAGAGTGAGGGGGTGCTACTTGTGGCATCGTGGGCATGTGTGTTGGGGGGAGTGCTACCTGCGGGGTCGTGGGAGAGTGAGGGGGTGCTACTTGTGGCATCGTGGGCATGTGTGTTGGGGGGGAGTGCTACCTGCGGGGTCGTGGGAGAGTGAGGGGGTGCTACTTTTGGCATCGTGGGCATGTGTGTTGGGGGGGAGTGCTACCTGCGGGGTCGTGGGAGAGTGAGGGGGTGCTACTTGTGGCATCGTGGGCATGTGTGTTGGGGGGGAGTGCTACCTGCGGGGTCGTGGGAGAGTGAGGGGGTGCTACTTGTGGCATCGTGGGCATGTTCTCACCTAATTGTGCTTATGGGGGTTGAGCTTTTGCTCTTTGGTCCCGATGATGGGATTTGATGTGTGTGTGTCGGGGGGGGGGGGGGGGGGGTGCTACCTGCAGTGTTGTTTGCATGCAACCCGTTGTCGCGCTTGCTTATAGTCAATATTGGCTTAATTAATAAGTGCAAATGTGACATACTAATTGATTGTGAATATTTTAGTTTACCTTGAAAAGCTTCATAGAAAACACCAACCTCACCTAACCTTCTTAGTATGTTTAGATAAGCATCTTATTGCTTCTTAATTACAATTATTACTTATCCAGTACCGTTGATAGGTTAAGTAATAATTGTTAATAAGAAGCAACAAGATGTCTATCTTAACATACTAAGAAGGTTAGTTGAGGTCGGTGTTTTCTATGGAAGCTTTTCAAGGTAAACTAAAATATTCACAATCAATTAGTATGTCACATATGCACTTATTAAATAAGCCAATATTGATAGTAAGCAAGTGCGAGAACGGGTTGTTGCATCTGCGGAGTCATGGGCATGTATGGGGTGCTACCTTCACCGCCGTGGATATGTGTAGGGTGCTACCTGCGGCGTCGTGGGCATTTGTGACGTGCTACTTGCGGCATCGTGGGCATGAGTGGGTGGTGCTACCTGCGGCGTCTTGGGAATGTGTGCGGGCGCTACTTGCGGCGTCGTGGGCATGTGTGTGAAACGGGGGGGGGGGGTAAGTGCTACCTGCGGCGTCGTGGGCATGTGTGGGGGTGCTACCTGTGGCATCGTGGGCATGTGTGGGGTGCTAGCTGCGGTTTCGTGGGCATGTGTGAGGGTGCTACCTGCGGCATCGTGATTATGTGTTGGGTGCTACCTGCGACGTCGTGGGCATGTGGGAGGGATGCTACCTGCGGCGTCGTGGGCATATGTGGGGGGTGCTACTTGTGGCGTCGCGATCATGTGTGGGGGATGCTACCTGCGGCGTCGTGGGCATGTTTGTGGGTGATACCTGCGGAGTCGTGGGCATGTGTGGGGTGCTACCTGTGGAATCGTAGGCATGTGTGGGGTGATACTTGCGGCGTGCTGGGCATGTGTGTGGGTGGTACTTGCGGCGTCGTGGGAATGAGTGGGGTGCTACCTGCGACGTCGTGGGCATGTGTGGGGTGCTACTTGCGGGGTCGTGGGCATGTGTGTGTTGGTTCGGGAAGTGCTTTCTGCGGCGTCGTAAGCATGTGTGTGTGTGGGTGTTACCTGCGGAGTCGTGGGCATGTGTGTGTGTGGGGGAGGGGGGCAGAGTGCTACCTGCGACGTCGTGGGCATGTGTGGGGTGCTACTTGCAGGGTCGTGGGCATGTGTGTGTTGGTTCGGGAAGTGCTTTCTGCGGCGTCGTAAGCATGTGTGTGTGTGGGTGTTACCTGCGGAGTCGTGGGCATGTGTGTGTGTGGGGGAGGGGGGCAGAGTGCTACCTGCGACGTCGTGGGCATGTGTGTGTGGGTGTTACCTGCGGAGTCGTGGGCATGTGTGAGGTGCTACTTGTGGCGTCGTGGGCATGATTGGGGGGTGCTACCTGCGGCGTCGTGGGCATGTGTGTTGGGGGGGGGGGAAGTTCTACCTGCCGCATCGTGTGCATGTGGGGAGGGCTAATACCTGCGGCGTCGTGGGCATGTGTGGGGGGTGCTACCTGCGGCGTCGTGGGCATGTATGTGTTTGGGGGGGATTGCAACCTGCGGCTTCGTGGGCATATATGTGGGTGGGGAAGAGAGTGCTACCTGCGGCGTCTTGGGCATGTGTCGGGATGCTATATTCGGCGTCGTTGGCATGTGTAGGGGTGGGTGATACCTGCGGCGTCATTGGCATGTGTGTGGGGGGGGAATGCTACTTGCGGCTTCGTGGGCTTGTGTGGGGGTGCTACCTGAGGCGTCGTGGACATGTGTGTGGGTGGGAGTGCTACCTGTGGCGTCGTGGGCAAGTGAGGGGGTGCTACTTGGGGCATCGTGGGCATGTACTCACCTAATTGTGCTTGCGGGGGTTGAGCTTTGGCTCTTTGCTCCCGATCATGGGATTTGATGTGTGTGTGTGTGTCGGGGGGGGGGGGGGGGTACTACCTGCAGTGTTGTTTGCATGTGTGGGATGCTATCTGTGGAGTCATGGGCATGAGTGGGGTGCTACCTTCGCCGTCGTGAACATGTGTGTGGTGCTACCTGCGGCGTCGTGGGCCTGTGTGAGGTGCTACTTGTGGCGTCGTGGGCATGATTGGCGGGTGCTACCTACGGCGTCGTGGGCATGTGTGTGTGTGGGGGGGGGGAGAAGAGTGTTACCTGCGGCATTCTTGGAATGTGTGGAGTGCTACCTGCGGCGTCGTGGACATGTGTGAGGTGCTACTTGCAGCGTAGTGGGCATGAGTGTGTGTGTGGGAGAGGGGAGTGCTACTTGCGGCGTCGTGGGCTTGTGTGGGGGTGCTACCTGCGGCGTCTTGGACATGTGTGTGGGGGGAAGTGCTATATGCGGCGTCGTGGACAAGTGAGAGAGAGCTACTTGGGGCATCGTGGGCATGTTCTCACCTAATTGTGCTTGCTGGGATTGAGCTTTGGCTCTTTGGTCCCGATCATGGGATTTGATGTGTGTGTGTCGGGGGGGGGGGGGTTCTACCTGCAGTGTTGTTTGCATGTGTGGGATGTTATCTGGAAAAATGGAATGCACTTAAGGAGCAAGTTGTGGAAGCAAATTCTATTCATAATTTTAAAACTAAAATTGATAGGGAAATAGGACCAGAGTCATTCGAACTCCGGTCCTATTCAGGAATTCAATGCATTCAATGCATTCAGGAACCTTGAATGCATTGTGCATTTTCCTTCTGTGTCGCCACGCTGAGGCGCTGGAAAAGGAAGCTGGCAACTCTAGGGTCTCTTACATTATACTTCACAGAAATCACAATCACGTGGTATATCAAATGAATAAATCCACAATATGTACTGTAGAGTCTCGTGTTGTTTCAATCAGCCTTGAACCCAGTTCCTTCAAAAACTGGTGGCACTCTTACCACTGGTGCCGAGTGTCTCATAAGCAGTGGGGACATTGTATCATATTCTATGTGGCACAGGTGGCCCTGTACATGGGATCATATGTAGTGCTGAGGTGGTGGCCCTGTACATATGATGATATGTAGTGCATGGGAGGTGGCCCTGTACATATGATGATATGTAGTGCATGGGAGGTGGCCCTGTACATATGATGATATGTAGTGCATGGGAGGTGGCCCTGTACATGGGATCAAAAGCACTGCATTTTAAGTGCCACATAAAATTTACTTCTTCGATTTAAGAACAATCCCGAATTCCAGCATTTAACACTCTCGATTTTCGACTTTCAAGGCTTTTCACTTTGAACCTTCAGATATTTTTTTTTTACTTCAGGCTTTTCTCCTGTACGCTCTTGCGTCTCTCCCTCCCTTGCCTTATTCCTGCGTATCGTTCCCCAGTTTCCAGTTTCCTTCCTCTCCCTTTTTCAGTGTTCGTCGATTCCATCACTTTGCATACAGGTCTCCAATTTTTTTTATTTCCAAAACTCTCCAGTTTCCAACTTCAGGGCTCCGCTCCCTCGCCTTTAGGCGTCAATGGAAACTATGGTGTTCACATTTAAAATATCGTGTTTATTAATTACCCACAACGGGAACTTACCGCTTATCCGGAAATTGTTTGGGGGCTGTTGTTAATATCCAAAAAAGGAACACGTTTTATCTTAAGCAAAAACAAAACCTATATTTTAATAATAACTAATTGTGGCTTTCAAATAATAGATTGGGTGCGATAATTATAAGCCATTCAAAACCGCTAGAAACCCGTTACTATAGTGGAGAAAGTAGGTAATAAAAGTATGTGTTTGTGGGAGAAACAATTTGGCAAAATGATCAGTGGAAAGAGAAGGGCTACAAAATAACAGTACACTTAGGGTATATTACACGAACAGAAGGAGTCTAAGAAACAAAATAAACGATTGAAATGCTCTTTGCTGCACAGAAAAAATAGTTATTATTGAACTTACCGAAACGTGGAAGAATGTAGAAGATAGAGAACTATTAGCTGAATATCAAATAAATAGATTTAAACAATTTCTCACAGATAGATATATTAGACGAGGAGGGGGAGTAGCCATATATATGTGTTGGGAAATTTGACATGTAGTCTCAAAGAGGGAATCAAAACTGAGCCACACACAGAAACTATTTGGCTAGAATTAAACGAAAAAGCAAATAATCATATAATAGGAGTTATAATAGGCCACCAATCTTAGACAGGATGGCAGCAGAGCATCTATGGGATGAAATATCTAGAACATCTAGGTCTAGCAGTGTTTGTGTCATGGGTGACTTTAATTATAGTGGAATAAACTGGTTTAACAGAACTGGGAATAATGAAGCAGAAGATTTTCTATAATTAATTTACTATTGCTTTCTTACGCAACTCATTAAGGAACAACTACGGGAAAATAATATTTTAGATTTAGTGTAAACTAACAGGGAAACACAAATTAATGACAGCGAAATAGGGAGTGAGCTAGGGAACAGTGATCACAAAGAAATCAGATTTAGTATAGAATGGAATAGATCTGTAGGAGAAAATTCTGTTAAAGTTCTAGATTTTCAAAAAGCTGATTTTAATTGCCTAAGAAATGTTTTGGGTTAAATAGATTGGAAAGATTTGGGCATAGGGGGTGGGCTGGTCATAGAGCGAGACGTGAACACAGCGATAGATGATTTAAAAAGGGATTTCGATGTGGATTCAAAATATAACTCATTTAAAAATATCCTAGGTAAAGCACATGAACATAGCATACCATACAAATTGAATAGATCGAATACTAATGACCCGAAATGGATAACAAAGAATCTGAAGAACGTTATAGGTAGAAATAGAGCGTGGTACAAAATGATTAGGAATGGGGATGTCAGTGTAGAACAAGAATTCGTACAACTGGTTAGAAATGTTAAAAAAAGGGATAAGAAGGGCAAAATGAAACTATGAATTCGCATACCAGGGCAAGCAGAGGCAAATCCAAAAGGGGTTTGACAGTTATACCGAACAAAGGTTAGGGAAAGGACATGTCCATTAAAAACTGAGACAGGTCAGATAACGGATAATGGCGAAGAGATGAGTAGTATTTTTAATAAATATTTTATATCTGTATTTACTAACGAAGAACTCAACATCATGCCTTCCGCCGAACAAGTCTACGTGGGTGGGGAAGAGGACAGGTTGACTAGTTTAGCAGTTACCAGGGAGGATGTTATTAACCAAATAGTGAGACTCAAACCAAGTAAATCCCCAGGGCCAGACGAAGTGTTTGCCAGGGTTATCTTGAGGTTATCTTGAGATAATTTCGGGGCTTTAGTGTCCCCGCGGCCCGGTCCTCGACCAGGCCTCCACCCCCAGGAAGCAGCCCGTGACAGCTGACTAACTCCCAGGTACCTATTTACTGCTAGGTAACAGGGGCATTCAGGGTGAAAGAAACTTTGCCCATTTGTTTCTGCCTCGTGCGGGAATCGAACCCGCGCCACAGAATTACGAGTCCTGCGCGCTATCCACCAGGCTACGAGGCCCCTTGATGCTTAAAGAATGAAAACAAGAGTTTTGCGAGCCATTGTCTACCATATTTAATAAATCAATCGAGTCAGGCAGAGTGCCAGGGTCGTGGAAGGTTGCTAATGTGGTACCAATTTTTCAGAAAGGAGATAGATCACTTGCGTCAAATTATCGGCCAATTAGCCTAACGTCGATTGTGGGAAAATTACTTGAATCTATAATTGCAAATATGTTGACCAAACCACACACTGGAAAGTGAAGGGACGACGACGTTTCGGTCCGTCCAGGACCATTCTCCTGTCGATTGTGACTGCCGATCTCACAATAGACTTGAGAATGGTCCAGGACGGACTGAAACGTCGTCGTCCCTTCGCTTTCTAGGTTGTGGTTTGGTCAACATATTCCAGCCACGTTATTGTGACTCCTCGTCTGCAATTGCAAATACCAATAGTCTTAATCTTGTAAAACATAAATTAATAAATGATTCACAACATGGTTTTACAAATGGCTATTCATGTTTAACAAATGTGCTATCATTTTACTCCAGCACAGTTGATAGTGGTAAGGTTTGCGATGTTGTGTACCTTGAATTTAGCAAAGCTTTTGATACAGTGCCACTGAAAAGACTGATTAAAAAAATAAAGGCTCATGGTATTGGAGGTGCTATATTAAGTTAGATTAGGGCATGGCTGTACCAAAGGAAACAGAAATTTAGTATAAATGGGGTTAAGTTAGAGTGGGAAAATGTTGTAAATGGAGTGCCTCAAGGCTCTGTCCTGTGACCTCTGTTATTCATAATATATATAAATGATTTAGATTCAGGTTTGAGCAGCAGTATCTGCAAATTTGCCGATGATACAGAAATCGGGAGGGAAATAAGCACGGAAAGGGTCTCACTATCACCTCAAGACGATCTAAATAGAGTTTTGAAATGGTCAAAAGATTGGCAGATGCAGTTTAATGCTGAAAAATGTAAAGTTTTGAGGTTAGGTAATGATAATAGAGTTACATGACACGAGCTGGATGGTGCTGAGAGTGCGAAGTCGGATTGCAAAAGGGATCTGGGAGTTATGATTAGTAAGAATTTAAAACCAAAAAATCAATGCACAAATGTTCATGTATGAACAAATGTCACATTTGAACAAATTTGTTCAAATGTTCAAATGAACATTTGCACAAATTCAAATGTTCAAGCAACGCATGTGCGTTGCTGAGCCCCAGCAACCTTCCTTGTCCCCCAGTCCTCCCCACTATTCCCCCCTCACCAGTCTCCTCGTCCTCCCAACCATTCCCCACTCCACCATCCCCTCTTCCTTCCCACCATGACCCACTTCTCTGTCCCTTTGTCCTCCCCACCATTCTCCATTCCCCCATCCCCTCGTCCCCAACCTCCCAAACTCCCTCGTCATTCCCCACTATTACCACCTCCCTTGTCCCCTCGTCCTCCCCACCATGTCTCACTTCCTTCCCCTCGTCATTCCCACCATTCCCCACTCTTTTGTCCGATGCCTTCCCAAATGGTCTGATGTTCCCATCAGAAAATTGGGAACATCAAGTGATCTGATGTTCTCATCACTGAAATATTAGAAAAACAGTTAAAAAATGGAATGAAAATATGAAAAAATATAAAAATAAAATATACTCACGAAATGAACACTCTGGTAAACAACTCAGCTCAGTTCCAACACAATTCACACAAAATAATTAAATAAAAGAGAAAATAAATCAAAATCTATGAAAATTCAA
Organism: Procambarus clarkii; assembly: GCF_040958095.1. Lineage (NCBI taxonomy): Eukaryota > Metazoa > Arthropoda > Malacostraca > Decapoda > Cambaridae > Procambarus > Procambarus clarkii. The sequence continues at coordinate 17,206,916 of NC_091153.1, forward strand.
TTTACCAATGTAATCAGAAACATTGAAATGGAATTGTAACATCTAGTATAGCATGTGTGCTGCTCTTTCATGCAACAGATGGCATTGTTTTTTAAGACAAACATAGTTTTACCTGTCACAGGTGTGGCATTTATACTTATACTTACGAAATGAACAGTATGGTAAACAACACAGCTCAATTCCAACTCAATGTCACACAAAATAATTCACTAAAAAATAAAATAAATCGAAATCAATGAAAATAAAATTTATCAATGCAATCTGAAACATTGAAATGGAATTCGTGACATATTAAGTATAGCCAAAGGATACCTGATCAACCAGGCTGTGACTCATACGTCAGGCTGCGAGCAGCCGCGTCCAACAGCCTGGTTGATCAGTCTGGCAACCAGGAGGCCTGGTCGACGACCGGGCCGCGGGGACGCTAAGCCCCGGAAGCACCTCAAGGTAACCTCAAGGTAAGGTAGCGTGCATGTTGCCATTATGTGCAAAAGATGGCGCTGTTTTTCAAAAACGCATATTTTTACCTGTTACAGGGCTATATAGTAGATATATAAAAAGACGCGCCTATTCGAATGCAACGTTGTGTCAAAATTTCAAAGCAGTCAGTAAAGAGGTTTCGAAGATTTCCCTCTCATAAAAAACACATGAAAAACACAGTTTTTTTCAGAAAAAGCATGTTTTTTTACCGTCACAGACGTGACATCTATATAATATTTATATAAAAACCTGCTCAGATGCGAATGGAACGATGTGTCAAAATTGCAAAGCAATCGGTGAAGAACTTTCGGAGATTAGCGACTTTGAACAAACGAACATTTCTGTTTATATATATATATATATATATATATATATATATATATATATATATATATATATATATATGCAAATAAGCCTGAATGGTCCCCAGGACTATATACAACTGAAAACTCACACCACAGAAGTGACTCAAACCCATACTGCCAGGAGCAACGCAACTGGTATGTACAGGGACGCCTTAATCCGCTTGACCATCACGACCGGACAATAAGGAAGTGATAGCCGAAGCTATTTGAACCACTTCCCCGCCGGCACTCGGATGGTAATCTTGGGCATAGCATTTTATCAAATCACCTCATTCTTTGGGGCACACGTGAGGAACACAAATGCAAACAAGCCTGAATGGTCCCCAG
>NC_091153.1:17210587-17283087 GCF_040958095.1 Procambarus clarkii
TAAATAAATCAAAACATGAAAAAATGGACAAACAAATTCTTATAATAAAATCAATCAATCAAAATAATAAGAATACTTAAATGACACAATGAAAAGTTACGTTAAGGCAAAATAACAAGAAGTGCAACACAAAATTAAATGGGAGGTGCTGGAATATTGGCTTTAAGCTATCACCTCTCTCAGTACACGCTAACGTCTAGCTGGGAGGAGTGATGACCACGAAAGCACTGAACATTCTGAGGTCTGAGGTCGTGGCGACCCCAGACATCAAGTAGTATGGGGGGGCGAGTGCAGGTGCAGCCAGACCGGCGACCAATCAGCGGGGCCGGTAGCGATCAACGAGTAGTTTGGCGGTTTGAGTCTGAACAGGTGTCTCTGGCTGCAACGTTTTGCGCTCTGGCAAGCCTTGCTGGTGTTGTTGTCGTTGTTGGACATTTCTTCCATAGTAGTTTTATATAATTCCAACGACGTAATTATGGAGGGAAGAGCAGGCTCAATCTCTTGAAGGAGATTATCGTCACAATATATATATATATATATATATATATATATATATATATATATATATATATATATATATATATATATATATATATATATATATATATATATATATATATATATATATATATATATATATATATATATATATGACTCTACTTCGTGAGAACTTGGCTTATTAGACAAATCGGGCCTTACGACATATATATATATATATATATGTATCTATATTATATATAGTGAACTATACTATATATATATATATATTATATATAGTGAAATGTATATAATGAAATATATATAATGAAATTATATATAATGAAATGTTTTTTCGACTACCTAACCTACCTAACCTAACCTAACCTAACTTTTTCGGCTACCTAACCTAACCTAACCTATAAAGATAGGTTACACAGATGTGTGTAATTGCGAAGCTCCTGGGATTGATGTTAAATAATAATGAAAGAATAAAAATGATATATAATGGGGATGTAATTGCGTTGAACCTAGTAGCCAGTAGTGTTGAACCTAGTAGCCAGTAGTGAAATGTGCGACTAGAACCGTCCCAAACCCGAGGAGAACCTCAGGGATTGAACTCGGTCATAGTCAAAAGTGGTGTGGGAGTCCGTAGAATGGGACGGGTTGAGTCGCAGGGGTTAAAATGGGGACGTTGTGGGTCGCAGAGGGTAAAATGGGGACGTTGTGGGTCGCAGAGGGTAAAATGGGGACGTTGTGGGTCGCAGAGGGTAAAATGTGTGTCATGTAGGTAAGAGAATAAGTATGTGGGCATGTGTTCATCATCTCAAAGGTTTCTGTGGCTTCCCCGGATGTTATGACGCGTGGCGTCCGGCCAGGGGTTACTTGAGAGAGTGTCATGTTGGGTAGGGGTTGGAAGCTAAGTGGTTGGTTTGCGGTCATGTAGGGAAAAGTGAGGGGAAAACGGATGGGATGCAGAAATGCGCGGACGTGATCCCAAAACGTGAGGACGTGATCCCAAAACGCGCGGACGGGATGCAAAAGGGGAGACCACAGATTGGGACGGGGTGCGTCAGGGGGGACGTTGTGGGTCATGTAGGTATAATGTGTGCCCTACATGGGCAGGAAGTGTTGAGGAGGGTGAGAGGGCCATGAGGCAGCCCCCATACCTGAGAGGAGATCAATGACGTCCATTAGTTCCCCCCCCCCCTACATAGGCAGGAAGTGTTGAGGGGGAACGTGAGAGTCCAGGGTCTTAAGAGTGGAGGGGAGAATGAGGGAGAAGGAGGGAAAAGGGAGGTAACAGCTGACAGTGGGTTTGTGTGTGAAAGTAGAGTCATAATTTTTTCTTAAAGAATTAGAGTTTTATGTACCCTCCCTGCTTCCAGAGCGCTAAGGATATGCGGGTCATACCTACCACATAGCTCTGAGGAGTGACACCACATGACCACAGGGGGGTTACCTCTTCAAAGGTTGAGGCCTAACTGTTGCGAATGTCATCATCAACCTCTTTCATAGTCAGTCACGCCCTCCCCTCCCCCTCCATCCACATAGCAGGACATACCACATACAAACACCACCACCACTACACTGCTGGGAGTGACAGCAATACCGCGTAAGGACAGCAATACCGCGTACCGACAGCAATACCGCGTACCATACTCCTGACACAGCTCACACTGGCACATTGCAGCAGGCAGACCACATAACGCAATGTATGAGAACTGTACTAGGAGCGATGGGGCTCCTCCATGTCGTGCCCTGACGCTTGAGTGGTCTGTGTTCGCATTAAGGAGGTAAGGTTATATGACGCAGCCTTCCTCTCACCCTCCCATGCAGGTGACAGTCATCATCAATCAATCAATTGACAATTCCAGACACTTCCTCAGTCCACACTCCCACACATAGCTTCCAGAGCTGTACATACTCAGCAGCATCAGACGACCACATAGACATGAGGTTCTCACCACATGCCAGCAGACCACATAGGAGCCGTGAACTGTACTCGAAGCGGTGTATACAAATGAGGGTGAGAATTTAGCCGAACTGTTTTGTAAACAGGATGGGTGAGTGGGGCACCCCTCTCTCCCCCCTCCCTTACCTTCTACAGTGGTACGGACCAGGACCACATACCGCCACATAGACCTGAGAAGTGTCACCACACGGCACATCACTTAGTAAACTCAGTCAAAGTCAGTAGGATAGCTTTTACTGAAAGAGGGAAACATTTTTTGGGAGGGGAGCGAGCCTTCGGAGGCGGCTCGCCTCTGTAAAGGTTGACACATGACTGAGGCTAAATGAGGTGACACCACACACCTTAGCCGACCGCTCCCTCTCCTCACACTTGTCATCCGCAAGTTATCAGCTTATACGCTTTTCTCGCTATACAGAATAATAAATAAATAAATAGTTAGGAGAAGTAAACCCATTATATAACATTTTTATTCTTTCATTATTATTTAACATCAATCCCAGGAGCTTCGCAATTACACACATCTGGGGTGGTGGTTTGAGGCGTAGTGAGATGGACGAGGTATTGGGATGACCTTACCCTCACCCCAATCCACCCCCACCAAACCCCAACCCCCCCCCCCTCCCAACCCCTCTCCCAAGCCCAAACCATCAAGCATCACTTCACCCTTCCCAGACCGGATGTTCTATGCAAAGCCTTTAGTAGTAGTATTATTTTTGTTCATATGTAGAGTAGTGACCCAGTTCACAAACACACAGATGCTATCCCATTCCACACATGCTCACCAGAGGACATACCACGCTGGAAGACAGAAGAGTTTGGGGAGACGTGATCACTACCTACAAACTCTAATATTTTTTTTGTTAACTGTGTGATCACAACATATACCTCACGAATCTTAGTCTTGATATTATTATTATTATTATTATTATTATATTTTAAAACCATCCCTCAGTAACTCAGTAAGTCAAACAGCAACAACAACAGTGGACTGAAGACTCTAATATGTTATGGGATAGACTGCTTCTCTCACGAGTTGAGTTGAGTCATTAGTGAAATACCCGGCTTCAATTTGGTAGGACATAGCATCTACAGTTTCGTCAGGTTGACCTTATGCCATTAGCACTGTATGACAGTTTAGTTAGTTTAGTTCATTTATTATGCACCCCATACCCATCTTGCGGGCGGTATTGGAAAGGGTTACAGAAGCACATAATGGGCTCAGGGACTGAACCCCACAATTCATTTAGCTAAGCAAGTTACAATCTTGATCAGCTAGTTTCAAAATTCAATATAAGTCGGCCCATCGACAATGGGTTCGAGACCGACCATAAGTACAGTTTCTAAATTAAGCACTGTCAATTTCACTTTGTCTCAGATCTACAGGATCTTGTTGAAGATTTAGTTTTTAACAAAAAGTGAAACACGAGAACATGAACTAATAGGGTTGAGATAGGAGGAAAGGCTTTGTGGAAGATAAAAGAGCTGAGGAGACATGTTTGCTGCCTACATTTCTTTACGTGAGTTAATTTTAGGTTAAAGTTTTCCATCTTAAATTAAAAACTACTATCATCATCCATGTATTGGGTGGCTCAGGCATTCAGTTTACAACTCAGTAAGTGTTTACTGAACGTGGAAATCACTTCATGTATGCTAATTTTTTAGTTTAGTTTAAAGTTTTTCCAATTTTAAAATATTACTGTCATCATCAACAACGTAATGGGTGTCTTAGACATTCAGTTTACAACTCAGTAAGTGTTTACTGAACGTGGGAATCACTTCATGCATGCTCATTTCACGTTTAGTTTAAAGTTTTCCATCTTAAATTAAATACTACTACTATCATTAACTCTGTATTTGATGACTCGGGCATTCAGTTTACAACTCAGTAAGTGTTTACTGAACGTGGGAATCACTTCATGCATGGTCAGTTTTAGTTTAGCTTAAAGTTTTCCAATCTTAAAATAATTCTTGACTAAAATAGTACTCCGAAACATATTTGCACTTTTAATTTTTCATTGACACGTGCACAGCTATCTAAGGGAATCTCACTACTGCACAGATGTGGTGTGTGTGTGTGGGTGTGTGTGTGTGTGTGTGTGTTTACTAGTTGTGTTTTTGCGGGGGTTGAGCTTTGCTCTTTCGGCCCGCCTCTCAACTGTCAATCAACTGTTTCCTAACTACTTTTTTTGTTTTTTTGTTTTTCCCACACCACACACACACACCCCAGGAAGCAGCCCGTGACAGCTGACTAACTCCCGGTACCTATTTACTGCTAGGTAACAGGGGCACTTAGGGTGAAAGAAACTTTGCCCATTTGTTTCTGCCTCGTGCGGGAATCGAACCCGCGCGACAGAATTACGAGTCCTGCGCGCTATACACCAGGCTACGAGGCCCCCCTAATCTACTGGAAAAACAGTAAGCAAACTTTATTTGAAAAGAATATGAGAAGACTGAAAAGCAGGGCGCGGGGAAATGGGTAAAAATAAGAAGTAATGATCTTCATAAACATAACTTAACATATCCATGACCGTAATTAATACAGTGTGAACTTTCTTAAAACTATGTTCACCGTGAAATCTCGTCACTAAGCATAACTTGTCACTCTGCGAAACAAATTATTGACTATAAGTGCGACAGTGAGAATAAAAAGGGCCACTTATGTTTTGGAGTGCTATTTTAGTCAAGAAATACTGTAAAGGATGATTATTGACTAAAGAGAATTTTGCGGACTGCTGGTGTTTGATGTGATGAACTACTTAAAGGAACCATATTTGCTAGAAAAAAATTCCTGTGAAATAATGCGTGTTATATGTTTTGACTATCTAGCTAATAGCGTATTGCCTGGCTAATAATGAAATGTCACATTTTGTCTGACTCACTTAGCACAAGTGAAGAGAAAACATTGAAAAACTTGCAAAGGTTAAAACTGTGAAATCATATCTGTTATGTTAAGTTTTGACTAACTGATTAATAGCATGCTACTACATTATTGTCTTTTTTATGTTATGTTTACCTCGATAGTGTTGTAATGCTTGGAAATTGTATGTGTGGATCCCGTTTCCCTCTTACTGCACATAAATAATGGTTGCTTTAAAGTATTTTTTATGGAACATGTCTCTTCTTATTCTTATCCTTTTTTAAAACTAGATGCAATAACCAAGCTATGTTTGCCTTCTCTCTCTTTCTCAATATTCATGTGGGTTGGTGTGGGTTATTTGTGTGGACTCGGGAGATATGATCACCACATATAAGTTTCTCAAAGAAATTAATAAGCTATGTAAGGACATTTTATTTACATACACACACACACACACACACGACATCCATGCAGTAACGAGATTCCCTTTGATGGCTGTGCACGTGACAATGTAAAATTAAAATGGGCACAGATGTTTCGGAGTGCTATTTAGTCGAGAAATGATACAAAATTGTGTTTATTGACTAGTGAGACCCCATAGCATGTATGGTGTGGGATATTGCGGTCCTTAACCTAGTCAAGCGAAAGACAGACAGACAACAACAATAGCTACTCCGCTCGAAAGCTCGCTCCCACAGTCATGTGGTAGCGGGCCTCGCCCCTATTTGTTTTGATAGAAGAAAAAATGAAGACTAGTAGTCCCTGTTTTTAAGATGAAAAACTTTCAACTATAAATTTTTTTGACTGAGTGACTGATTGACTGCTTTTCTGGTTAGGTCTGCAGGTCTGCAAGAAATAATAGTAATGTAGGTAGCGAACATGTCTCCTCAGCTCTTCTATCTTCCGCAAAGCCTTTCCTCCTATTGATGAACCCTATTAGTTCATGCACTCGTGTTTCACTTTTTGTTAAAACTAAATCTACACACGTGATATGAAATGTGAAAAAAATCTTACATTATGCTATGTAATCAGTGCTTGAATAAAATTATTAAGAGTGCTGAACATTCTGTGTCATTGTCTTGCTACGATATTAAAAGTCTATGTTTTTCGCTGGGGCTACTGTTGCGCACAGACATCTCGCTAAGGTGGGTCTGTACTCGAAGCGGTGTATACAAATGAGGGTGAGAATTTAGCCGAACTGTTTTGTAAACAGGATGGGTGAGTGGGGCACCCCTCTCTCTCCCCTCCCTTACCTTCTACAGTGGTACGGACCAGGACCACATACCGCCACATAGACCTGAGAAGTGTCACCACACGGCACATCACTTAGTAAACTCAGTCAAAGTCAGTAGGTTAGCTTTTACTGAAAGAGGGAAACATTTTTTGGGCGGGGAGCGAGCCTTCGGAGGCGGCTCGCCTCTGTAAAGGTTGACACATGACTGAGGCTAAATGAGGTGACACCACACACCTTAGCCGACCGCTCCCTCTCCTCACACTTGTCATCCGCAAGTTATCAGCTTATACGCTTTTCTCGCTATACAGAATAATAAATAAATAAATAGTTAGGAGAAGTAAACCCATTATATATCATTTTTATTCTTTCATTATTATTTAACATCAATCCCAGGAGCTTCGCAATTACACACATCTGGGGTGGTTGTTTGAGGCATAGTGAGATGGACGAGGTATTGGGATGACCTTACCCTCACCCCAATCCACCCCCACCAAACCCCAACCCCCCCCCCCCCTCCCAACCCCTCTCCCAAGCCCAAACCATCAAGCATCACTTCACCCTTCCCAGACCGGATGTTCTATGCAAAGCCTTTAGTAGTAGTATTATTTTTGTTCATATGTAGAGTAGTGACCCAGTTCACAAACACACAGATGCTATCCCATTCCACACATGCTCACCAGAGGACATACCACGCTGGAAGACAGAAGAGTTTGGGGAGACGTGATCACTACCTACAAACTCTAATATTTTTTTTGTTAACTGTGATCACATCTTTCAATCATTGTTATTGGCACCAGCTGCCAGAAGGAATATACTTGTGCAGGTAGTTGGTGATGTGACATTTTAAGGCGTTTGCTTGGCTCTTCACATCCCTGTGTAAGAAATTCCTTTCAGATGCTTCTGGTCCTGAGCAGAGAGCTGGCCAGTTCTACTTGTCCCAAAGCCAGGTTGGGACAAGTTGATTCTTTCCCTTGATCACCTGGGATAGTAGGCATCAATCAGTCATTAGAGACTATGGAGTTGAGCTCTGGTTGTCGGTCTGGAATGGCCTCAACAGGGCGCCAGCTTGGGTATGTTGATATGGAGGAGAAACTATCACCCATTCAGAAGGGCCCCCTCTCCAAGGCGCCGAAAGTCTCCAATGGAAAGGCAAGCGCCAATACGATTGGTTTTAGCGCCGTCATTGACATAGATCCCCTGGGATAGACGCTGTAGTAAAGACAGCCTTGTGATCTGATGAGCTAACATATCTCTGAGGTTGAGAATGAACGTTACGAAAAGGTAGATGAGTTACGACAATATAAAGGGAAGAACTTGAGCTTGAGTTGGGAACCTTACAAAGATTTCTGGCTGGAAAACTGCAGAGAGTTAACGTTGTGTGAGATATTGCCTGAACGGGGAACGGGGAACGGCACTTGGAATGAGTCAGATATCGGTTGAGTTCACCCAAGGCGTTAACAGTTATGTTGCATTAATTAGGAGTCTTGATTGTTCACTAAAAAGTTGATTGGGGAAAGTTATCTCGTGTCATCGAGGTGTATATCTTCCTCACATCATGATTGAAGTCCTGGAATTTATGTACATTTTGAAAAAAAACGAACCTTCAGGTAAACAGGTATAACCCCGTCAATAAGTGGGTCACGTACAATTTGACTGAAGGAAAATGTATACCCCTTTCCTTCAGTATTTTCGCTTCACCTGTCTTGGCGCATCCATGAGGTATAGCAACCTTACCAAAGGTACCCAGGAGTCCTGTCATCAAGAAATATTTCCAGCGTAACAAACACTACTGGACGACAAGTGTTCACGAGACTGTGTGTGTACGATCACCAACATTCATAATGAAGCTCCTGGTGCTGGCAGACAACATGACAATGGACTGACTCTTCATGTTTACACTTTGTTAGAACAGGCTGATGTGAGTGGTGGCTACAATCATACCTGGTAGGTTGGTGCTGTCTAGGTCTGGCCTGCTGGGTGATGTATAGAACCGCCGGCGGAGTATACGGCTGGGAATGTGGATTTCAGATACGAGTATTTCTTTGACTAGTCCCAGATAAGATCTTTAAACCGTTGCTCCTGTCTAACCAACTCTGTTCATTTTATGAGACAGGTGTCCTCTCTAGTGGTAGTGATCTATCTATCTATCTATCTATCTATCTATCTATCTATCTATCTATCTATCTATCTATCTATCTATCTATCTATCTATCTATCTATCTATCTATCTATCTATCTCTTTCTCTCTCTCTCTCTCTCTCTCTCTCTCTCTCTCTCTCTCTCTCTCTCTCTCTCTCTCTCTCTCTCTCTCTCTCTCTCTCTCTCTCTCTCTCTCTCTCTCTCTCTCTCTCTCTCTCTCTCTCTCTCTCTCTCTCTCTCTCTCTCTCTCTCTGTTTCATTCTTGAACACATCCTCCGCCGTCCTCCCCGGCTGCGTCTGTCCTCCTGGCCAGCGAACATGAACACCGAGAGACCCCAACGAGATGGTGTCTGTTCAGGCTTGCTTAAATTTCCTGACGTTCGTATCGCAGCGGCCTGCCCCTATAATTCACCAGGTAAACACATTACCTTGCAGCCACGCTCTCTTTGTTCCATTCCGACGAATTACAGGCGCTGAAAAATATACCAGAATGTTTTTTTTCTCCTTAGTTAAAAAAAAAGGATTGGAAAAAGGGACAAGAGATGAAATTGTGGTCATATATTGTGTTCTTGTGTCCAATTTAACGTTTTATCATCTTTTATGTTAATTAATCCCTTATTATTTTTTTAAAGGGGTGGATATTATATTTAAATAAAATAAAGCTTAATCAAAAGTCATAAACAGAGACGCGTGTGCGTACACACACACAAACACGCACGCACACACACAAATGTTTGCTGACGACGCCAAAATTATGAGAAGGGTTAAGACAGAGGAGGACAGCTTAAGGCTTCAAGACGACCTGGACAAGCTGCAGGAATGGTCGAACAAATGGCTGTTAGAGTTTAACCCAAGCAAATGTAATGTAATGAAGATAGGGGTAGGAAGCAGGAGACCAGGTACCATTTGGGAGATGAAATACTTCAAGAGTCAGAGAGAGAGAGAGAGAGAAAGACCTGGGGGTTGATATCACGCCAGACCTGTCTCCTGAAGCTCATATCAAGAGGATAACAGCAGCAGCATATGCCAGGTTGGCTAACATAAGAACGGCCTTCAGAAACTTGTGTAAGGAATCTTTCAGAACATTATATACCACATATGTCAGACCAATCCTGGAGTATGCGGCTCCAGCATGGAGTCCATATCTAGTCAAGCATAAGACTAAAATGGAAAAGGTTCAAAGGTTTGCCACCAGACTAGTTCCCGAGCTGAGAGGTATGAGCTACGAGGAGAGACTACGGGAATTAAACCTCACTTCGTTGGAAGACAGAAGAGTTTGGGGGGGACATGATCACCACATTCAAGATTCTCAAGGGAATCGACAGGGTTGATAAAGACAGGCTGTTTAACACAAGGGGGCACACGCACTAGAGGACACAGGTGGAAACTGAGTGCCCAAATGAGCCACAGAGATATTAGAAAGAACTTTTTTAGTGTCAGAGTGATTGACAAATGGAATGCATTAGGAAGTGATGTGGTGGAGGCTGACTCCATACACAGTTTCAAGTGTAGATTTGATAGAGCCCAATAGGCTCAGGAACCTGTACACCTGTTGATTGACAGTTGAGAGGCGGGACCAAAGAGCCAGAGCTCAACCCTCGCAAGCACAACTAGGTGAGTACAACTAGGTGAGTACACATGCTGCCTGATTGGTGAGTGGACAGCCCTCTGCACTCGTAATTCTCGGGTCCGGGTTCGATCCCGGTTAAGGCAGAAACAAAATGGGCAGAGTTTCTTTCACCCTGATGCCCTTGTTACCTAGCAGTAAATAGGTACCTGGGAGTTAGCAAGCTGTTATGGAGCTGCTTCTTGGGTGTGTGTTTGTGTGTGTGGAATAAAATTAGTTGGCAATTAGTAACAGTTGATTAATTGACAGTTGAGAGGCGGACCGAAAGAGCATAGCTCTAGCCCCGCAAGCACAACTAGGTGAATACACACACACACACACACACAACACACACACACACACACACACACCAGGAAAGTCTCGCGGCTGAATGAACAGCGCTCTGAGGACGTATTTCTAAGCGCCTGGGTTCGATCTCCTGAGGAGGCAGAAACAAATGATAACAGTTTTTTCATCCTGATTGCCTGTTCACCTAGCAGTAAATAGGTACCTGGGAGTTAGACAGCTGCTACGGGCTGTTTCCTGTGGATGTATGTGTGTGTGGGTGTTTGAGAAAAATGTATGTAGTAGATACAATAGAGGACAAATAAATTGGTTATAAAGGCGGGGTCCAGGAGCTAACAGCTTGATTCTGCAGATTCAAATAGTAAATACACACATACACTCACGTGTCACACCACCGACATAGGTTCAGGGATAGCAAATCTTGCCTCACAGGTTTAATAAAATTCAACGACCAGGTGACAAAGATTAAGTAAGAAAGAGAAGGGTTGGCACACTTGTAGGACTGTCATAAAGCCTTTGACACAGTACCCCCATATGAGGCTGGTGCTTAAGTTGGAGAAACAGGCAAGAGTAACTGGTATTGTGCTTCAGTGGATAACTCTGATGTCCCTGCTCACCTAGCAGTAAATAGGTGCCTGGGAGTACCTGATAGAATGCCTAATTAATAGGAAGCAGAAAGTTACAGTGAAATGTGAGACCTCAAATTGACGTGAAGTCACCAGTGGAGTCCCACATGGCTCTGTACTCGGACCTACCCTGTTTCTGATATACGTAAATGATCTCTCAGAGGGTATAGACGCATTTCTCTCAATGTTTGCTGACGATGCCAAAATTATGAGAAGGATTAATACAGAGGAGGACAGCCTGGGGCTTCAGGAAGATCTGCACAAGCTGCAGGAATGGTTGAACAAGTGGTTCATAAAGTTTAACCCGAGCAAATGTAATGTATTGAAGATAGGTGTGGGGGAGTAGGAAACCAGATACAAGGTATCATTTGGGAGATGAAATACTTCAAGAGTCAAAGAGAGAGAGAGAGAAAGAGAGAAAGACCTGGGGATTGATATCATGCCAGACCTGTCCTCTGAAGCCCATATCAAGAGGATAACATCAGCTGTATATGCCCGGTTGGCCAACATAAGAACGACCTTTAGAAACTTGTGTAAGGAATCATTCAGAACTTTGTATACCACATATTTTTTTATTGTTGCCGCCGGAGGCGGCTAGTTTATTGTGCACCCCATATATTCATCCTGTGAGCGGAAGCGCAAAAAAGCATTACTGAGGGCATAAAAATTCTTTATCAGACTAGGGGACTTTATCAGACGCACTAGGGGACACACGTGGAAATTGAGTGCCCAAATGAGCCATAGCGACATTAGAAAGAACTTTTTTAGTGTCAGAGTAGTAGACAAATGAAATGATTAGGAAGTGATGTGTTGGAGGCTGACTCCATACACAGTTTCAAGTGTAGATATGTTAGAGCCCAGAAGGCTCAGGAACCTATACACCAGTTGTGATTAACAGCTGAGATGCGGGACCAAGGAGCCACCCGCAAGAACAACTAGGTGAGTACAGACACACACACACACACACACACACACACACACTTGGAAACTATGAGGGGATAAGAAAATTCCTAACATATATAGCATGGGAAACAGAGCTCAGGGGAAAGACGGCCCAAGATATGATGGAATACATCACGCAGAAGTGCAAGGACGCAGCAAACAAGTTTGTCCCAGTCCAAAAGGAAAACAGAGAAATGAAAATGAGAAACCCATGGTTTAATCAGAGATGTAGGTTAGCTAAGCAGCAAAGTAAAAGGGCATGGAGAAACTATAGGAATAACAGGACTCTGGAGAGCAGAGAAAGATACCAGAATGCCAGGAATGAATATGTCAGGATGAGAAGAAAGGCAGAAGGACAATACGAAAATGACATCGCAAGCAAGGCAAAGACTCAGCCTAAATTGTTGCATAGCCACATTAGGAGAAAAACAACAGTAAAGGAACAGGTTATGAAATTAAAGATAGGGGCGGAAGGATTCACTACAAATGACAAGGAAGTGTGTGAGGAATTGAATAAGAAATTCCAGGAGGTCTTCACCTTAGAGCAAGGAGAAATTCCAGAGATAAGTGAGGGAATAGCTAACCAGGAACCACTGGAAGAGTTTGAGATTACCAGTGGGGAAGTAAGGAAGTGTATACTAGAGTTGGATGTGACGAAAGCTATAGGACCAGATGGAATCTCCCCTTGGGTTCTAAAGGAAGGAGCAAGAGAACTGTGCCTACCACTCTCCATAGTGTATAACAAATCACTGGCAACAGGGGAACTGCCAGATATTTGGAAAGCAGCTAACGTATTCCCGATATACAAGAAAGGGGATAGACCGGAGGCACTGAACTACAGGCCAGTGTCCCTAACCTGGATAACATGCAAGATGATGGAGAAGATTGTGCGAAAAAAACTAGTGGAGCATCTAGAGCGAAGGAACTTTGTAACACAGCATCAACGTGGGTTCATGGATGGCAGGTCCTGCCTCACAGGGTTACTTGAATTCTACGACCAGGCAACAAAAATACGGCAAGAAAGAGAAGGGTGGGCAGACTGCATATTTTTGGATTGTCAGAAAGCCTTTGATACAGTGCCACACAAGAGGCTAGTGCGAAAGTTGGAGATGAAGGCTGGAGTGAAAGGGAAGGTACTCCGGGTGATAGAGGAGTACCTAAGCAACAGGAGACAACGAGTCTGTGTGAGGGGTGAGATCTCAGATTGGCGAGACGTCACAAGTGGAGTCCCGCAGGGGTCAGTCCTTGGACCAATACTGTTTCTGGTATATGTAAATGATCTCCCAGAGGGTATAGATTCGTTACTCTCAATGTTTGCCGACGATGCAAAAATTATGAGGAGGATTGAAACAGAGGATGATAGTAGGAGGCTACAAGATGACCTGGATAGACTGAGTAAATGGTCCAACAAATGGCTGTTAAAGTTCAACCCGAGTAAATGGAAAATAATGAAACTAGGCAGTGGAAACAGGAGGCTAGGCACAGGATACAGAATAGGAGATGAAGTACTTAATGAAACAGACAGAGAGAAAGATCTAGGAGTTGATATCACACCAAACCTGTCTCCTGAAGCCCACATAAAAAAAATAACGTCTGCGGCATATGCGAGGCTGGCTAACATCAGAACGGCGTTCAGGAACCTGTGTAAGGAATCATTCAGAATCTTGCACACCACATATGTAAGACCAATCCTGGAGTATGCGGCCCCAGCATGGAGCCCGTACCTTGTCAAGCACAAGACGAAGCTGGAAAAAGTCCAAAGGTATGCTACTAGACTAGTCCCAGAACTAAGAGGCATGAGTTATGAGGAAAGGCTGCGGGAAATGCACCTTTCGACACTGTAAGACAGAAGAGTAAGGGGGGACATGATCACAACCTACAAAATCCTCAGGGGAATCGACCGGGTAAACAAGGATGAACTATTCAACACTGGTGGGACGCGAACAAGGGGACACAGGTGGAAGCTGAGTACCCAAATGAGCCACAGAGACGTTAGAAAGAACTTTTTCAGTGTCAGAGTAGTTAGTAAATGGAATGCACTAGGAAGTGATGTGGTGGAGGCTGACTCCATACATAGTTTCAAATGTAGATATGATAGAGCCCAGTAGGCTCAGGAATCTGTACACCGGGGGAGCCGGTCGGCCGAGCGGACAGCACGCGGGACTTGTGATCCTGTGTCCTGGGTTCGATCCCAGGCGCCGGCGAGAAACAATGGGCAGAGTTTCTTTCACCCTATGCCCCTGTTACCTAGCAGTAAAATAGGTACCTGGGTGTTAGTCAGCTATCACGGGCTGCTTCCTGGGGGTGGAGGCCTGGTCGAAGACCGGACCGCGGAGACACTAAAGCCCCGAAATCATCTCAAGATAACCAGTTGATTGACGGTTGAGAGGTGGGACCAAAGAGCCAGAGCTCAACCCCCGCAAGCACAACTAGGTGAGTACGCACACACACACACACACACACACACACATCCACACACACACACACACAACATGGGTTCAGGAAGTGATGTGGTGGAGGCTGACTCCATACACAGTTTCATGTGTAGATATGAGAGAGCCCAATAGGCTCAGGAATCTGTACACTAATTGATTGACGGTTGAGAGGCGGGACCAAAGAGCCAGAGCTCAACCCCCGCAAGCACAGCTAGGTAGGTACACACACACACACACACACACACACACACACACACACACACACACACACACACACACACACACACACACACACACACACACACACACACACACACACACACACACACACACACACACACACACACACACACACAAACCTAGAAAAGGTTTGTTTGTGTGAGAAAGTGAGAAAAAACCTAGTAACTCATCTGGAGAGAAGGGAATTCGTGACAACCCATCAACATGGGTTCAGGGAGGATAAATCTTGCCTTACAGGCTTGATAAAATTCTATGATCAGGTGACAAAGATTAAGCAAGAAGGAGAAGGATGGGCAGACTGCATTTTTTTGGACTGTCAGAAAGCCTTTGACACAGTACCCCATAAAATTTTGATGCATAAGCTGGAGAAACAGGCAGGAGTAACTGGTAGGGCGCTCCAGTAGATAAGGGAGTACAGAGTGGTTGACAAATGGAATGCATTAGGAAGTGATGTGGTGGAGGCTGACTCCATACACAGTTTCAAGTGTAGATATGATAGAGCCCAATAGGCTCAGGAACCTGTACACCTGTTGATTGACGGTTGAGAGGCGGGACCAAAGAGCCAGAGCTCAAGCCCCGCAAGCACATCTGGTGAGAACTAGGTGAGTACAAACACACTAACATCAGCTAACATCTAGAACTGGCTAACATCAGAACAGCGTTCAGGAACCTGTGTAAGGAATCACTCAGAATCTTGTACACCACATATGTAAGACCAATCCTGGAGTATGCGGCTCCAGCATGGAGCCCGTACTTTGTCAAGCACACGACGAAGCTGGAAAAAGTTCAAAGGAATGCCACTTGACTAGTCCCAGAACTAAGAGGCATGAGTTACGAGGAAATGCTGCGGGAAATGCACCTTACGACACTGGAAGACAGAAGAGTAAGGGGAGACATGATCACAACCTATAAAATCCTCAGGGGAATCGACCGGGTAAACAAGGATAAACTATTCAACACTGTTGGTACGTGAACAAGGGGACACAGGTGGAAACTCTGTACACACATGAGCCACAGGGACGTTAGAAGGAACTTTTTCAGTGTCAGAGTAGTTAACGGATGGAATGCATTAGGCAGTGATGTGGTGGAGTCTGACTCCATACACAGTTTCAAATGTAGATATGATAGAGCCCAGTAGGCAAAGGAAGCTGTACACCAGTGATAGACAGTTGAGAGGCAGGACCCAAGAGCCAAAGGTCAACCCCTGCAAGCACAAATAGGTGAGTACAAATAGGTTTTCACACACACACACAGATACACACAGAGGACAGAGAGAAAGATCTAGGAATTTATATCACACCAAACCTGTCTCCTGAAGCCAACATAAAAAAAATAACACCTTCCGCGTACAAGTGGCTGGCTAACGTCAGAACTGCCTTCAGAATCCGGCGTAAAGAATCTTTCAGAACCTTGTATACCACAAATGTAAGATCTCACAGGTGACTGTGAGGACAGGAGGAGGTGAAAATGAATCTGCCCCTGCCACCAGACTCCCCAGTGATAGTGGTGTACCAGCTGTGAAGACTCCCCAGTGTACCAGCTGTGAAGACTCCCCAGTGTACCAGCTGTGAAGACTCCCCAGTGTACCAGCTGTGAAGACTCCCCAGTGTACCAGCTGTGAAGACTCCCCAATGATAGTGGTGTACCAGCTGTGAAGACTCCCCAGTGATAGTGGTGTACCAGCTGTGAAGACTCCTCAGTGGTAGTGGTGTAAAAGCAAGGAGCCGGTCGGCTGAGCGGACAGCATGCGGGACTTGTGATCCTGTGGTCCTGGGTTCGATCCCAGGCGCCGGCGAAAAACAATGGGCAGAGTTTCTTTCACCCTATGCCCCTGTTACCTAGCAGTAAAATAGGTACCTGGTTGTTAGTCAGCTGGCTCGGGCTGCTTCCTGGGGGTGTAGGCCTGTTCGAGGACCGGGCCGCAGGGACACTAAAAGCCCCGAAATCATTTCAAGATAACATGTTCCTGTGTGCACCTGTGGGTGCGAATGTGTGTGTGTGTGTGTGTACTCACCTAATTGTGCTTGCGGGAGTTGAGCTTTGGCTCTTTGGTCCCGCCTCTCAACCGTCAACCAACTGGTGCACAGATTCCTGAGTCTACTGGGGTCTATCATATCTACATATAAAACAGTGTATGGAGTCAGCCTCCACCATATCACTGCCTAATGCATTCCATTTGTCAACCACTCTGACACTAAAAAAGTTCTAATATCTCTGTGGCTCATTTGGGCACTCAGTTTCCACCTGTCTCCCCAAGTGCGTGTGCCCCTTGCGTTAAATAGCCTGTCTTTATCTACCTTATCAATTCCCTTCAGAATCTTGAATGTGGTGATCATGTCCCCCCTAACTCTTCTGTCTTCCAGCGAAGTGAGGTTTAATTCCCGTAGTCTCTCCTCGTAGCTCATACCTCTCAGCTCGAGTACTAGTCTGGTGGCAAACTTTTGAACCTTTTCTAGTTTAGTTTTATCCTTGACTAGATATGGACTCCATGTTGGGGCTGCATACTCCAGGATTGGCCTGACATATGTGGTATACAAAGTTTTGAATGATTCTTTACACAAGTTTCTGAATGCCGTTCGTATGTTGGCCAGCCTGGCATATGCCGCTGATGTTATCCTCTTGATATTGGCTGCAGGAGATAGGTCTGGCATGATATCAACCCCCAAGTCTTTTTCTTTCTCTGACTCATGAAGAATTTCCTCTCCCAGATGATACCTTGTATCTGGCCTCCTGCTCCCTACACCTATCTTCATTACATTATATTTGGTTGGGTTAAACTCTAACAACCATTTGTTTGATCATTCCTTCAGTTTGTCTAGGTCTTCTTCAAGCCTCATTCAGTCCTCTTCTGTCTTAATCCTTCTCATAATTTTGGCATCGTCCGCAAACATTAAAAGAAATGAATCTATACCATCCAGGAGATCATTTACATATATCAGAAACAAAATAGGACCGAGTACAGAACCCTGTAGGACTCCACTGGTGACTTCACGCCAATCGGAGGTCTCACCCCTCACCGTACCTCCCTGCTTCCTATTGCTTAGGTACTCCCTTATCCACTGGAGCATCTTACCAGCTACACCTGCCTGTTTCTCCAGCTTATGTACCAGCCTCTTATGCGGTACTGTGTCAAAGGCTTTTCGACAATCCAAGAAAATGCTGTCCGCCCAGCCCTCTCTTTCTTGCTTAATCTTTGTCACCTGGTCGTAGAATTCTATTAAGCCAGTCAGGCAAAATTTACCCTATCTTGAGAGGTTATCTTGAGATGATTTCGGGGCTTTAGTGTCCCCGCGGCCCGATCCTCCCTGAACCCATGATGGCGATTTGTCACAAAGTCCCTTCTCTCCAGATGTGCAACCAGGTTTTTTCTCACGATTTTCTCCATCACCTTACATGGTATTCAAGTCAAGGACACTGGCCTGTAGTTCAGTGCCTCATGCCTGTTGCCCTTTTTGTATATTGGGACCTCATTCGCCGTCTTCTATATTTCTGGTAGGCCTCCAGTCTCCAGTGACCTACTATACACTATGGAGAGTGGTAAGCAAACCCCGCCCTGCCCTTCTGACAAATCCTCTCACAGCACAACTAGGAACAGGGTCAAGCATGACAGCCAGAGGCAACTGGGGAACAGGTAAAAGTCCAGGTGACGAAATGAAGGAAATGTTCGCCCAGTTTCTGGAGGACATCAAGAGTGACGTGTGTGTGTGTGTGTGTGTGTGTGTGTGTGTGTGTGTGTGTGTGTGTGTGTGTGTGTGTGTGTGTGTACTCACCTATTTGTGCTTGCAGGGGTTGGGCTTTGGCTCTTTGGTCCCGCCCCTCAACTGTCAATCAACTGGTGTACAGATTCCTGAGCCTACTGGGCTCTATCATAATTCCATTTAAAACTGTGTATGGAGTCAGCCTCCACCACATCACTGCCTAATGCATTCCATCCGTTAACTACTCTGACACTGAAAAAGTTCCTTCTAACGTCTCTGTGGCTCATGTGGGTACTCAGTTTCCACCTGTGTCCCCTTGTTCACATCCCACCAGTGTTGAATAGTTCATCCTTGTTTACCCAGTCGATTCGTCTGAGGATTTTGTAGCTTGTGATCATGTCTCCCCTTACTCTTCTGTCTTCCAGTGTCGTAAGGTGCATTTCCCGCAGCCTTTCCTCATAACTCATGCCTCTTAGTTCTGGGACTAGTCTAGTGGCATACCTTTGGACTTTCCGGCTTCGTGTTGTGCTTGACAAGGTACGGGCTCCATGCTGGGGCCGCATACTCCAGGATTGGTCTTACATATGTGGTGTACAAGATTCTGAATGATGTGTGTGTGTGTGTGTGTGTGTGTGTGTGTGTGTGTGTGTGTGTGTGTGTGTGTGTGTGTGTGTGTGTGTGTGTGTGTGTGTGTGTGTGTGTGTGTGTGTGTGTGTGTATGTGTGTGTGTGTGTGTACTCACCTAGTTTCTCACCTAGTTGTGTTTGCGGGGGTTGAGCTCTGGCTCTTTGGTCCCGCCTCTCAACTGTCAATCAACAGGTGTACAGATTCCTGAGCCTATCGGGCTCTATCATATCTACACTTGAAACTGTGTATGGAGTCAGCCTCCACCACATCACTTCCTAATGCATTCCATTTGTCAACCACTCTGACACTAAAAAAGTTCTTTCTAATATCTCTGTGGCTCATTTGGGCACTCAGTTTCCACCTGTGTCCCCTTATGCGTGTTCCCCTTGTGTTAAATAGACTGTCTTTATCTACCCTATCAATTCCCTTCAGAATCTTGAATGTGGTGATCATGTCCCCCCTAACTCCTCTGTCTTCCAGCGAAGTGAGGTTTAATTCCCGTAGTCTCTCCTCGTAGCTCATACCTCTCAGCTCAGGTACTAGTCTGGTGGCAACCCTTTGAACCTTTTCCAGTTTAGTCTTATCCTTGACTAGATATGGACTCCATGCTGGGGATGCATACTCCAGGATTGGCCTGACATATGTGGTATACAAAGTTCTGAATGATTCTTTACACAAGTTCCTGAATGCCGTTCGTATGTTGGCCAGCCTGGCATATGCCACTGATGTTATCCGCTTGATATGTGCTGCAGGAGACAGGTCTGGCGTGATGTCAACCCCCAAGTCTTTTTCCTTCTCTGACTCCTGAAGAATTTCCTCTCCCAGATGATACCTTGTATCTGGCCTCCTGCTCCCTACACCTATCTTCATTACATTACATTTGGTTGGGTTAAACTCTAACAACCATTTGTTCGACCATTCCTTCAGCTTGTCTAGGTCTTCTTGAAGCCTCAAACAGTCCTCTTCTGTTTTAATCCTTCTCATAATTTTAGCATCGTCTGCAAGCATTGAGAGAAATGAATCGATACCCTCTGGGAGATCATTTACATATATCAGAAACAAGATAGGACCGAGTACAGAGCCCTGTGGGACTCCACTGGTGACTTCACGGCTATCGGAGGTCTCACCCCTCACCGTAACTCTCTGCTTCCTATTGCTTAGACACTCCCTTATCCACTGGAGCACCTTACCAGCTACACCTGCCTGTCTCTCCAGCTTATGTACCAGCCTTTTATGCGGTACTGTGTCAAAGGCTTTCCGACAATCCAAGAAAATGCAGTCCGCCCAGCCCTCTCTTTCTTGCTTAATCTTTGTCACCTGATCGTAGAATTCTATCAAGCCTGTAAGGCAAGATTTACCCTCCCTGAACCCATGTTGGCGATTTGTCACGAAGTCCCTTCTCTCCAGATGTGTTACCAGGTTTTTTCTCACGATCTTCTCCATCACCTTGCATGGTATACAAGTCTAGGACACTGGCCTGTAGTTAAGTGCCTCTTGCCTGTCGCCCTTTTTGTATATTGGGACCACATTCGCCGTCTTCCATATTTCTGGTAGGTCTCCCGTCTCCAGTGACTTACTATACACTATGGAGAGTGGCAAGCAAAGTGCCTCTGCACACTCTTTCAGTATCCATGGTGAGATCCCATCTGGACCAACAGCCTTTCTAACATCCAGATCTAGCAGGTGTCTCTTGACCTCCTCTCTCGTAATTTCGAACTCTTCCAAGGCCGCCTGGTTTACCTCCCTTTCTCCTAGCACAGTGCCCTCACCTTGTTCTATTGTGAAGACCTCCTGGAACCTCTTGTTGAGTTATTCACACACCTCTGTCATTCTCTGTATACCTGTCCTCGCCTGTTCGAAGTTTCAATACCTGTTCTTTCACTGTTGTTTTCCTTCTGATGTGACTGTGGAGTAGCTTTGGTTCGGTCTTGGCTTTGTTTGCTATATTATTTTCAAAACTTTTCTCTGCTTCTCTTCTCACCCTGACGTACTCATTCCTGGTTCTCTGGTATCTCTCTCTGCTTTCTGGTGTTCTGTTATTCCGGAAGTTCCTCCACGCCCTTTTGTTCAGTTTCTTCGCTTCCATACATGCCCTATAATAACATGGATTCTTCTGTTGCTTCTCGGATTTTTCCCTTTGGGCCGGGATGAACCTGTTTACTGCCTCCTGACACTTTTGGGTAACATAGTCCATCATACCCTGTACAGACTTGTCTCTGAGGTTTGTGTCCCAAGGTATTTCACTTAGGAAACTTCTCATCTGTTCATAATTCCCCTTTCGGTATGCCAGCCTTTTGATTCCTAGTTCTTTTTTGGGGGAGATAAGTCCTAGCTCTACCAAGTACTCAAAGTTCAATACACTGTGGTCACTCATTCCCAAGGGCGCTTCCATCTTAACTTCCCTTATATCCCATTCATTTAGGGTAAATATCAAATCAAGCATTGCTGGTTCATCTTCTCCTCTCATTCTTGTTGGTTCTTTGGTGTGCTGGCTTAGAAAGTTTCTTGTTGCCACGTCCAGCAGCTTAGCTCTCAATGTTTCTGGTCCTCCATGCGGGTCTCTGTTCTTCCAATCTATCTTCCCATGGTTGAAGTCTCCCATAATTAGTAGTCCATATCCATTCCTGCTAGCAACAGAAGCTGCTCATTCTATTATGTTAATGGTAGCCATGTTGTTTCTATCATATTCCTGTCTAGGTCTTCTGTCATTTGGTGGTGGATTATATATGACTGCGACTATAATTTTTTTCCCTCCATTTGTTACAGTACCTGCTATGTAGTCACTGAAACCTTCACAGCCCTGAATATCCATCTCCTCAAAATCCCAGGCTTTTCTTACCAGCAGAGCTACACCACCCCCACCTCTTCCTTCCCTCTCTTTCCTCATAACATAATAGTCCTGTGGGAACACTGCATTTGTTATCGTTTTCGTGATCTTTGTTTCTGTGAGGGCTATTATGTCTGGGTTTTCCTCGAGTACCAGTTCTCCAAGCTCATTTGCTTTATTTGTAATTCCATCTATGTTAGTGTACATCGCTTTGAGGCTCACTTTCTTCTGTCCCTTCTCAAATCGCCTCCTTGGTGAGTGTTCTGCTGGTGGGGGAGGCTGTTCCATGGTTGTGAGGACCTGTGAGGTGGATAACAGGGTCTCAGAGGATACTGGGATGAGGGGCGGGGGATCCAGTGAAGAGGGAGGGACAGGGAGGGTATGGGGTGAAAGGGGAGGGAGGACGGGAAGGAAAGGGGGGGAGGGAGGACTCGGGAGGAGGGGAGGGGTAGAAGGGTGGGGATTGGGTGTGGGGGGAGGGAGATTTGGCTGAACATTTGAGTGGGGGCAGGGAGGGTTTGGGGTAGGGGGGTTTACTATGCAGAGGAGGGAGGCGGGGTTGTCCTCCCTTCTGGTGCTGTGCTGGGAGCTGTGAATTTCTGGTTTTCCCCTCTCGCCCTGCGCCTCTTCCTTGCTTCTGCCGCCACGGCTCTCTCCTCCCTTGTCATGTCTCTCTGGAGGAATACATTTTTTAATTTTCCCACGTTTTTCAGGGAGCTCTTCCTTGATAGGATCTTCTCTTTTGTGTTCTCGTTTGCAAACACTATCTTTATCATTCGGTCTCGGTCTTTGTTGTACCGGCCTAGCCTGAAAACCTTCTCAATGCTATGCTCAGCCCCTTCCATGTCTAGTGCCTTTAGTACTTCATTCACTGCTGCTTTGTCCTTGTCATTCCACTCTGTCCTATTAGATCCTTCCTGCTCCTTAATACCCACAGCAACCCCTGATCTGTTCCTTTCCAGCAGTTGGCTAGTGGAGCGTGCCGCCTCCTGCGAGGTGGCTGCTTTCATGGCCACCTCCATCACTGCAGTCATTACTTCAGAGTTATTTTTTTTTAGTATTTCCGCAAATGTTGCTTTAATTGTGGCATTCTCATCCAGAAAACTATTACCACCTTCTCCCTGGGTGGTTTTCTGATTCTCAGCCTCGATACCATTCTCTTTGAGGGCTCTAATCTCCTCCTTTGCTGCTGTCAGCTCTCTTTTCAGGTTGCTTATTTCGTTCTTCATTTCCTGCATCATTTCTTGCATCTCACTCTTGATGTCCTCCACAAACTGGGCGAACATTTCCTTCATCTCGTCACCTTGGCTCTTTCCTGTTCCCCTGGGACCTCTGGCTGCCATGTTTGACCCTGATGGGATGGGGGAGGGGGAGAGAGAGAGAGAGGAAGAGAGAGAGAAAGAGAGAGAAAGGGAGTGACAAAGGGAGAGATAAATGGGTGGGTGGGGGTGGGATCCGACCCTTCCACTGAAGTGAGAAGAAAGTAGAAGGGGAGGGGGGGGAGGAGATGGAGAGAGGCGGGAGGGAGAGAGAGGAGAGGGAGAGAGTGGGTGAGGGAGAGAGCGGGTGAGGGAGAGAGCGGGTGAGGGAGAGAGCGGGTGAGGGAGAGAGGGGGGGAGGTGTGTGTGTGTGTGTGTGGGCAGAGAGGGAGGGGGAAGGAAAGAGAGGGAGGGAGAGGGGGAGGGAGGGGGAAGGAAAGAGGGAGGGAGAGGGGGAGGGAGGGAGGGAGAGAGAGAGAGAGAGAGAGAGAGAGAGAGAGAGAGAGAGAGAGAGAGAGAGAGAGAGAGAGAGAGAGAGAGAGAGAGAGAGAGAGAGAGAGAGAGAGAGAGAGAGAGAGAGAGAGAGAGAGAGAGAGAGAGAGAGAGCAGGAGAGAGAGAGCAGGAGAGAGAGAGCAGGGGAGGGAGAGCAGGAGAGAGATAGTGGGAATGGGAGAGAGGGAGTGGGAGAGAGGGAGAGTGGGGAGTGGAAGAGTGTGTGTATGGGCGTTGCGGGGACTGGGGGTGGGGGGGGGGGCGGAGATGGCGACTAAGTCAGGTCAGGTCAGATGGTGGGGTCAAGAGGGGGGGGGGATAGTAAGGTCCTATCCCAGGTGTTAATGCCTTTTCCCCTGACTGAACAATTATGTGTGTGTGTGTGTGTGCACATGTGTGTGTGTCTGTTTTAGCGTGTGCACACTTGTGTGCGTGGATACGTACGTGTGTGTGTGTGTGTGTGTGTGTGTGTGCTCACCTAATTGTGCTTGCGGGGGTTGAGCTCTGGCTCTTTGGTCCCCGTTGGTCCTCTTTGGTTTGTGTGTGTGTGTGCGTGTGTGTGTAATTGCCTAAGTGTAGTTACAGGATGAGAGATACGCTCGTGGTGTCCGGTCTTCCCAGCAGTCTTTTTCATGTGCTTTGAATCTACTGACGATCTTGGCCTCCACCACCTTCTCACCTAACTTGTTCCAACCGTCTACCACTCTGTTTGCGAAAGGGAATTTTCTTATATTTCCTCGGCATCTGTGTTTAGCTAGTTTAAATCTATGACCTCTTGTTCTTAATATTCCAGGTCTCAGGAAATCTTCCCTATCGATTTTATCAATTCCTTTTACTATTTTGTATGTAGTGATCATATCACCTCTTTTTCTTCTGTCTTCTAGTTTTGGCATATTTAATGCCTCTAACCTCTCCTCGTAGCTCTTGCCCTTCAGTTCTGGAAGCCACTTGGTAGCATGTCTTTGCCCCTTTTCCAGTTTGTTGATGTGCTTCTTAAGATATGGACACCACACAACCACTGCATATTCTAGCTTTGGCCTAACAAAAGTCGTGAACAATTTCTTTAGTATATCGCCATCCATGTATTTAAAAGCAATTCTAAAGTTAGAAAGCGTGGCATAAGCTCCTCGCACAACGTTCTTTATGTGGTCCTCAGGTGATAGTTTTCTATCTAGAACCACCCCTAGATCTCTTTCTTTATCAGAATTCTTTAAAGATTTCTCACATAATTTATACGTTGTGTGGGGTCTATGTTCTCCTACTCTACATTCCATAACATGGCATTTATTAAAATTAAATTCCATTTGCCAAGTAGTGCTCCATATACTTATTTTGTCCAGGTCGTCTTGAAGAGCATGACAATCATCTAAGTTTCTTATCCTTCCTATTATCTTAGCATCAGCAAACATGTTTATATAATTCTGTATACCAACTGGTAGATCATTTATATAGAAAATAAACATCACTGGTGCAAGAACTGAACCCTGTGGTACTCCACTTGTGACATTTCTCCAGTCCGATACATTACCTCTGATCACTGCCCTCATTTTTCTATCAGTCAGAAAATTTTTCATCCATGTTAGAAGCTTACCTCTCACCCCTCCAGTATTTTCCAGTTTCCAGAACAACCTCTTATGTGGAACTCTGTCGAAAGCCTTTTTTAGATCCAGATAGATGCTGTCAACCCAACCATCTCTTTCCTGTAATATCTCTGTTGCTCGATCATTGAAACTGAGTAAATTCGATACACAGGATCTTCCAGATCGAAAACCATACTGTCTGTCTGGTATTATATCATTTATCTCCAGGTGTTCTACCCATTTAGTTTTAATTATTTTTTCCAATATTTTAACTATTACACTTGTCAATGATACCGGTCTATAATTAAGGGGGGTCTTCTCTGCTTCCACTTTTGTAGATTGGAACTATGTTAGCCTTTTTCCACACATCAGCTACAACTCCTGTAAACAGGGATGCCTGAAAAATGAGTTGAAGTGGAATGCTGAGCTCAGGTGCACATTCTCTCTTGTTTCCATTTTTGTGTCTTTTGGTCTCTGGCCCTCTCGCAATTTATGTTGAACCAATCCTGTTTCCTAGTTCTACATTTCTGTTTGGGTATAATTTTTTTTTGCCTTTATCATATATTTCACAAAACTTGACATACATCTCATTCACTTCCTTGCCTAGCAACAAGTCTGTCCAATTATGCTCACTAAAAAATTTTCTAAGGTTGCCATAATGTCCTCTCCTAAAGTCAGGTTTTTCAATTGCATCAACCTTCATATTTTCTACCAGATTATAATGCATTGCATACTTTATTCCCAAAAAGACATAGTCACTTTTACCCAAGGGAGGAAGGTACTGAATGTCAAATATTTCTTCCTCCTTCTTGGTAAATATCAAATCTAGCATGGAGGGAACAGGACCTTCCCTCATCCTCGTAGCTTGTTTAACATGTTGATTCAAGAATGTTTCCAGGATGAGGTCTACAAATTTATAGGTCCAAAAATCTTCTGTTTTAACTTCAGATGCTTCCCAGTCTATGGATTTAAAGTTGAAGTCGCCGACTATCAACAATAGTGAACTATCGTTCTCCGCTCTCGCTATGATCTCTCTCATTATTGTTATAAGACCTTCTCGTTTACTATCTAGCTCCTCCTTTGACCATGTGCTGTTTGGCGGTGGACTATATACATTTATAATCATTAGTTTATCATCCTCATGGCAGATCTCTAGTGCTATTATGTCAACTTCTTGTGGATTGGCAGTCATTATTTCCTTCACCTTTAGGTGTTCTTTCACCAGCACAGCAACGCCACCGCCTTTCCTAATTTTTCTGTCCCGTCTCCAAATTAAGTAGCCCCTTGGAAATATGACCTCATTTAAAATAACATCTTCAAGTTTTGTCTCCGAGAGTGCAACAATGTCTGGTGTCTGCAGCTGTATTACATCACTTAACTCCAGTATCTTCAATCTTACTCCATCTATGTTGGGGTATGCAATCTTCAGGAACTTGTTCCCCTTCTTCTTATCTTTCACTCTACCTCTCTCTAATGATTTTGTTGATTTGCCTCTGTTACGGCCCTCTCGGGTCGCAACCGGGTTCTTTCTCTGATGTTGTTAGAGGTAGGGTATCCGGCCCCAAGCTAGTAGTGGCTTTCAAGGGATGTGATCCGTAATGCAAATAAATTAAAGGGGAAGGGAGACAAAGGCAAAAACTTAATAATATAATTGTCACCATCACCATAAATACTATATATCTTATCACACGGGGGAGGTATAAACACTATTATATACAATGTAGTCTTCTTCTGAAGACGTGGAGTGTTCCACGGTGCTCGACGATGCTAAGGTCTTGGTCCTCTTGTGGCCTCATGACGAATCCTTTGATTCTCTTGAGTCTACCCTGGCCACAGGCCAGCCAAATCACAGGTCCACTGGGGGCACCGTCGTGGAGGCCGTCAACCACAAATCCAGCCTGTAGCTGGCAGGTTCCAATCAGCAACGCTGGTTAGGCCACTCCACGACCGATACTAGGGTAGCGAGCCCTAGTCAGGAGCCTCGTGTGATCCCACAGCTCACTCTCCTTACCACAACACCCCAGTGGTTAAGCGTCTCCACCAGACAGTCCCGGGTACGACAATCCCTCAGCTGCCACGTCACAGGCAGGCTAACACCTCAGTGTTCATCCGGGGGGGGGGGGGGGGGGTGACTCACAGCTGCTGCAGCAAATACTTGGAGACAAGACATCTGCCTTGGGTAGACTGATCTAACTTCCATTACAGCAGTCCCAGGTCGACTCTGTAATCAGACACGTCATCAGTAATCGGGACACTCTAGGGCACCTCACTTACAGGCTTAGACACAAACGCCAACCTATCCACTCCATAAATGGCGTTGCTGTCTAAGCTCCACCTCACCAGAGGTCAGCAGCGGCTGTGTTATGAGCTGATCAGGACGGGAAACTAGCCCTTGTGGCGGGTATTTCCTGTCCTCACTTGATGGTGCCATCCATTTGGAGGGGGTTTCGGGAGCTGACCCACAGATGGCGTGGTCGTCACTGCTCCGTGCTCGGACGCTGGGCTCGGGTCCGTAACAGCCTCTATGTACCACTTTACTGGTATGTCTACCCCTATCACATTTTAGAAAAAAAAAATTGATTTCTTCTTCGTTCCTGCTCTCATTTAAACGTTTTGCCTCAGCGAGGTTCAGTTTCAGCTTCTCTCTATCTTCTTTTGAAAGATATCGTCTTAACGACCACACTTTCCCATCCTCATCACTTTGTAATTTTCTAGCATTTCTTAGTACTTCTTCCATCCGTTTCCATTTAGGGTGATCCTCAAAGGTCGATCTTTCCCTTTTACATATCTGCCTATTCTCCTGTAGTCACACACATTCTCAATGGTTGTAAGACCTTCCACGAGGCCAACAATATTATCTACCACTTTTGCTTCTTCTACAGCTCTTTCTGACCTAGATGTTATCTCCTTTTCTTTGCAGCCAAAAATGATCAGGGACTTACTCCGATCAACTGTGTTTTGCACCAACTTCGGGTTAGATGCCAATTCTTTTCTCACTTCCAGCCTATTGTTTGTTTTATCTTGGTTGCTGCAGTGTTTGACTTCCTTTACTGCTTCTTCAATTTTTTCCTTCTCCTTGGCCACTTGTGCATAGGTGACCTGCATATCTTTCTTGCACTGTTCTATTCCCTGTGTAACTTCCTCCATCTGTGCTGACAAAAGCTGTTTCTCCTGTTGAATTTCCTTACCTAACCTATTGTAGTCATTTATGTTTAAATTTACTTTAACTTCTTCCAAAGCTATTTTTAAGAGTTTATTTTCTTCTTCCATGGCTTTGCAATTTGTTTCAAATTGATTCTTATCCTTGCGCAAGTCTTTCACTAAACCCTCAAGACATACAACTTTGCTGTTTAAATGGTCATTACTTTCTTTCAATTTACTAATTATTTCAACATGAGTTGTCACAATTATATCTAATTTTACCAACTTGTTGTATAGACTGGCTATATCAATGCTTTCTTCACTGAAACCAGCAAAATCAAGCTCTGTTTTGTATTTCCTCTTGCCGGCGGCCATCTTGAATGTTTATCTCTGCACTGGAAAACTAAGGCAACTTTTTCTCATCCAATTTTTCACTTCCCTTGGCACATTCCTGTTATCTCACCTATTTTTCAATACCACTATACCTTTATGTTCTCTGGGACACCACTCACTATCATCATCCTGTACTACAATATTTAGGATTGTTGAAATATGCTGGAGCTCCACTTGTCTGCCTCTTGGGAAAGAACTTGGGATAAGATAACTTGTGTATTCACCTAGTTGTGTTTGCGGGGGTTGAGCTCTGGCTCTTTGGTCCCGCCTCTCAACCGTCAAATGTGTGTGTACTCACCTATTTGTACTCACCTATTTGTGCTTGCAGGATCGAGGATTGGCTCTTGGATCCCGCCTTTCCAGCCATCCGTTGTTTACAGCAATGACTCCTGTCCCATTTCCCTATCATACCTAATTTTAAAATTATGAATAGAGTTTGCTTCCACAACCTGTTCCCCAAGTGCATTCCATTTTTCCAATACTCTCACGCTAAAAGAAAACTTCCTAACATCTCTGTGACTCATCTGAGTTTCCAGTTTTCAGCCATGTCCCCTCGTTCTGTTATTATTACGTGTGAACATTTCATCTATTTCCACTTTGTCAATTTCCCTGAGTATTTTATATGTTCCTATCATATCTCTTCTCTCCCTTCTTTTCTCTAGTGTCGTAAGGTTCAGTTCCCTCAGACGTTCTTCATATCCCATCCCTCGTAACTCTGGGACAAGCCTCGTCGCAAACCTCTGAACCTTCTCTAGTTTCCTTATGTGTTTCTTCAGGTGGGGGCTCCATGATGGTGCGGCATACTCTAAGACTGGTCTCACGTAGGCAGTGTAAAGCGCCCTAAAAGCCTCGTCACTGAGGTTTCTGAATGAAGTTCTAATTTTCGCCAGTGTAGAGTACGCTGCTGTCGTTATCCTATTTATATGTGCCTCAGGAGTTAGATTAGGTGTCACATCCACTCCCAGGTCTCTTTCTCGAATCGTTACAGGTAGGCAGTTCCCCTTCATTCTGTACTGTCCTTTTGGTCGTCTATCACCTGATCCCATTTCCATAACTTTACATTTACTCGTGATAAACTCCAGTAGCCATTTCCCTGACCATCTCTGCAACCTGTTTAAGTCCTCTTGGAGGATCCTACAAGCTTCATCTGTCACAACTCTTTTCATTAATTTTGCGTCATCCGCAAACATTGACATGTATGATTCCACTCCTGTAAACATATCATTTACGTAAATTAGAAATAGGATTGGGCCCAGCACCGATCCTTGAGGTACTCTACTCGTTACTGTTCGCCACTCTGACTTCTCGCCCCTTACCATTACCCTCTGCCTCCTTCCTGTTAGGTAGTTCCTCACCCATGCTAGGGCCTTTCTGCTTACTCCAGCCTGCCTCTCAAGTTTTTAAAGCAGTCTCATGTGTCGTACTGTATCAAAGGCCTTTTGGCAGTCAAGAAATATGCAGTCTGCCCAGCCTTCTCTGTCCTGCCTTATCCTTGTTACTTTGTCATAGAAATCTGAAATGTTTGTTAGGGATGATTTCCCTGACCAGAACCCATGTTGGTGCTTGTTTACAAACCCAATGCTCTCCAGGTGCTCAACAAGTCTTAGCCTAATTATTCTTTCAAGTATTTTGCAGGGGATGCTTGTCAGTGATACGGGTCTGTAGTTAAGTGCCTCCTCCCTATCACCTTTCTTGAAAATCTGTACCACATTTGCCTCCTTCCAGCAACTGGGTAATTCTCCCGACCTAAGTGACTCATTAAAGATCATTGCCAGAGGCACGCTGAGAGCCTGCGCTGCCTCTTTTAGTATCTACGGTGATACTTTGTCGGGTCCAACCGCTTTAGTTGCATCCAGTGTTGTCAACTGTTTCATTACCTCCTCTGCTGTCACCTCTATATCTGATAGTCTTTCATCTAGGGTAATCTCTTCTAACAATGGGAGATGCTTAGGCTCGGTTGTGAACACTCCATGGAAACTTGCATTCAGTACCTCAGAGATTTCCTTGTCACTTTCTGTATATGCCCCTTCTGTTTTCCTCAGTCTTGTCACTTGGTCATTTACCGACATCTTCCTTCTTATGTAGTAATTTAGGTTGCTTTTTCGCTTTGATTGCAATATCATTCTCATAATTTCTTTCCGACACACGTCTTATGTTAATGTAATCGTTCCTAGCTCTGTTACATCTAATCCTGTTGTCCTCTGTCCTTTGTCTTCTGTACTTCCTCCACTCCCTCCTGCTTCTCACTTTTGCTTCCTGACACTGTCTATTAAACCATGGGTTATTATATTCCCTCCTGCTTTTTTCCTTTACTGTTGGAATAAATCTCTCTTCAGCCTCCTTGCATTTCCATGTGACTTGGTTCATCATATCTTGCACTGTTTTTCTTCTAATTTCTTCCTCCCACTGCACTTCTCCCAGGTAGTCCCTTATCGTTCTGTAGTCCCCTCTTCTGTAATCAAGTCTCGTTACTCGGACCTCTTGTCCTTTGGTCACAATTTTAAGCTCCATCATGTAGTCAAAGACTAGGACACAATAGTCACTGGCTCCTAGTGGTATTTCATGTTCTAAATGCTCAATGTCTTCTACATTCTGGGTGAAAACGAGGTCTAATAGGCTGGGCGTATCCCCTCCTCTTTACCTAGTGTCTTCCTTCACATGCTGTGTTAGGAAATTCCTGTCAATAACGTCTACTAGCTTCGCTCCCCAGGTCTCCTCCCCGCCATGGGGATTCTTCGTTTCCCAATCTATCTCTCCATGATTTAGGTCCTTCATGACCAGCAGCTTTGCTCTCATTCTATGCGATATAGTTTCTGCCCTCTGCAGTTCATCTATACACGCCTTGTTGCTGTCCTCATACTCCTGCCTGGGCCTTCTACTGTTTGGTGGGGGAGTGTAGAGTAACAAGATTACAATCTTCTTCCCATCCACTGTCAGAGTTCCATGTATGGAGTTCGTGCTATCATTGGTGCCCGGATTTTCTAGCTCATCAAACTTCCATTTCCGCTTTATTAGGAGTGCAACTCCTTCTCCCTGTCTCTGTGTCCTTTCTTTTCTTATCACCTGGTACCCCTCTGGAAAGATTGCGTCTGAGATCATGCCATTTATTTTAGTTTCCACTATTGCCACTATGTCTGGGTCTGTCTCACTTACTCTTTATTTTATCTCTTCTGCTTTATTGGATACCCCATCAGCATTGGTGTACCAAACCTTTAGACTCTTCTTGGAAACTCTGGTGCCAGAGTTCCCCCTTTCGCTGGGTGTCTGGGGGGTACTGGGGGGTGTCTGGGGGGCGAGTGAAAGCTCTGGGGGTGTCTGGGGGGCGAGGGAAGGCCGTGGGGGTGTCTGGGGGGGGGGGTGGCTAGGGGGGTGCCTGAGAGTGCCTGGTAGGTGAATGGGGTTTGGGCATCTAGGGGGGGGGGTAGGAAGGGCATAATGGGTCTGAAAGTTAAGGAGAGTCTGTATGACATAGGGGGGTTGAGAAATAGAGTGAGACTGAGAGTCAGATAGAGGTTGAGAGGTTGGGGGGGGGGGGGAGGGATATTGAGGGAAGAGGGC
This sequence comes from Procambarus clarkii, assembly GCF_040958095.1. NCBI lineage: Eukaryota > Metazoa > Arthropoda > Malacostraca > Decapoda > Cambaridae > Procambarus > Procambarus clarkii. The sequence continues at coordinate 17,243,001 of NC_091153.1, forward strand.
TGAGAGGAGAATGGAGCATGGGTGCTGGGAGTGGAAGAGAGGGTGTATTAGTTAGGGGGGATTCAGGGGTAGGTGGGGGTTTTGGGGTAGAAGAGGGGAAGAGGGAGATGGGGGAAGGTGTTAGGGGGTCACAGGTGAGGGGGTTAAATGTGGGCTGGAGGTGCATAGAAGGGGTGAGGGTTGGGTGGGGTTTGGGGATGAGTGGAAGAGGGGTGCAGTGGAAGCTGGGATGGAGCAGATGGAAGTGAAGGCAATGGGGTAGAAGGGGCAGGGGAGTAGGAGGGGGTAGTAGGGGAGGGGGATGGGAAGGTGGGTTTGGGGAGGGCATGGTTTGACCCACTGGGGTCGTTGACAGGTGTGATGTAGCAGGGGCAGGGGAGTTGTTGGGGAAGTGCAAATGCGGAAGGGGGCAGAGGATTTTGGGGGGATAAGGCAGGAGGGAGGTATAGGAGGGCTGAGTTGGGGAGGATGTGACCTGGGAGGTGGACTGAGAGGTGGCCTGGGAGGTGACCTGGGAGATCAGGCTACCTGAGAGGCTAGGGGTACGGTGTCGTGCTTGCCATCTATTCATGTGGGTTATTTGCTCGTCTTTCGTCATAAAATTTTCAATAAACACATTGTAATGGGTTTCACTTCCTCTGAGTAAATGCTTGTTCCTCATTATGTACTCCACAGACTCCTCATTTGAGAATTGCACCAGAACAGGTCTATTCTTGGTACAATTGTAAGGTCCAACCAGGCGGCTGATATCAACCTCATTTTCTGTCATTAATGCTCCAATACATCTATATCTCATGCAATTCATATTTTTCCGTCTCTATCCTTTCTTGTCTTGTTGGTGCTCCAGATTCGAATAACCCGTGTATTATAATGGTCCTTCTCCTCAGTAATTCATTGTCATGCTGGTAGCCCGTTTCTTGGGGATTCCCAACCGCACTCACTAACCCATCCCCCCCTAATACTCTGTCCTTAGCCATGCTGTTAATCCTTCCTAATTCGTTTGAGATCCGAGCACATTCCCTCTCCCAGTCCTCTCTTCCCTTCCTAATCTCTTCCTGAATATAGAGCATAAGCTTCTGTTTCTGCCTCTCTACTGCATCATGTATTTGCTGAAATAACTCGCTTTTTATCCCTTGGATTAGATCCTCCATCCAATCGCTCCTTCTCTCTACAAATTTACCTATTAATTTGTTTATAAATCTATCGTCCTCCTCGTCCCTGCAGGTGATTGACCTGAATCCCTTCCTGATCTTGTCATTACAGTAACAACCTAGCCAAAAAAGGCGCGCCTCAATGTGTGTGTGTGTGTGTGTGTGTGTGTGTGTGTGTGTGTGTGTGTGTGTGTGTGTGTGTGTGTACTCACGTAGTTGTACTCACTTAGTTGTGCTTGCGGGGGTTGAGCTCTGGTTCTTTGGTCCCGCCTCTCAACCGTCAATCAACAGGTGTTCAGGTTCCTGAGCCTATTGGGCTCTATCATATCTACACTTGAAACTGTGTATGGAGTCAGCCTCCACCACATCACTTCCTAATGCATTCCATTTGTCAACCACTCTGACACTAAAAAAGTTCTTTCTAATATCTCTGTGGCTCATTTGGGCACTCAGTTTCCACCTGTGTCCCCTAGTGCGTGTGCCCCTTGCGTTAAATAGCCTGTCTTTATCAACCCTGTCGATTCCCTTGAGAATCTTGAATGTGGTGATCATGTCTCCCAACTCTTCTGTCTTCCAACGAAGTGAGGTTCAATTCCCGTAGTCTCTCCTCGTAGCTCATACCTCTCAGCTCGGGTACTAGTCTGGTGGCAAACCTTTGAACCTTTTCCAGTTTAGTCTTATGCTTCACTACATATGGACTCCATGCTGGAGCCGCATACTCCAGGATTGGTCTGACATATGTGGTATATAATGTTCTGAAAGATTCCTTACACAAGTTTCTAAAGGCCGTTCTTATGTTAGCCAACCTGGCATATGCTGCTGATGTTATCCTCTTGATATGAGCATCAGGGGACAGGTCTGGCGTGATATCAATCCCCAGGTCTTTCTCTCTCTCTGACTCTTGAAGTATTTCATCTCCCAAGTGATACCTTGTATCTGGTCTCCTGCTTCCTACCCCTATCTTTATTACATTACATTTGCTTGGGTTAAACTCTAACCTCCATTTGTTCGACCATTCCTGCAGCTTGTCCAGGTCTTCTTGTAGCCTCAAGCTGTCCTCCTCTGTCTTAATCCTTCTCATAATTTTGGCGTCGTCAGCAAACATTGAGAGGAATGAGTCTATACCCTCTGGGAGATCATTTACGTATATCAGAAACAGGATAGGTCCACGCACAGAGCCCTGTGGGACTCCACTGGGGACTTCACGCCATTCTGAGGTCTCACCCCTCACTATAACTCTCTGCTTCCTATTGCTTAGGTACTCCCTTATCCACTGGAGCGCCCTACCAGTTACTCCTGCCTGTTTCTCCAGCTTATGCATCAACCTTTTATGGGGTACTGTGTCAAAGGCTTTCCGACAGTCCAAAAAAATGCAGTCCGCCCATCCTTCTCTTTCTTGCTTAATCTTTGTCACCTGACCATAGAATTCTATCAAGCCTGTAAGGCAAGATTTACCCTCCCTGAACCCATGTTGAGGGGTTGTCACGAAGTCTCTTCTCTCCAGATGTGTTACTAGGTTTTTTCTCACAATCTTCTCCATCACCTTGCATGGTATACAAGTTAAGGACACTGGCCTGTAGTTCAGTGCCTCTTGTGTGTCACCCTTTTTAAATATTGGTACTACATTAGCAGTCTTCCATACTTCTGGTAGGTCTCCCGTTTCCAGTGACCTACTATACACTATGGAGAGTGGCAAGCAAAGTGCTCCTGCGCACTCTTTCAATACCCATGGTGAGATTACATCCGGGCCATCAGCTTTTCTCACATCCAGCTCCAATAGGTGCTTCTTGACCTCATCTCTTGTAATTTCGAACCTTTCCAAGATCACCTGGTTTGCTGCCACCTCTCCTAGCGCCGTGACTTCTCCCTGTTCTATTGTAAAGACCTCCTGGGACCTTTTGTTGAGTTCTTCACACACCTCTTTGTCATTCTCTGTGTACCTGTCTTCGCCCACCCTAAGTTTCATCACCTGTTCCTTCACTGTTGTCTCCCTCCTGATGTGATTGTGTAGTAGCTTTGGTTCGGTCTTGGCTTTATTAGCTATATCATTTTCATACCGTTTCTCAGCTGCTCTTCTCACACTAACATACTCGTTCCTGGTTGTCTGGTATCTCTCTCTACTTTCTGGTGTTCTGTTATTACGGAAGTTCCTCCATGCCCTTTTGTTCAGCTCCTTTGCTTTCATACATTCCCTATTAAACCACGGATTCTTCCTTTGCTTCTCTTTTTTTTCCTGTTGGGCTGGGACAAACCTGCTTACAGCCTCCTGACATTTTTGGGTGACATAGTCCATCATGTCTTGTACGGACTTGGTTCCGAGTTCTGTGTCCCAATGTATATCCCATAGGAGTTTATTCATCTCCTCATAGTTTCCCTTTCGGTACGCCAGCCCTTTGTTTCCCAGTTCTTTTTTGGGGGTGATAATTCCTAGCTCAACCAGGTACTCAAAGCTCAATACACTATGATCACTTATTCCCAAGGGGGCTTCCAACTTAACTTCCCTTATATCCGACTCATTTAGGGTAAATATCAGATCAAGCAAGGCTGGTTCATCCCCTCCCCTCGTTCTTGTCGGTCCCTTGACGTGTTGACTTAGAAAGTTTCTTGTTGCCACATCCAGCAGCTTAGCTCTCCATGTGTCTGGGCCTCCATGTGGGTCTCTGTTTCCCCAATCTATCTTTCTATGGTTGAAGTCTCCCATGATTAGTAGCCTGGATCCGTTCCTGCTAGCCACAGAAGCTGCTCTCTCAATTATATTGATGGTGGCCAAGTTGTTTCTATCATATTCCTGTCTGGGTCTTCTATCATTCGGTGGGGGGTTATATATGACTACTACTATAATTTTCTGTCCTCCAGTTGCTATGGTGCCTGATATTTAGTCACTGAAACCTTCACAGTTCTGAATTACCATCTCTTCGAAACTCCAACCTTCTTTTAGTAGCAAAGCTACACCACCTCCTCATCTCCCTTCTCTCTCTTTCCTCACTACATAGTAGCCCTGTGTGTGTGTGTGTGTGTGTGTGTGTGTGTGTGTGTGTGTGTGTGTGTGTGTGTGTGTGTGTGTGTGTGTGTGTGTGTGTGTGTGTGTGTTTGTGTGTGTGTGTGTGTGCGTGCGTGCGTGCGTGCGTGCGTGTGTGTGTGTGTGTGTGTGTGTGAGTGTGTGTGTGTGTGTGTGTGTGTGTGTGTGTGTGTGTGTGTCCAAGCGTCGTAAGCCTGGCAGCAGAGCCTGGAACCTGAAGCTGTACGACAATTGGGCTGGCTATCGTTGTTGACACAGCAGTAGAAATTGACGTGGTGGGGGGGAGGGGCACCAACCTTCTAATTGGCAGAGACTAAAGTATCGCCATTTCATATCTTGTGGAATGGGAACGTGTTGCCTCTCTGTGTGATCCTATTGACACGTTTCTCGTCCTGGGGAAACTAATGTGCTGTAGTCTAGTTTCGAATAATACATCGCATTTTATCGTGTATTGGACATAATGCCCAATAGACACAATTACTGATAGTGAAGAGTTGTCCAGCTGTGAAGACTCGTAAGTTGTAGTGGTGTACCAGCTGTGAAGACTCCTCAGTGATAGTGGTGTACCAGCTGTGAAGACTCCCCAATGTACCAGCTGTGAAGACTCCCCAGTGTACCAGCTTTGAAGACTCCCCAGTGTTTCAGCAGTGAAGACTCCCCAGTGTACCAGCTGTGAAGACTCCTCAGTGATAGTGGTGTACCACCTGTGAAGACTCCCCAGTGTACCAGCATTGAAGACTCCTCAGTGTTAGTGGTGTACTATTATAGTGTGGGTTGGTGGTGTTGATCCTTGCGTGTTCCTCCTTTACGGACAACCCAACCCACAACTCGGTAGAGTGCTTATACCTCACTAGGAGATCACACTAGGCGCTTCTGGCTCTTGGAGAGGGGCTCAACATCACACGTTTAGGGGATGCGGCTCCAACACTTAGCCTCATTGTCACGTGCACACACCCACTCGAGCCGCTGTGACTCCCCACTCTCTCCTTATGTGATATGATCTCCTCAATCCCTTTTAACTTACTAATCTTCCATCCTACCCTGTCCACAGCGGTGGTTCTTGGTTCTTTCTCTCTCTCTCTCTTCCTTTACTATTTCCTGGGAAGCCTCACTAGGACAAGGGAAAAACCAGCAAATTTGAATACATTTACTGGACAAAGCACATACACACATATAATAATAATGAATCCTATACTCTATACTATTACAATCAGGTTGCACTCCAACACCATCAGAACTCTATCATCAGCTTATCAAGTGGTATCCTATCTCCTGGTTCACCATATGCCTGGTTTCACCATATGCTTCACCATATCCTATCTCCTGGTTCACCCCCTTGAGGAGGTTGATAGTATCAGGTGGTGAACCAGGAGATAGGATACCACTTGATAAGCTGATGATAGAGTTCTGATGGTGTTGGAGTGCAACCTGATTGTAATAGTATAGAGTATAGGATTCATTATTATTATATGTGTGTATGTGCTTTGTCCAGTAAATGTATTCAAATTTGCTGGTTTTTCCCTTGTCCTAGTGAGGCTTCCCAGGAAATAGTAAAGGAAGAGAGAGAGAGAGAAAGAACCAAGAACCACCGCTGTGGACAGGGTAGGATGGAAGATTAGTAAGTTAAAAGGGATTGAGGAGATCATATCACATAAGGAGAGAGTGGGGAGTCACAGCGGCTCGAGTGGGTGTGTGCACGTGACAATGAGGCTAAGTGTTGGAGCCGCATCCCCTAAACGTGTGATGTTGAGCCCCTCTCCAAGAGCCAGAAGCGCCTAGTGTGATCTCCTAGTGAGGTATAAGCACTCTACCGAGTTGTGGGTTGGGTTGTCCGTAAAGGAGGAACACGCAAGGATCAACACCACCAACCCACACTATAATAGTACACCACTAACACTGAGGAGTCTTCAATGCTGGTACACTGGGGAGTCTTCACAGGTGGTACACCACTATCACTGAGGAGTCTTCACAGCTGGTACACTGAGGCGTTTTCACAGCTGGTACACTGGGGAGTCTTCAAAGCTGGTACACCACTATCACTGAAGAGTCTTCGCAGATGGTACCACCACTATCACTGAGGAGTCTTCACAGCTGGTACACTGGGGAGTCTTCACAGCTGGTACACTGGGGAGTCTTCACAGCTGGAACACTGGGGAGTCTTCAAAGCTGGTACACTGGGGAGTCTTCACAGCTGGTACATTGGGGAGTCTTCACAGCTGGTACACCACTATCACTGAGGAGTCTTCACAGCTGGTACACCACTACAACTTACGAGTCTTCACAGCTGGACAACTCTTCACTATCAGTAATTGTGTCTATTGGGCATTATGTCCAATACACGATAAAATGCGATGTATTATTCGAAACTAGACTACAGCACATTAGTTTCCCCAGGACGAGAAACGTGTCAATAGGATCACACAGAGAGGCAACACGTTCCCATTCCACAAGATATGAAATGGCGATACTTTAGTCTCTGCCAATTAGAAGGTTGGTGCCCCTCCCCCCCACCACGTCAATTTCTACTGCTGTGTCAACAACGATAGCCAGCCCAATTGTCGTACAGCTTCAGGTTCCAGGCTCTGCTGCCAGGCTTACGACGCTTGGACACACACACACACACACACACACACACACTCACACACACACACACACACACACACACACACACACACACACACACACACACACACACACACACACACACACACACACACACACACACACACACACACACACTCACACACACACACACACACACACACACACACACACACACACACACACACACACACACACACACACACACACACACATTGAGGCGCGCCCTTTTTGGCTAGGTTGTTACTGCAATGACAAGATCAGGAAGGGATTCAGGTCAATCACCTGCAGGGACGAGGAGGACGATAGATTTATAAACAAATTAATAGGTAAATTTGTAGAGAGAAGGAGCGATTGGATGGAGGATCTAATCCAAGGGATAAAAAGCGAGTTATTTCAGCAAATACATGATGCAGTAGAGAGGCAGAAACAGGAGCTTATGCTCTATGTTCAGGAAGAGATTAGGAAGGGAAGAGAGGACTGGGAGAGGGAATGTGCTCGGATCTCAAACGAATTAGGAAGGATTAACAGCATGGCTAAGGACAGAGGATTAGGGGGGGATGGGTTAGTGAGTGCGGTTGGGAATCCCCAAGAAACGGGCTACCAGCATGACAATGAATTACTGAGGAGAAGGATCATTATAATACACGGGTTATTCGAATCTGGGACACCAACAAGATAAGAAAGGATAGAGACGGAAAAATATGAATTGTATGAGATATAGATGTATTGGAGCATTAATGACAGAAAACAAGGTTGATATCAGCCGCCTGGTTGGACCTTACAATTGTACCAAGAATAGACCTGTTCTGGTGCAATTCTCCAATGAGGAGTCTGTGGAGTACATAATGAGGAACAAGCATTTACTCAGAGGAAGTGAAACCCATTACAATGTGTTTATTGAAAATGTTATGATGAAAGACGAGCAAATAACCCACATGAATAGATGGCAAGCACGACACCGTACCCCTAGCCTCTCAGGTAGCCTGACCTCCCAGGTCACCTCCCAGGCCACCTCCCAGGCAACCTCTCAGGTCACCTCTCAGGCCACCTCCCAGGTCACATCCTCCCCAACTCAGCCCTCCTATACCTCCCCCATGCCTTATCCCCCCAAAATCCCCTGCCCCTTTTGCATTTGCACTTCCCCAACAACTCCCCTGCCCCTGCTACATCACACCTGTCAACGACCCCAGTGGGTCAAACCATGCCCTCCCCAAACCCACCTTCCCATCCCCCTCCCCTACTACCCCCTCCTACTCCCCTGCCCCTTCTACCCCATTGCCTTCACTTCCATCTGCTCCATCCCAGCTTCCACTGCACCCCTCTTCCACTCACCCCCAAACCCCACCCAACCCTCACCCCTCCTATGCACCTCCAGCCCAAATTTAACCCCCTCACCTGTGACCCCCTAACACCTTCCCCCATCTCCCTCTTCCCCTCTTCTACCCCAAAACCCCCACCTACCCCTGATTCCCCCCTAACTAATACACCCTCTCTTCCACCCCAGCACCCATGCTCCATTCTCCTCTCAGCCCTCTGCCCTCAATATCCCTCTCCCCCCAACATCTCAACCTCTATCTGACTCTCAGTCTCACTCTATTTCTCAACCCCCCTCTGTCATACAGACTCTCCTTCACTTTCAGACCCATTATGCCCTTCCTACCCCCCCCTCCCTAGATGCCCAAACCCCATTCACCTACCAGGCACTCTCAGGCACCCCCCCCCCAGACACCCCCACGGCCTTCACTCGCCCCCCAGACACCCCCACAGCCTTCACTCGCCCCACCAGACACCCCCCAGTACCCCCAGCAAAAGGGGGAACTCTGGCACCAGAGTTTCCAAGAAGAGTCTAAAGGTTTGGTACACCAATGCTGATGGGGTATCCAATAAAGCAGAAGAGATAAAAGAAAGAGTAAGTGAGACAGACCCAGACATAGTGGCAATAGTGGAAACTAAAATAAATGGCATGATCTCAGACGCAATCTTTCCAGAGGGTACCAGGTGATAAGAAAAGAAAGGACACAGAGACAGGGAGGAGGAGTTGCACTCCTAATTAAGCGGAAATGGAAGTTTGATGAGCTAGAAAATCCGGGTACCAATGAAAGCACGAACTCCATACATGGAACTTTGACAGTGGATGGGAAGAAGATTGTAATCTTGTTACTCTACAATCAACAACCAAACAGTAGAGGGCCCAGGCAGGAGTACGAGGATAGCAACAAGGCGTGTATAGATGAACTGCAGAGGGCAGCAACTATAGCACATAGAATGAAAGCAAAGCTGCTGGTCATGGAGGACCTAAATCATGGAGAGATAGATTGGGAAACGAAGAATCCCCATGGCGGGGAGGAGACCTGGGGAGCGAAGCTAGTAGACGTTATTGACAGGAATTTCTTAACACAGCATGTGAAGGAAGACACTAGGGAAAGAGGAGGGGATACGCCCAGCCAATTAGACCCCGTTTTCACCCAGAATGTAGAAGACATTGAGCATTTAGAACATGAAATACCACTAGGAGCCAGTGACCATTGTGTCCTAGTCTTTGACTACATGATGGAGCTTAAAATTGTGACCAAAGGACAAGAGGTCCGAGTAAGGAGACTTGATTACAGAAAAGGGGACTACAGAAGAATAAGGGACTACTTGGGAGAAGTGCAGTAGGAGGAAGAAATTAGAGGAAAAACAGTGCAAGATATGATGAACCAAGTCATATGGAAATGTAAGGAGGCTGAAGAGAGATTTATTCCAACAGTAAAGGAAAAAGCAGGAGGGAATATAATAACCCATGGTTTAATAGACAGTGTCAGGAAGCAAAAGTGAGAAGCAGGAGGGAGTGGAGGAAGTACAGAAGACGAAGGACAGAGGACAACAGGATTATATGTAACAGAGCTAGGAACGATTACATTAACATAAGACGTGTGTCGGAAAGAAATTATGAGACTGATATTGCAATCAAAGTGAAAAAACAACCTAAATTACTACATAGCCATATAAGAAGGAAGATGTCGGTAAATGACCAAGTTACAAGACTGAGGAAAACAGAAGGGGCATATACAGAAAGCGACAAGGAAATCTCTGAGGTACTGAATGCAAGTTTCCATGGAGTGTTCACAACCGGGCCTAAGCATCTCCCATTGTTAGAAGAGATTACCCTAGATGAAAGACTATCAGATATAGAGGTGACAGCAGAGGAGGTAATGAAACAGTTGACAACACTGGATGCAACTAAAGCGGTTGGACCAGACAAAGTATCACCGTGGATACTAAAAGTGGCAGCGCAGGCTCTCAGCGTGCCTCTGGCAATGATCTTTAATGAGTCACTTAGGTCGGGAGAATTTCCCAGTTGCTGGAAGGAGGCAAATGTCGTACCGATTTTCAAGAAAGGTGATAGAGAGGAGGCACTTAACTACAGATCCGTATCACTGACAAGCATCCCCTGCAAAATACTAGAAAGAATAATTAGGCTAAGACTTGTTGAGCACCTGGAGAGCATTGGGTTTGTAAACAAGCACCAACATGGGTTTTGGACAGGGAAATCATGCCTGACAAACCTTTTAGAATTCTATGACAAAGTAACAAGGATAAGGCAGGACAGAGAAGGCTGGGCAGACTGCATATTTCTTGACTGCCAAAAGGCCTTTCATACAGTACCGCACATGAGACTGCTTTACAAACTTGAGAGGCAGGCAGGAGTAAGCGGAAAGGCCCTAGTATGGGTGAAGAACTACCTAACAGGAAGGAGCCAGAGGGTAATGGTAAGTTGCGAGAAGTCGGACTGGCGAACAGTAACAAGTGGAGTACCTCAAGGATCGGTGCTGGGCCCAATCCTCTTTCTAATTTGCGTAAATGATATGTTTACAGGAGTGGAATCATACATGTCAATGTTTGCGGATGACGCAAAATTAATGAGAAGAGTTGTGACAGATGAGGATTGTAGGATCCTCCAAGAGGACTTAAACAGGTTGCAGAGATGGTCAGGGAAATGGCTACTGGAGTTCAACACCAGTAAATGTAAAGTTATGGAAATGGAATCAGGTGATAGACGACCAAAAGGACAGTACACAATGAAGGGGAACTGCCTACCTGTAACGATTCGAGAAAGAGACCTAGGAGTGGATGTGACACCTAATCTAACTCCTGAGGCACATATAAATAGGATAACGACAGCAGCTTACTCTACACTGGCGAAAATAAGAACTTCATTCAGAAACCTAAGTGAGGAGGCTTTTAGGGCACTTTACACTGCCTACGCACCATCTACTTAGAGTATGCCGCACCATCATGGAGCCCCCACCTGAAGAAACACATAAGGAAACTAGAGAAGGTTCAGAGGTTTGCGACGAGGCTTGTCCCAGAGTTACGAGGGATGGGATATGAAGAACGTCTGAGGGAACTGAACCTTACGACACTAGAAAAAAGAAGGGAGAGAAGAGATATGATAGGAACATATAAAATACTCAGGGAAATTGACAAAGTGGAAATAAATGAAATGTTCACACGTAATAATAACAGAACGACGGGACATGATTGAAAACTGGAAACTCAGATGAGTCACAGAGATGTTAGGAAGTTTTCTTTTAGCGTGAGAGTAGTGGAAAAATGGAATGCACTTGGGGAACAGGTTGTGGAAGCAAACTCTATTCATAATTTTAAAATTAGGTATGATAGGGAAATGGGACAGGAGTCATTGCTGTAAACAACGGATGGCTGGAAAGGCGGGATCTAAGAGCCAATGCTCGATCCTGCAAGCACAAATAGGTGAGTACAAATAGGTGAGTACACACACATTTGACGGTTGAGAGGCGGGACCAAAGAGCCAGAGCTCAACCCCCGCAAACATAACTAGGTGAATATGCAAGTTATCTTATCCCAAGTTCTTTCCCAAGAGGCAGACAAGAGGAGCTCCAGCATATTTCAACAATCCTAAGTATTGTATTACAGGATGATGATAGTGAGTGGTGTCCCAGAGAACATAAAGGTATAGTGCTTCTGACAAATAGGTGAGATAACAGGAATGTGCCAAGGGAAGCGAAAAATTGGATGAGAAAATGTTGTCCCTAGTGTTCCCGGGCAGAGAACAACATTCAAGATGGCCGCCGGCAAGAGGAAATACAAAACAGAGCTTGATTTTGCTGGTTTCAGTGAAGAAAGCATTGATATAGCCAGTCTATACAACAAGTTGGTAAAATTAGATATTATAGTGACAACTCATGTTGAAATAATTAGTAAATTGAAAGAAAGTAATGACCATTTAAACAGCAAAGTTGTATGTCTTGAGGGTTTACGGAAAGACTTGTGCAAGGATAAGAATCAATTTGAAACAAATTGCAAAGCCATGGAAGAAGAAAATAAACTCTTAAAAATAGCTTTGGAAGAAGTTAAAGTAAATTTAAACATAAATGACTACAATAGGTTAGGTAAGGAAATTCAACAGGAGAAACAGCTTTTGTTAGCACAGATGGAGGAAGTTACACAGGGAATAGAACAGTGCAAGAAAGATATGCAGGTCACCTATGCACAAGTGGCCAAGGAGAAGGAAAAAATTGAAGAAGCAGTAAAGGAAGCCAAACACTGCAGCAACCAAGATAAAACAAACATTAGGCTGGAAGTGAGAAAAGAATTGGCATCTAACCTGAAGTTGGTGCAAAACACAGTTGATCGGAATAAGTTCCTGATAATTCTTGGCTGCAAAGAAAAGGAGATAATATCTAGGTCAGAAAGAGCTGTAGTAGAAGCAAAAGTGGTAGATAAAATTGTTGACCTCGTGGAAGGTTTTACAACCATTGAGAATGTGTGCGACTACAGGAGAATAGGAAGATATGTAAAAGGGAAAGATCGACCTTTGAGGATCACCCTAAATGGTGCCAAACGGATGGATGAAGTACTAAGGAATGCTAGAAAATTACAAAGTGATGAGGATGGGAAAGTGTGGTCGTTAAGACGAGATCTTTCAAAAGAAGATAGAGAGAAGCTGAAACTGAACCTCGCCGAGGCAAAACGTTTAAATGAGAGCAGGAACGAAGAAGAAATCATTTTTTTTTCTACAAAGTGATAGGGGTAGACATACCAGTAAAGTGGTACATAGAGGCAAACCAACAAAATCATTAGAGAGAGGTAGAGTGAAAAATAAGAAGAAGGGGAACAAGTTCCTGAAGATTGCATACCCCAACATAGAGGGAGTAAGATTGAAGGTACTGGAGTTAAGTGATGTAATACAGCTGCAGACACCAGACATTGTTGCACTCACGGAGACAAAACTTGAAGATGTTATTTTAAATGAGGTCATATTTCCAAGGGGCTACTTAATTTGGAGACGGGACAGAAAAATTAGGAAAGGCGGTGGCGTTGCTGTGCTGGTGAAAGAACACCTAAAGGTGAAGGAAATAATGACTGCCAATCCACAAGAAGTTGACATAATAGCACTAGAGATCTGCCATGAGGATGATAAACTAATGATCATAAATGCATATAGTCCACCGTCAAGCAGCACATGGTCAAAGGAGGAGCTAGATAGTAAACGAGAAGGTCTTATTACAATAATGAGAGAGATCATAGCAAGAGCGGAGAACGATAGTTCACGACTGTTGATAGTCGGCGACTTCAACTTTAAATCCATAGACTGGGAAGCATCTGAAGTTACAACAGAAGATTTTTGGACCTGTAAATTTGTAGACCTCATCCTGGAAACATTCTTGAATCAACATGTTAAACAAGCTACGAGGATGAGGGAAGGGCCTGCTCCCTCCATGCTAGATTTGATATTTACCAGGAAGGAGGAAGAAATATTTGACATTCAGTACCTTCCTCCCTTGGGTAAAAGTGACTATGTCTTTTTGGGAATAAAGTATGCAATGCATTATAATCTGGAAGAAAATATGAAGGTTGATGCAATTGAAAAACCTGACTTTAGGAGTGGACATTATGGCAACCTTAGAAAAAAATTTAGTGAGCATAATTGGACAGACTTGTTGCTAGGCAAGGAAGTGAATGAGATGTATGTCAAGTTTTGTGAAATATATGATAAAGGCACAAAAAAAATGATACCCAAACAGAGATGTAGAACTAGGAAACAGGATTGGTTCAACAGAAATTGCGAGAGGGCCAGAGACCAAAAGACACAAAAATGGAAACAAGAGAGAATGTGCACCTGAGCTCAGCATTCCACTTCAACTGATTTTTCAGGCATCCCTGTTTACAGGAGTTGTAGCTGATGTGTGAAAAAAGGCTAACATAGTTCCAATCTACAAAAGTGGAAGCAGAGAAGACCACCCTTAATTATAGACCTGTATCATTGACAAGTGTAATAGTCAAAATATTGGAAAAAATAATTAAAACTAAATGGGTAGAACACCTGGAGATAAATGATATAATATCAGGCAGACAGTATAGTTTTCGATCTGGAAGATCCTGTGTATCGAATTTACTCAGTTTCTATGATCGAGCAACAGAGATATTACAGGAAAGAGATGGTTGGGTTGACTGCATCTATCTGGATCTAAAAAAGGCTTTCGACAGAGTTCCACATAAGAGGTTGTTCTGGAAACTGGGAAATATTGGAGGGGTGACAGGCAAGCTTCTAACATGGATGAAAAATTTTCTGACTGATAGAAAAATGAGGGCAGTGATCAGAGGTAATGTATCGGACTGGAGAAATGTCACAAGTGGAGTACCACAGGGTTCAGTTCTTGCACCAGTGATGTTTATTGTGTACATAAATGATCTACCAGTTGGTATACAGAATTATATGAACATGTTTGCTGATGATGCTAAGATAATAGGAAGGATGAGAAACTTAGATGATTGTCATGCTCTTCAAGACGACCTGGACAAAATAAGTATATGGAGCACTACTTGGTAAATGGAATTTATTGTTAATAAATGCCATGTTATGGAATGTGGAGTAGGAGAACATAGACCCCACACAACGTATAAATTATGTGAGAAATCTTTAAAGAATTCTGATAAAGAAAGAGATCTAGGGGTGGTTCTAGATAGAAAGCTATCACCTGAGGACCACATAAAGAACGTTGTGCGAGGAGCTTATGCCACGCTTTCTAACTTTGGATTTGCTTTTAAATACATGGATGACGATATACTAAAGAAATTGTTCACGACTTTTGTTAGGCCAAAGCTAGAATATGCAGCGGTTGTGTGGTGCCCATATCTTAAGAAGCACATCAACAAACTGGAAAAGGGGCAAAGACATGCTACTAAGTGGCTCCCAGAACTGAAGGGCCAGAGCTACGAGGAGAGGTTAGAGGCATTAAATATGCCAAAACTAGAAGACAGAAGAAAAAGAGGTGATATGATCACTACATACAAAATAGTAACAGGAATTGATAAAATCGATAGGGAAGATTTCCTGAGACATGGAACATTAAGAACAAGAGGTCATAGATTTAAACTAGCTAAACACAGATGCCGAAGAAATATAAGAAAATTCCCTTTCGCAAACAGAGTGGTAGACGGTTGGAACAAGTAAGGTGAGAAGGTGGTGGAGGTCAAGATTGTCAGTAGTTTCAAAGCACATGACAAAGACTGCTGGGAAGACGGGACACCACGAGCGTATCTCTCATCCTGTAACTACACTTAGGTAATTACACACAAAAAGGGCGACAGGCAAGAGGCACTGAACTACAGGCCAGTGTCCTTAACTTGTATACCATGCAAGGTGATGAAGAAGATCTTGAGAAAAACCTGGTCACACATCTGGAGAGAAGGGACTTCGTGACAAATCGACAACATGGGTTCAGGGAGGGTAAATCTTGCCTGACTAGCTTAATAGAATTCTATGACCAGGTAACACAGATTAAGCAAGAAAGAGAGGGCTGGGCGGACTGCATTTTCTTGGATTGTTGGAAAGCCTTTGACACAGTACCGCATAAGAGGCTGGTACATAAGCTGGAGAGACAGGCAGGTGTAGCTGGTAAGGTGCTCCAGTGGATAAGGGAGTACCTAAGCAATAGGAAGCAGAAAGTTACGGTGAGGGGTGAGACCTCCGATTGGCGTGAAGTCACCAGTGGAGTCCCACAGGGCTCTGTACTCGGTCCTATCTTGTTTCTGATATATGTAAATGATCTCCTGGAGGGTATAGATTCATTTCTCTCAATGTTTGCGGACGATGCCAAAATTATGAGAAGGATTAAGACAGAACAGGACTGTTTGAGGCTTCAAGAAGACCTAGACAAACTGCAGGAATGGTCGAACAAGTGGTTGTTAGAGTTTAACCCAACCAAATGTAATATAATGAAGATAGGTGCAGGGAGCAGGAGGCCATATACAAGGTATTATTTGGGAGAGGAAATTCTTCAGGAGTCAGAGAAAGAAAAAGACTTGGGAGTTGATATCACGCCAGACCTGTCTCCTGCAGCTCATATCAAGAGGATAACATCAGCGGCATATGCCAGGCTGGCCAACATACGAACGGCATTCAGAAATTTGTGTAAAGAATCATTCAGAACTTTGTATACCCCATATGTCAGGCCAATCCTGGAGTATGCAGCCCCAGAATGGAGTCCATATGTAGTCAAGGATAAGACTAAACTGGAAAAGGTTCAAAGATTTGCTTCCAGACTAGTACCTGAGCTGAGAGGTATGAGCTACGAGGAGAGACTACGGGAATTAAACCTCACTTCGCTGGAAGACAGAAGAGTTAGGGGGGACATGATCACCACATTCAAGATTCTGAAGGGAATTGATAGGGTAGATAAAGACAGTCTATTTAACACAAGGGGCACACGCACTAGGGAACACAGGTGGAAACTGAGCGCCTAAATGAGCCACAGAGATATTAGAAAGAACTTTTTTAGTGTCAGAGTGGTTGACAAATGGAATGCATTAGGAAGTGATGTGGTGGAGGCTGACTCCATACACAGTTTCAAGTGTAGATATGATAGAGCCCAATAGGCTCAGGAATCTGTACACCTGTTGATTGACGGTTGAGAGGCGGGACCAAATAGCCAGAGCTCAACCCCCGCAAGCACAACTATGTGAGTACAACTAGGTGAGTACACACACACACACACACACACACACACACACACACACACATCACTCTTGATGTCCTCCAGAAACTGGGCGAACATTTCCTTCATTTTGTTACCTGGACTTTTTCTTGTTCCCTGTTGCCTCTGGCTGTCATGCTTGACCCTGTTCCTAGTTGTGCCGTGAGAGGATTTGTCAGAAGGGCAGAGCGGGGTTTGCTTACCACTCTCCATAGTGTATATTAGGTCAATGGAGACTGGAGACCTACCAGAAATATGGAAGACGGCGAATGTGGTCCCAATATACAAAAAGGGCGACAGGCAAGAGGCACTGAACTACAGGCCAGTGTCCTTGACGGGAATACCTTGTAAGGTGATGGAGAAGATCGTGAGAAAAAACCTGGTAGCACATCTGGAGAGAAGGGACTTTGTGACAAAATGCTAACATGGGTTCAGGGAGGGTAAATTTTGCCTGACTGGCTTAATAGAATTCTACGACCAGGTGACAAAAATTAAGCAAGAAAGAGAGGGCTGGGCGGACTGCATTTTCTTGGATTGTCGGAAAGCCTTTGACACAGTACCGCATAAGAGGCTGGTACATAATCTGGAGAAACAGGCAGGTGTAGCTGGTAAGGTACTCCAGTGGATAAGGGAGTACCTAAGCAGTAGGAAGCAGGGAGGTACGGTGAGGGGGTGAGACCTCCGATTGGCGTGAAGTCACCAGTGGAGTCCCACAGGGTTCTGTACTCGGTCCTATTTTGTTTCTGATATATGTAAATGATCTCCTGGAGGGTATAGATTAATTTCTCTCAATGTTTGCGGACGATGCCAAAATTATGAGAAGGATTAAGACAGAAGAAGACTGTTTGAGGCTTCAAGAAGACCAAGACAAACTGAAGGAATGGTCAAACAAATGGTTGTTAGAGTTTAACCCAACCAAACGTAATGTAATGAAGATAGGTGTAGGGAGCAGGAGGCCAGATACAAGGTATCATCTGGAAGAGGAAATTCTTCATGAGTCAGAGAAAGAAAAAGACTTGGGGGTTGATATCACCCCAGATCTATCTCCTACAGCCAATATCAAGAGGATAACATCAGCGGCATATGCCAGGCTGGCCAACAAACGAACGGCATTCAGAAACTTGTGTAAAGAATCATTCAGAACTTTGTATACCACATATGTCAGGCCAATCCTGGAGTATGCAGCCCCAGCATGGAGTCCATATCTAGTCAAGGATTAGACTAAACTAGAAAAGGTTCAAAGGTTTGCCACCAGACTAGTACCCGAGCTGAGAGGTATGAGCTATGAGGAGAGACTACGGGAATTAAACCTCACTTCGCTGGAAGACAGAAGAGTTAGGGGGGGACATGATCACCACATTCAAGATTCTGAAGGGAATTGATAAGGTAGATAAAGACAGGCTATTTAACACAAGGGGCACACGCACAAGGGAACACAGGTGGAGACTGAGTGCCCAAATGAGCCACAGAGATATTAGAAAGAACTTTTTTAGTGTCAGAGTGGTTGACAAATGGAATGCATTAGGCAGTGATATGGTGGAGGCTGACTCCTTACACTGTTTTATATGTAGATATAATAGAGCCTTTAGACTCAGGAATCTGTACACCAGTTGGTTGACGGTTGAGAGGCGGGACCAAAGAGCCAAAGCTCAACCCCCGCAACACAATTAGGTGAGTACAACTAGGTGAGTACACACACACACACACATTCGCACCCACAGGTGCACACAGGAACAGGTTATCTTGAAATGATTTCGGGGGTTTTAGTGTCCCCGCGGCCCGGTCCTCGACCAGGCCTCCTCCACCCCCCGGAAGCAGCTGACTAACACCCAGGTACCTATTTTACTGCTACGTAACAGGGGCATAGGGTGAAAGAAACTCTGCCCATTGTTTCTCGCCGGTGCCTGGGATCGATCCCAGGACCACAGGATCACAAGTCCCGCGTGCTGTCCGCTCAGCCGACCGGCTCCTTGCTTTTACACCACTATCACTGAGGAGTCTTCACAGCTGGTACACCACTATCACTGAGGAGTCTTCACAGCTGGTACACCACTATCACTGAGGAGTCTTCACAGCTGGTACACCACTATCACTAAGGAGTCTTCACAGCTGGTACACCACTATCACTGAGGAGTCTTCACAGCTGGTACACCACTGTCACTGAGGAGTCTTCACAGCTGGTACACTGGGGAGTCTTCACAGCTGGTACACTGGGGAGTCTTCACAGCTGGTACACTGGGGAGTCTTCACAGCTGGTACACCACTATCACTGAGGAGTCTTCACAGCTGGTACACTGGGGAGTCTTCACAGCTGGTACACTGGGGAGTCTTCACAGCTGGTACACCACTATCACTGGGGAGTCTTCACAGCTGGTAATCCACTATCACTGGGGAGTCTTCACAGCTGGTACACTGGGGAGTCTTCACAGCTGGTACACCACTATCACTGGGGAGTCTTCACAGCTGGTAATCACTATCACTGGGGAGTCTTCACAGCTGGTAATCCACTATCACTGGGGAGTCTTCACAGCTGGTACACTGGGGAGTCTTCACAGCTGGTACACCACTATCACTGGGGAGTCTTCACAGCTGGTACACTGGGGAGTCTTCACAGCTGGACACCACTATCACTGGGGAGTCTTCACAGCTGGTACACTGCGGAGTCTTCACAGCTGGTACACTGCGGAGTCTTCACAGCTGGTACACTAGGGAGTCTTCACAGCTGGACACCACTATCACTGGGGAGTCTTCACAGCTGGTAATCCACTATCACTGGGGAGTCTTCACAGCTGGTACACTGGGGAGTCTTCACAGCTGGTAATCCACTATCACTGGGGAGTCTTCACAGCTGGTACACCACTATCACTGGGGAGTCTTCACAGCTGGTACACCACTATCACTGGGGAGTCTTCACAGCTGGTACACCACTATCACTGGGGAGTCTTCACAGCTGGTACACCACTATCACTGGGGAGTCTTCACAGCTGGTACACCACTATCACTGGGGAGTCTTCACAGCTGGTACACCACTATCACTGGGGAGTCTTCACAGCTGGTACACCAGTATCACTGAGGAGTCTGGTGGCAGGGGCAGATTCACTTTCACCTCCTCACGTCCTCACAGTCACCTGTGAGATCTTACATTTGTGGTATACAAGGTTCTGAAAGATTCTTTACGCCGGATTCTGAAGGCAGTTCTGACGTTAGCCAGCCACTTGTACGCGGAAGGTGTTATTCTTTTTATGTTGGCTTCAGGAGACAGGTTTGGTGTGATATCAATTCCTAGATCTTTCTCTCTGTCCTCTGTGTGTATCTGTGTGTGTGTGTGTGTGAACTCACCTATTTGTACTCACCTATTTGTGCTTGCAGGGGTTGACCTTTGGCTCCTGGGTCCTGCCTCTCAACTGTCTATCACTGGTGTACAGCTTCCTGTGTCTACTGGGCTCTATCATATCTACATTTGAAACTGTGTATGGAGTCAGACTCCACCACATCACTGCCTAATGCATTCCATCCGTTAACTACTCTGACACTGAAAAAGTTCCTTCTAACGTCCCTGTGGCTCATGTGGGTACAGAGTTTCCACCTGTGTCCCTTTGTTCACGTACCAACAGTGTTGAATAGATTATCCTTGTTTACCCGGTTGATTCCCCTGTGGATTTTATAGGTTGTGATCATGTCTCCCCTTACTCTTCTGTCTTCCAGTGTCGTAAGGTGCATTTCCCGCAGCATTTCCTCGTAACTCATGCCTCTTAGTTCTGGGACTAGTCTAGTGGCATTCCTTTGAACTTTTTCCAGCTTCGTCTTGTGCTTGACAAGGTACGGACTCCATGCTGGGGCCGCATACTCCAGGATTGGTCTTACATATGTGGTGTACAAGATTCTGAATGACTCCTTACACAGGTTCCTGAACGCTGTTCTGATGTTAGCCAGTTCTAGATGTTAGCTGATGTTAGTGTGTGTGTACTCACCTAGTTCTCACCAGTTGTGCTTGCGGGGCTTGAGCTCTGGCTCTTTGGTCCCGCCTCTCAACAGTCAATCAACAGGTGTACAGGTTCCTGAGCCTATTGGGCTCTATCATATTTACACTTGAAACTGTGTATGGAGTCAGCCTCCACCACATCACTTCCTAATGCATTCCATTTGTCAACCACTCTGTACTCCCTTATCCACTGGAGCGCCCTACCAGTTACTCCTGCCTGTTTCTCCAGCTTATGCATCAACTTTTTATGGGGTACTGTGTCAAAGGCTTTCCGACAATCCAAAAAAATGCAGTCTGCCCATCTTTCTCCTTCTTGCTTAATCTTTGTCACCTGATCGTAGAATTCTATCAAGCCTGTAAGGCAAGATTTACCCTCCCTGAACCCATGTTGATGGGTTGTCACGAAGTCCCTTCTCTCCAGATGAGTTACTAGGTTTTTTCTCACTTTTCTCACACACACACAAACCTTTTCTAGGTTTGTGTGTGTGTGTGTGTGTGTGTGTGTGTGTGTGTACTCACCTAGTTGTACTCACCTAGTTGTGTTTGCGGGGGTTGAGCTCTGGCTCTTTGGTCCCGCCTCTCAACCATCAATCAACAGGTGTACAGATTCCTGAGCCTATCGGGCTCTGTCATATCTACACTTGAAACTGTGTATGGAGTGAGCCTCCACCACATCACCCCCTAATGCATTCCATTTGTCAACCACTCTGACACTAAAAAAGTTCTTTCTAATATCTCTGTGGCTCATTTGGGCCCTCAGTTTCCACCTGTGTCCCCTTGTGCGTGTTCCCCTTGTGTTAAATAGACTGTCTTTATCTACCCTATCAATCCCCTTCAGAATCTTGAATGTGGTGATCATGTCCCCCCTAACTCTTCTGTCTTCCAGCGAAGTGAGGTTTAATTCCCGTAGTCTCTCCTCGTAGCTCATACCTCTCAGCTCGGGTACTAGTCTGGTGGCAAACCTTTGAACCTTTTCCAGTTTAGTCTTATCCTTGACTAGATATGGACTCCATGCTGGGGCTGCATACTCCAGGATTGGCCTGACATATGTGGTATACAAAGTTCTGAATGATTCTTTACACAAGTTTCTGAATGCCGTTCGTATGTTGGCCAGCCTGGCATATGCCGCTGATGTTATCCGCTTGATATGTGCTGCAGGAGACAGGTCTGGCGTGATATCAACCCCCAAGTCTTTTTCCTTCTCTGACTCCTGAAGAATTTCCTCTCCCAAATGATACCTTGTATCTGGCCTCCTGCTCCCTACACCTATCTTCATTACATTACATTTGGTTGGGTTAAACTCTAACAACCATTTGTTCGACCATTCCTTCAGCTTGTCTAGGTCTTCTTGAAGCCTCAAACAGTCCTCTTCTGTTTTAATCCTTCTCATAATTTTAGCATCGTCCGCAAACATTGAGAGAAATGAATCGATACCCTCCGGGAGATCATTTACATATATCAGAAACAAGATAGGACCGAGTACAGAGCCCTGTGGGACTCCACTGGTGACTTCACGCCAATCGGAGGTCTCACCCCTCACCGTAACTCTCTGCTTCCTATTGCTTAGATACTCCCTTATCCACTGGAGCACCTTACCAGCTACACCTGCCTGTCTCTCCAGCTTATGTACCAGCCTCTTATGCGGTACTGTGTCAAAGGCTTTCCGACAATCCAAGAAAATACAGTCCGCCCAGCCCTCTCTTTCTTGCTAAATCTGTGTCACCTGATCGTAGAATTCTATCAAGCCTGTAAGGCAAGATTTACCCTCCCTGAATCCATGTTGGCGATTTGTCACGAAGTCCCTTCTCTCCAGATGTGTTACCAGGTTTTTTCTCACGATCTTCTCCATCACCTTGCATGGTATACAAGTCAAGGACACTGGCCTGTAGTTCAGTGCCTCTTGTCTGTCGCCCTTTTTGTATATTAGGACCACATTCGCCGTCTTCCATATTTCTGGTAGGTCTCCCGTCTCTAGTGATTTACTATACACTATGGAGAGTGGCAAGCAAAGTGCCTCTGCACACTCTTTCAGTACCCATGGTGAGATCCCATCTGGACCAACCGCCTTTCTAACATCCAGATCCAGCAGGTGTCTCTTGACCTCCTCTCTCGTAATTTCGAACTCCTCCAAGGCCGCCTGGTTTACCTCCCTTTCTCCTAGCACAGTGACCTCACCCTGTTCTATTGTGAAGACCTCCTGGAACCTCTTGTTGAGTTCCTCACACACCTCTCTGTCATTCTCTGTATACCTGTCCTCGCCTGTTCTAAGTTTCAATACCTGTTCTTTCACTGTTGTTTTCCTTCTGATGTGACTGTGGAGTAGCTTTGGTTCGGTCTTGGCTTTGTTTGCTATATCATTTTCAAAATTTTTCTCTGCTTCTCTTCTCACCCTGACGTACTCATTCCTGGTTCTCTGGTATCTCTCCCTGCTTTCTGGTGTTCTGTTATTCCGGAAGTTCCTCCACGCCTTTTTGTTCAGTTTCTTCGCTTCCATACATGCCCTATTATACCATGGATTCTTCTGTTGCTTCTCGGATTTTTCCCTTTGGGCCGGGATGAACCTGTTTACTGCCTCCTGACACTTTTGGGTAACATAGTCCATCATACCCTGTACAGACTTGTCTCTGAGGTCTGTGTCCCAAGGTATTTCACTTAGGAAACTTCTCATCTGTTCATAATTCCCCTTTCGGTATGCCAGCCTTTTGATTCCTAGTTCTTTTTGGGGGGAGATAAGTCCTAGCTCTACCAGGTACTCAAAGTTCAATACACTGTGGTCACTCATTCCCAAGGGCGCTTCCATCTTAACTTCCCTTATATCCCATTCATTTAGGGTAAATATCAAATCAAGCATTGCTGGTTCATCTTCTCCTCTCATTCTTGTTGGCTCTTTGGTATGCTGGCTTAGAAAGTTTCTTGTTGCCACGTCCAGCAGCTTAGCTCTCCATGTTTCTGGTCCTCCATGCGGGTTTCTGTTCTTCCAATCTATCTTCCCATGGTTGAAGTCTCCCATAATTAGTAGTCCAGATCCATTCCTGCTAGCAACAGAAGCTGCTCTTTCTATAATGTTAATGGTGGCCATGTTGTTTCTATCATATTCCTGTCTAGGTCTTCTGTCATTTGGTGGTGGATTATATATGACTGCGACTATAATTTTTTTCCCTCCATTTGTTACAGTACCTGCTATGTAGTCACTGAAATCTTCACAGCCCTGAATATCCATCTCCTCAAAATCCCAGCCTTTTCTTACCAGCAGAGCTACACCACCCCCACCTCTTCCTTCCCTCTCTTTCCGCATAACATAATAGTCCTGTGGGAACACTGCATTTGTTATTGTTTTCGTGATCTTTGTTTCTGTGAGGGCTATTATGTCTGGGTTTTCCTCTAGTACCAGTTCTCCAAGCTCATTTGCTTTATTTGTAATTCCATCTATGTTAGTGTACATCGCTTTGAGGCTCACTTTCTTCTGTCCCTTCTCAAATCGCCTCCTTGGTGAGTGTTCTGCTGGTGGGGGAGGCTGTTCCATGGGTGTGAGGACCTGTGAGGTGGGTAACAGGATCTCAGAGGATACTGGAATGAGGGGCGGGGGATCCAGTGAAGGGGGAGGGACAGGGAGGGTATGGGGTGAAAGGGGAGGGAGGACGGGAAGGAAAGGGGAGGAGGGAGGACTCGGGAGGAGGGGAGGGGTAGAAGGGTGGGGATTGGGTGTGGGGGGAGGGAGATTTGGCTGAACTTTTGAGTGGGGGCAGGGAGGGTTTGGGGTAGGGGGGTTTTCTATGCAGAGGAGGGAGGCGGGGTTGTCCTCCCTTCTGGTGTTACTGGGTAGCTGGTTGTGGGTTCCCCCCTCGCCTCTGGGGGTGTTGTGTTGGGAGCTGTGACTTCCTGGTTTTCCCCTCTCGCCCTGCGCCTCATCCTTGCTTCTGCCGCCACGGCTCTCTCCTCCCTTGTCATGTCTCGCTGGAGGAATACATTTTTTAATTTTTCCACGTTTTTCAGGGAGCTCTTCCTTGATAGGATCCTCTCCTTTGTGTTCTCGTTTGCAAACACTATCTTTATCATTCGGTCTCGGTCTTTGTTGTACCGGCCTAGCCTGAAAACGTTCTCAATGCTATGCTCGGCCCCTTCCATGTCTAGTGCCTTTAGTACTTCATTCACTGCTGCTTTGTCCTTGTCATTCCACTCTGTCCTATTGGTTCCTTCCTGTTCCCTAATACCCACAGCAACCACTGATCTTTTCCTTTCCAGCAGTTGGCTAGTGGAGCG
Organism: Procambarus clarkii; assembly: GCF_040958095.1. Lineage (NCBI taxonomy): Eukaryota > Metazoa > Arthropoda > Malacostraca > Decapoda > Cambaridae > Procambarus > Procambarus clarkii. The sequence goes on from NC_091153.1 coordinate 17,268,018, forward strand.
TGCCGCCTCCTGCGAGGTGGCTGCTATCATGGCCACCTCCATCACTGCAGTCATTACTTCAGAGTTATTTTTTTTTAGTATTTCCGCAAATGTTGCTTTTATTGTGGCATTCTCATCCAGAAAACTATTACCACCTTCTCCCTGGGTGGTTTTCTGACTCTCAGCCTCGATACCATTCTCTTTGAGGGTTCTAATCTCTTCCTTTGCTGCTGTCAGCTCTCTTTTCAGGTTGCTTATTTCATTCTTCATTTCCTGCATCATTTCTTGCATCTCACTCTTGATGTCCTCCAGAAACTGGGCGAACATTTCCTTCATCTCGTCACCTTGGCTCTTTCCTGCTCCCCTGGGACCTCTGGCTGCCATCTTGACCCTGTTGGGATGGGGGAGGGAGAGAGAGAGAGAGGGAGAGAGAGAGAGAGAGAGAGAGAGAGAGAGAGAGAGAGAGAGAGAGAGAGAAAGGGAGTGATAAAGGGAGAGATAAATGGGTGGGTGGGGGGGGATCCGACCCTTCCACTGAAGTGAGAAGAAGGTAGAAGGGGAGGGGGGGGGAGGAGATGGAGAGAGAGAGGCGTGAGGGAGAGGAGAGGGAGAGAGTGGATGAGGAAGGGAGCGGGTGAGGAAGAGAGCGGGTAAGGGAGAGAGAGGGGGGGAGGTGTGTGTGTGTGTGTGTGTAGGCAGAGAGGGAGGGGGAAGGAAAGAGAGGGAGGGGGAGGGAGGGGGAAGGAAAGAGAGGGAGGGAGAGGGGGAGGGAGGGAGGGAGGGAGAGAGAGAGAGAGAGAGAGAGAGAGAGAGAGAGAGAGAGAGAGAGAGAGAGAGAGAGAGAGAGAGCAGGAGAGAGAGCAGGAGAGAGATAGTGGGAGTGGGAGAGAGGGAGTGGGAGAGAGGGAGAGTGGGGAGGGGAAGAGTGTGTGTATGGGCGATGCGGGGCACTGGGGGTGGGGGGGGGCGGAGATGGCGACTAAGTCAGGTCAGGTCAGGTGGTGGGGTCAAGAGGTGTGTGTGTGTGTGTGTGTGTGTGTGTGTGTGTGTGTGTGTGTGTGTGTGTGTGTGTGTGTGTGTGTGTGTGTGTGTGTGTGTGTGTGTGTGTGTGTGTGTGTGTGTGTGTGTGTGTGTGTGTGTGTGTGTGTGTGTGTGTGTTTGTGTACCCACCTAATTGTGCTTGAGGGGAATGAGCTCTGGCTCTTTGGCCCCGCCTCTCAACCGTCAATCAACAGGTATACAGGTTCCTGAGCAAATTGGGCTCTATCATATTTACAATAGAAACTGTGTATGGAGTCAGCCACCACCACAACACTTCCTAATGCATTCCATTTGTCAACCACTCTGACACTAAAAAAAGTTTTTTCTAATATCTCTGTTGATCATTTGGGCACTCAGTTTCCATCTGTGTCCCCTAGTACGTGTACCCCTTGTGTTAAATAGACTTTCTGTATCTACCCTATCAATTCCCTTTGAGAATCTTGAATGTGGTGATCATGTCCCCCCTAACTCTTCTGTCTTATAGCGAAGTGAGGTTTATTTCCCGTAGCCCCTTTTCGTAGCTCATACCTCTCAGCTCGGGTACTTGTCTGCTGGCAAACCTTTGAACCTTTTCCAGTTTGGTCTTATTCTTGACTAGATATGGACTCCATGCTGGGGCTGCATACTCCAGGATTGGCCTGACATATGTGGTATACAAAGTTCTGAATGATTCTTTACACAAGTTGCTGAATGCCGTTCTTATGTGGGCGAGCGTGGCATATGCCGCTGATGTTATCATCTTGATATGAGCTGCAGGGGACAGGTCTGGCGTGATGTCAACCCCCAAGTCTTTTTCTCTCTCTAAATCATGAAGAATTTCATCTCCCAGATGCTACCTAGTATCTGGCCTCCTGCTCCCAACGCCAATCTTCATTACATTATATTTGCTTGGGTTAAACTCTAACAACCATTTGTTCGACCATTTCTTCAGCTTGTCTAGGTCTTCTTGAAGCCTCAAGAAGTCCTTCTCTGTCTTAATCCTTCTCATAATTTTGGCATCGTCCGCAAACATTGAGAGAAATGAATCTACACCCTCCGGGAGATCATTTACATATATCAGAATCAAGATGGGAACGGGTATAGAGCCCTGTGGGACTCCACTGGTGACTTCACGCCAATCTGAGGTCTCACCCCTCACCGTAACTCTCTGCTTCCTATTGCTTAGGAAGCCCTTATTCACTGGAGCACCTTACCATCTACACCTGCCTGTCTCTCCAGCTTATGTACCAGCCTCTTATGCAGTACTGTGTCAAAGGCTTTCCGACAATCCAAGAAAATGCTGTCCGCCCAGCCTTCTCTTTCTTGCTTAATCTTTGTCATGTGGTCGTAGAATTCTATTAAGCCTGTAAGGCAAGATTTACCCTCCATGAATCCATGTTGGCGATTTGTCACGAAGTCCCTTCTCTCCAGATGTGTTACCAGGTTTTTTCTCACGATCTTCTCCATCACCTTGCATGGTATACAAGTCAAGGACACTAGCCTGTAGCTCAGTGCCTCTTGCCTGTCGATCTTTTTGTATATTGGGACCACATTCGCCGTCTTCCATATTTCTTATAGGTCTCCCGTCTCCAGTGACCTACTGTACACTATGGAGAGTGGCAAGCAAATTTCCTTTGCACACTTTTTCAGTACCCATGGTGAGATCCCGTCTGGACCTACAGCCTTTCTAACATCCAAATCCAGCAGTTGTCTCTTGACCTCCTCACTCGTAATTTCGAATCCTTCCAAGGCCGCCTGATTTACTTCTCTTTCTCCTAGCACAGTGACCTTCTAGCACTTGTTCTATTGTGAAGACCTTTTATTTTATTTTTATTTTTATTTATTTATTTATGCATATACAAGAATGTACATAAGGAATGTGCGGATACAATTATGGTAATTACAGTCTTGTAAAGCCACTAGCACGCGCAGCGTTTCGGGCAGGTCCTTAATCTAAGAAAATTTTAAGGAGGTAAATACTTGCAAAATTTATAGACAAAAAAATGATAACAGATTACATGGAATGAAAAAAAAAAAAAAGATGAGAGAAAATTATAGGTACAGTATATTAAAGCACATAGGTAGCTATGATTGATTGCAATGACAGCTTAAAATGGTAGTTGACAACAAATTGGTAGGCACAATACAGCAGAAACAATATAAGATTGATTGCAATGACAGCTTGAATGGTAGTTGACAAAAATTGGTAGTCACAATACAGCATATGGCTAGCACATAAAAGAAGACAGCAATGAACACAATGATAAGGTTGTTTGATATTACATAAAAATTAGGAGATTGGGTACCACTAGGTACAGAGCAAATTTAAAGCTCAGTGTAGGAAACTAAATAGATGAAGTTAGGTACTTTTTGGTTTTGCTTTTAAATAAGGCAAAAGTTTTACAGTTTTTCAATTCACTAGGGAGTGAGTTCCATAGACTAGGTCCCTTAATTTGCATAGAGTGTTTACACAGATTAAGTTTGACCCTGGGGATATCAAAGAGATATTTATTTCTGGTGTGGTGATAATGGGTCCTATTACATCTGTCCAGGGAGAGTTTCAGAGCATGGTTTGCATTTAAGAACAGGGTTTTGTAAATGTAGTTGACACAAGAGAATGTGTGGAGGGAGTTAATATTTAGCAAGTTTAGAGATTTAAACAAGGGAGCTGAGTGTTGTCTGAAAGCAGAGTTAGTTATTATTCTGATAGCAGATTTTTGCTGTGTGATGATGGGCTTAAGGTGGTTTGCAGTGGTAGACCCCCATGCACAGATACCATAATTAAGATAGGGGTAGATTAGTGCATAATATAGTGAGAGGAGAGCAGAGTTAGGAACATAATATCTGATTTTGGAGAGTATACCAACTGTCTTAGAGACTTTCTTAGTTATGTGTTGAATGTGGGTGCTGAAGTTGAGTCTCTTGTCTAGGAATAGGCCAAGAAACTTGCCATCATTTTTATTACTGATGTTAATGTTGTCTATCTGTAGCTGAATTGCATTTGATGATTTGCTTCCAAATAAGATGTAGTAAGTCTTTTCGATGTTTAATGTTAGTTTGTTCGTTGACATCCATAAGTGGACTTTTTTTAATTCATTATTCACAACATTATTTAGTGTATGTGGGTTGAGGTTTGAGTAGATAAGGGTAGTATCGTCAGCAAACAATATAGGTTTGAGAATATTAGAGACATTAGGCAGATCGTTTATATATATAAGAAATAGAAGAGGTCCTAAGATGCTGCCCTGTGGCACTCCAACGGTAATTGGTAGAGTGGAAGAAGTTGTATCATTGATGGTTACATATTGGTGTCTGTCACTAAGATAGGATCGGATGTAGTCAAGGGCAAGGCCTCGGATTCCATAATGCTGGAGTTTAAGTAAGAGGTAGTTGTGATTAACAGTATCAAAGGCTTTTCTTAGGTCAATGAAGAGTCCAATCGGAAACTCATATTTGTCAAGGGCTGAGTAGATAATGTCAAGGAGACTAATGATTGCATCATTGGTACTCTTTTGGGACCGGAAGCCAAACTGGCAGGGGCTGAGTATGTCGAATTTTACGAGGTAGGAATAGAGCTGTTTGTAAATAATTTTTTCAAATATTTTTGATAGAATGGGTAGATTTGATATTGGTCTATAATTGTTTATGTCCGCCGGATTGCCTCCTTTATGGACTGGCGTTACTCTTGCTTTTTTGAGGATATCAGGGAAGGTGTGACACTCTATAGATTTGTTGAACAGTAGTGCTATGGGTGGGGCAAGGGCATGGGAGGCTCTCTTGTACACAATGGACGGAATTTCACTGGTGTTCCCTGCCTTGGTTTTTAGAGAGTGTATGATGGACACAACATCTGCCGGGCTGATTGGTGAAAGGAGAAGAGAGTTTGGATAGCTGCCTGAGAGATATGTGTTAATATGTGTCTGAGTCTGTGGGATTTTACTAGCAAGATTAGCACCAACCGATGAAAAGAAACTATTAAATTCATTTGCCATTTCTAAATGAGTTGACGGTATATCCCCATCCTTGTAGAGTTTTATTTGGTTATGTGAGTGTTGTTTAGTTCCTAGGATACTAGAGATAGTTTTCCAAGTGTTTTTCATGTTGCCTTTTGCTTCATTGAATCTATTCACATAATATGCAAGTTTTGCCTTTCTTATGATACTGGTAAGCATTGATGAGTACCTTTTAGCTACTTCCCTTGAAACTAGGCCAATCCTAACTTTCTTTTCATATTCATGTTTCTTGTTGATTGAGTTGAGAATGCCACTTGTGAGCCATGGATTGTTTAATCTTTTGTCAGTTACTTGCTTTGTAAGAAGGGGACAATGAAGGTTGTAGAGGCTTAGAGTTTTGGAGAGGAAGAGGTTAGCTAATGAATTTATATCATGGGTATTATTGAATTCAGAATCCCAGTTAAACCTCCTGGAACCTCTTGTTGAGTTCTTCACACACCTCTTTGTCATTCTCTGTATACCTGTCCTCGCCTGTTCTAAGTTTCAAAACCTGTTCTTTCTCTGTTGTTTTCCTTCTGATGTGACTGTGGAGTAGCTTTGGTTCGTTCTTGGCTTTGTTTGCTATATCATTTTCATAACTTGCAGTCTCCGTGGTGTAGTGGTAAGACACTCGCCTGGCGTTCCGCGAGCGCTATGTCATGGGTTCGTATCCTGGCCGGGGAGGATTTACTGGGCGCAATTCCTTATCTGTAGCCTCTGTTTAACGCAACAGTAAAATGTGTACTTGGATGAAAAAACGATTCTTCGCGGCAGGGGATCGTATTCCAGGGACCATAGGATTAAGGACTTGCCCGAAACGCTACATGTACTAGTGGCTGTACAAGAATGTAACAACTCTTGTATATATATCTCAAAAAAAAAAAAAAAAACTTTTCTCTGCTTCTCTTCTCACCCTGACATACTGATTCCTGGTTCTCTGGTATCTCTCTCTGCTTTCTGGTGTTCTGTTATTCCGGAAGTTCCTCCACGCTCTTTTGTCCAGTCCCTCTGCTTCCATACATGCCCTATTATACCATGGATTGTTCTTTTGCCACTCGGATTTTTCCCTTTTGGACGGGATGAACCTGCTTACTGCCTCCTGACACTTTTGGGTGACATAGTCCATCATATCTTGTACAGACTTAGCTCTGAGGTCTGTGCCTAAAGATATTTCCCTTAGGAAACGTCTCATCTCATATTTCCCCTTTCGGTATGCCAGCCTTTTTTCTCCCAGTTCTTTTTTGGCGGAGATAATTCCTAGCTCTACCAGGTACTCAATGTTTAATACACTGTGGTCACTCATTCCCAAGGATGCTTCCATCTTAACTTTCCTTATATCCCACTCATTTAAGGTAAATATCAGATCGAGCATCGTTGGTTCATCTTCTCTCATTCTTGTTGGTTCCTTGATGTGCTGGCTTAGAAAGTGCCTTGTTGCCACGTCTAGCAGCTTAGCTCTCTATGTTTCTGGTCCTCATGCGGATCTCTGTTCACCCAGTCTATTTTTCCATGGTTGAAGTCTTTCATGATTAGTAGTCCAGAGCCATTCCTACTGGCAACACATGCTGCTGTCTCTATTATGTTAATGGTGGCATGTTGTTTCTATTATATTCCTGTCTGGGATTTCTGTCATTTGGCTGTGGATTATATATGACTACGACTATAATTTTTTGTCCTACAGTTGTTATGGTACCTGTTATGTAGTCACTGAAACCTTCACAGCCCTGAATAACCATCTCCTCAAAGTCCCAGACCTTTCTTACCAGCAGGGCTACTCCACCACCGCCTCTTCCTTCTCTTTCTTTCCTCATAATATAATATTCCTGTGGGAACACTGCATTTGTTATGGTTTTTGTTAGCTTTGTTTCTGTGAGTGTTATTATGTTTGGGTTTTCCTCTAGTACCCATTCTCCAAGCTCATTTGCTCTATTTGTAATTCCATATATGTTAGTGTACATTGCCCTGAGGCTCACTTTCTTCTGTCCCTTCTCAAATCGCCTCCTTGGTGAGTGTTCTGCTGGTGTGGAAAGCTGTTCCATGGGTGTGAGGATTTGTGAGATGGATAACAGGGTCTCAGAGGATACTGGGGTGAGGGGTGGGGTTCAAGTGAAGGTTATCTTATCTTGAGATGATTTCGGGGCTTTTTAGTGTCTCCGTGGCCCGGCCCTTGACTAGGCCTCCACCCCCAGGAAGCAGCCCATGACAGCTGACTAACACCCAGGTCAACCCGTTCTCGCAAATTTAATAAGTCAATATTGACTTATTAAATATGTGCATAGGTGACATACTTAACATAATAGATACCCTTAAAAAGATTCATAGAAAACACCGACCTTACCTAACCTTGTTAGTATCTTAAGATAAGCATCTTTTTGCTTCGTAATTACAATTATTACCTAACCTATAATAGGTATAGGTATAGGAATAATAGGTATAGGTTAAGTAATAATTGTAATTACGAAGCAATGAGATGCTTATCTTAAGATACTAACAAGGTTAGGTAAGGTCGGTGTTTTCTATGAATCTTTTTAAGGGGTATCTATTATGTTTAGTATATCACCTATGCACGTAGTTAATAAGTTAATATTGACTTTACGAATTTGCGAGAACGGGTTGCCCAGGTACCTATTTTACTGCTAGGTAACAGGGGCATAGGGTGAAAGAAACTCTGCCCATTGTTTCTCGCCAGCGCCTGGGATCTAACCACAGGATCACAAGTCCAGCGTGCTGTCCGCTCGGCTCCCTCGGAGCCGAGGGACAGGCTCCGTGGTGGGATGGGGGACAGGGAGGGTATGGAATGAAGGGGGGAGAGAGGACTGGAAGGAAAAGGGGAGAGGGGGGACATGGCAGGAGGAAGGGAGGGGTAGCAGGGTGGGAATGGAGTGTGGGGGGAGGGAGGGAGCTTCGGCTGAGCATTTGAGTGGGGGCAGGGAGGGATTGGGGTGGGGGGGGGGTTTCTTTGCCAAGGAGGGTGGTGTGGTTGCCCTCCCCTCTGGTATTACTGGGTAGTTGGTTGTGGGTTCCTCCCCTAACCTCTAGGGATGATGTGTTGGGAGGTGTGAATTCCTGGTTTCCACCCTCTCACCAGGTGCTTCTTCCTTGCTTCTGCTGCCATATCCCTCTCCTCCCTCATCATGTCCCTCTGGAGGAATCCTTTTTTGAATTTTCCCACATGTTGCAGGTGGATTTTCTTTGTTAGAATCATCTCCTTTTTGTGTTCTTGTTTGCAAACACTATCTTTAACACACGATCTCGGTCTTTGTTGTACCAGCCAAGCCTAAAAACCTTCTAAATTCTATACTCAGCCCCTTTCATCTCTAGTGCCCTCAGTATTTCATTCACTGTCGCATTGTCCTTATCATTCGACTCTGTTCTGTTGGAGCCTTCCTGCACCTTGTTACCCACAGTTACCACTGATCATTTTTTTTCCAGCAGCTGGCTAGTGGAGCGTGCCGCTTCCTGTGAGATGGCTGCTTTCATGGCCACCTCCATTATTGTGGACATTACTTCAAAGGTATTTTTTTTTATTTCTGGAAATGTTGCTTTTATAGTGGCATTCTCGCCCAGTATACTATTTCCACCTTCCCCCTGAATGATTATCTGAGTCTCAGCATCAACACTGTTCTCTTTGAGGGTTCTAATCTCTTCTTTTACTGCTGTCAGCTCTCTTTTCAGGTAGTTTTTTTCATTTTTCATATCCTTGCATCATCCCCTGCATCTCACTCCTGATATCCTCCACAAACTGGTGAACATTTCCTTCAATTCATCACGACTTTTCCCTGTTCCCCTGGTTCCTCTGGCCATCATGCTTACCTCTGTACCTGTTATGCTGTCATAGGATTTATCAGGAGGAGGGCACGTGGGGTGAGAGTGAGAGAGAGAGAGAGAGAGAGAGAGAGAGAGAGAGAGAGAGAGAGAGAGAGAGAGAGAGAGAGAGAGAGAGAGAGAGAGAGAGAGAGAGAGAGAGAGAGAGAGAGAGAGAGAGAGAGAGAGAGAGTGTGTGTGTGTGTTTGTAGGGGAGGGGATGCCTGGGAAACTGGATTGGGTGGGAGGTGGCAGAGATGTCACTTCGTCAGGTGGTCAGATGATGGGAGGGAGTGTGTACTCACCTAGTTGTGTGTGTGTGTGTGTGTGTGTGTGTGTGTGTGTGTGTGTACTCACCTAGTTGTACTCACCTAGTTGTGCTTCCAGGGGTTGAGCTCTGGCTCTTTGTTCCCGCCTCTCAACCGTCAATCAACAGGTGTACAGGTTCCTAAGCCTATTGGGCTCTATCATATCTACACTTGAAACTGTGTGTGGAGTCAGCCTCCACCACATCGCTTCCTAATGCATTCCATTTGTCAACCACTCTGACACTAAAAAAGTTCTTTCTAATATCTCTGTGGCTCATTTGGGCCCTCAGTTTCCACCTGTGTCCCCTAGTGCGTGTGCCCCTTGTGTTAAACAGCCTGTATTTATCAACCCTGTCGATTCCCTTGAGAATCTTGAATGTGGTGATCATGTCCCCCCCTAACTCTTCTGTCTTCCAACGAAGTGAGGTTTAATTCCCGTAGTCTCTCCTCGTAGCTCATACCTCTCAGCTCGGGTACTAGTCTGGTGGCAAACCTATGAACCTTTTCCAGTTTAGTCTTATGCTTGACTAGATATGGACTCCATGCTGGAGCCGCATACTCCAGGATTGGTCTGACATATGTGGTATATAATGTTCTGAAAGATTCCTTACACAAGTTTCTAAAGGCCGTTCTTATGTTAGCCAACCTGGCATATGCTGCTGATGTTATCCTCTTGATATGAGCTTCAGGGGACAGGTCTGGCATGATATCAACCCCCAGGTCTTTCTCTCTCTCTGACTCTTGAAGTATTTCATCTCCCAAATGGTACCTTGTATCTGGTCTCCTGCTTCCTACCCCTATCTTCATTACATTACATTTGCTTGGGTTAATATCTAACAGCCATTTGTTCGACCATTCCTGCAGCTTGTCCAGGTCTTCTTGAAGCCTCAAGCTGTCCTACTCTGTCTTAATCCTTCTCATAATTTTGGCGTCGTCAGCGAACATTGAGAGGAATGAGTCTATACCCTCTGGAAGATCATTTACGTATATCCGTTTCATTAAGTACTTCATCTCCTATTCTGTATCCTGTGTCTAGCCTCCGGTTTCCAGCACCTAGTTTCATTACTTTGCATTTACTCAGGTTGAACTTCAACAGCCATTTGTTGGACCATCCATTCAGTCTGTCAAGGCCATCTTGTAGCCTCCGACTATCATCCTCTGTATCAATCCTCCTCATAATTTTTGCATCATCAGCAAACATTGAGAGAAACAAGTCTATACCCTCTCGGAGATCATTTACATATATCAGAAACAGTATAGGTCCAAGAACTGATCCCAGCGGGACTCGGCTTGTAACGTCTCGCCATTCTAAGACCTCACCCCTCTCAGTGACTCGTTGTCTCCTTGTTTCTTAGTTACTCCTTTATCCAAAGGAGTACTTTCCCTTTCACTCCAGCCTGCATATCCAGCTTTTTCACTAGCATCTTGTGTGGTACTGTATCAAAGGCTTTCTGGCTATCCAAAAATATGCAGTCTTCCCCATCCTTCTCTTTCTTGCCCTTTTTTTGTTGCCTGGTCATAGAATTCAATTAACCCTGTGAGGCAGGACCTGCCATCCCTGAACCCATGTTGATGCTGTGTTACAAAGTTCCTTCACTCCAGATTTTCCACTACCTTTCTTCGCACAATCTTCTCCATCAGCTTGCATGGTATGCAAGTTAGGGTCACTGGCCTGTAGTTCATTGCCTCCTGTCTATCCCCTATCTTATATATCGGGACTACATTAGCTGCTTTCCAAATTTCTGGTTGTTCCCCTGTTGCCAGAGATTTGTTATACACTATGGAGAGTGGTAAGCACAGCGCTTCTGCTCCTTCCTTTAGTATCCAAGGGCAGATTCCATTTGGGCCTATAGCCTTTGTCACATCCAATTCTGGTAAACACTTCCTTACTTCCCCGCTTTTAATCTCAAACTCTTCGAGTGGTTCCTGGTTAACTCTTCCCTCTCATATTTCTGGAATTTCTCATTGCTCTAAGGTGAAGACATCCTGGAATTCCTTATTCAGTTCCTCACACACTACCTTGTCGTTTGTAGTGAATCCTTCTGCCCCTATCCATAATTTCATTACTTTTACTGTTGTTTTCTCCTGATATGGCTGTGCAGCAATTTAGGTTGAGTCTTTGCCTTGCTCGCGATGTCCTTTTCGTATTGATTTTCTGCCTCTGTTCTCATCCTGACATATTCATTCCTGGCACTCCTTCTTTCCTCTCAAGTGTCCTGTCATTGTGTGTGTGTGTGTGTGTGTGTGTGTACTCACCTAGGTGTGCTTGCGGGGGTTGAGTTCTGGCTCTTTGATCCCGCCTCTCAACGGTCAATCAACTAATGTACAGGTGCCTGAGCCTACTGGGCTCTATCATATCTACACTTCAAGCTGTGTATGGAGTCAGCCTTCACCACATCACTTCCTAATGCATTCCATTTGTCTAGTACTCTGAAACTGAATTTTTTTTCTAACGTCCCTTTGGCTCATTTGGGCACTCAATTTCTACCTGTGTCCCCTAGTGTGTGTGCCCCTTATGCTAAAAAGTCTGTCTTTGTCTACCCTATTAATTCCCCTGAGAATCTTGTATGTGGTGATCATGTCCCCTCTAACTCTTCTGTCTTCCACTGACCTGAGGTTTAATTCCGGTAGTCTCTCCTCGTAGCTCATACCCCTCAGTTCGGGTACTATTTTGGTGGCAAACCTTTGAACCTTAGTCTTATGCATGGCTAGATGTGGACTCCATGCTGGGGCCGCATACTCCAGGATTGGTCTGACATATGTGGTATATAATGTTCTGAAAGATTCCTTACACAAGTTTCTAAAGGCCGTTCTTATGTTAGCCAACCTGGCAAATGCCACTGATGTTATTCTCTTGATATGATCTTCAGGGGACAGGTCTGGCATGATATCAACCCCCAGGTCTTTCTCTCTCTCTCTCACTCATGAAGTACTTCGTCTCCCAAATGATACCTTGTATTTGCTCTCCTGCTCCTTTCACCTATCTTCATTCCATTACATATGCTTTGGTTAAACTCTAACAACCATTTGTTCGACCATTTCTGCAGCTTGTCCAGGTCTTCTTGAACCCTCAAGCTGTCCTTCTCTGTCTTAATCCTTCTCATAATTTTGGCGTCGTCAGTAAACATTGAATGGAATGAGTCTATACCCTCTGGGCGATCATTTACGTATTTCAGAAACAGGATAGGTCCGAGAACAGAGACCTATGGGACTCCACTGGTGACTTCGTGCGTGTGTGTGTCCTGTAGTTCGATGCCTCTTGCCTTTCGCCCTTTTTGTACATTGGGACCACATTCGTCGTCTTACATATTTCTGGTAGGCCTCTCGTCTCCTGTGACCTACTATACACTATGGAGAGTGTGAAGCAAAGTGCCTCTGCACACTCTTTCAGAATCCATGATGAGATCCCGTCTGGACGAACAGCCTTTCTGACATCCAGATCTACCAGGTGTCTCTTGACCTCCTCTCTCGTAATTTCAAACCCTTCCAAGGCCGCCTGGTTTACTTCCCTTTCTCCTAGCACAGTGATTTCACCTTGTTCTATTGTGAAGACTACCTGGAACCTCTTGTTGAGTTCATCACACACCTTTTTGTCATTATCTGTATAACTGTCCTCGTCTGTTCTAGGTTTCATTACCTGTTCTTTCACTGTTATTTTCCTCCTGGTGTGACAGTGGAGTAGCTTTGGTTCGGTCTTGGCTTTGTTTGCTATAATTTTCATAATTTTTTTCTGCTTCTCTTCTCACCCTAACATTCTCATTCCTAGTTCTCTGGTATCTCTCTCTGCTTTCTGGTGTTCTGTTATTTCGGAAGTTCCTCCACGCCCTTTTGTTCAGTTCCTTTGCTTCCGTACATGCCCTTTTATACCATGGATTCTTCTTTTGTTTCTCGGATTTTCCCATTGGGCCGGGATGAACCTGTTTACTGCCTCCTGACACTTTTGGGTGACATAGTCCAACATATCTTGCATAGACTTAGGTCTGAGGTCTGTGTCCAAAGGTAATTTCCTTAGGAAACTTCTCATCTCCTCATAGTTCCCCTTTCGGTATGTCAGCCTTTTGTTTCCTAGTTCTTTTTGGGTGGAGATAATTCCTAGCTCTACCAGGTACTGAAAGTTCAATACACTGTGGTCACTCATTCCGAATGGTGTTTACATCTTAACTTCCCTTATATCCTACTCATTTAAGGTAAATATCAGATCGAACATGGCTGGTTCATCTTCTCCTCTCATTCTTGCTGGTTCCTTGATGTGCTGGCTTAGAAAGTGTCTTGTTGCCACGTCTAGCAGCTTAGCTCTCCATGTTTCTGATCCTCCATGCTGATCTCTGTTCTCCCAATCTATCTTCCCGTGGTTAAAGTCTCTCATGATTAGTAGTCCAGATCCATTCCTGCTAGCAACAGAAGTGGTTCTCACTATTATGTTCATGGTGGCCATGTTGTTTCTATCATAGTCCTGTCTGGGTCTTCTGTCATTGATTGGGGGGGGGGGGGTTATATATGACTACGACTGTAATTTTTTGTCCTCCAGTTGTTATGGTACCTGTTATGTAGTCACTGAAGCCTTCGCAGCCCTGAATAACCATCTCCTCAAAATCCCAGCCTTTTCTTACCAACAAAGCTATACCACCACCGCTTCTTCCTTCTCTCTCTTTCCTCAAAACATAATAGTCCTGTGGGAACACTGCATTTGTTATGGTTTTCGTTAGCTTTGTTTTTGTGAGTGCTATTATGTCTGGGTTTTCTTCTAGTACCCATTCTCCAAGTTCATTTGCCTTATTTGTAATTCCCATCTATGTTAGTGAGCATTGCCTTGAGGCTCACTTTCTTCTGACCCTTCTCAAATCGCCTCCTTGTGAGTGTTTTGCTGGTGGGGGAAGCTGTTTCATGGGTGGGAGGATTTATGAGGTGGATAAGAGGGTCTCAGAGGATACTGGAGTGAGGGGTGGGTAGCTAGATGAAGGGGGGAGGACAGGGAGGGTATGGGATGAAGGGGGAGGGAGGACTGGAAGGAAAAGGGGGGTAGGGAGGACATGGGGGGAGGAGGGGAAGGGTAGAAGGGTGGGAATGGGGTGTGGGGGGACACAGATTTGGTTGAGCATTTGAGTGGGAGCAGGGAGGGTTTGGGGTAGAGATGTTTTCTATGCAGAGGAGGGTGGTGGGTTTGCCCTCCCCTCTGGTGTTACTGGGTGGCTGGATGGGGGTTCCTCCCTCACCTCGGGGTCGTTGTGTTAGGAGCTGTGACTTCGTGGTTTTTCCCTCTCGCCCTGTGCTTCTTCCTTGCTTCTGCTGCCATGGCTCTCTCCTCCCTCATCATGTCCCTCTGGAGGAATACTTTTTTGAATTTTCCCAAATATTGCAGTTCACTCCAACTTGTTAGAATCATCTCCTTTGGGTTCTCGTTTGCAACCACTATCTTTAACACCCGGTCTTGGTCTTTCTTGTACCAGCCTAGCCTGAAAACCTTCTCAATTCTATGCTCAGCCCCTTCCATCTCTAGTGCCTTCAGTATTTCAACATTGAGATTGTTGTGTGTGTTGAGACACACACACACAACATTGTGTGTGTGTGTGTGCTGGAGCCGCATACTCCAGGATTGGTCTGATATATATGGTATATACTTATATATATATATATATATATATATATATATATATATATATATATATATATATATATATATATATATATATATGTGTGTGTGTGTGTGTGTGTGTGTGTGTGTGTGTGTGTGTGTGTGTGTGTGTGTGTGTGTGTGTGTGTGTGTGTGTGTGTGTGTGTGTGTGTGTGTGTGTGTGTGTGTGTGTGTGTACTCACCTAATTGTGCTTGCGGGGGTTGAGCATTGGCTCTTTGGTCTGTGTGTGTCTTTGTGTGTGTGTGTGTGTGTGTGTGTGTGTGTGTGTGTGTGTTTGTGTGTGTGTGTGTGTGTGTGTGTGTGTGTGTGTGTGTGTCTTTACTCACCTAGTTGT
>NC_091153.1:17288087-17292863 GCF_040958095.1 Procambarus clarkii
CCCTGAGTTGAGACCAACTGGTGTAATTATGAGTAGGGGTTTGCAAACCATTAATGCCAATGTTGCTTCAGTCATGCCCAAGTGGATGACTAATTTTGATCCATATCTACATTCGGGAACCCTATTATGTACTAATGGAACCTGGAAACCAGTCCAGTTGTTAAGGGACACTGGTGTTTCCAAGTCTTTAATTTCTCGCCGTGTTCTTACTGATGTTAGCACAGAAGACACTGGAGAGGTAGTGTTATTGCAGGGACTTGGAGGGCATATCCAGCGTGTACCATTAATTAAGGTTAACCTGAATTCTTCTATTACACCAGGTTGGTGCACTGTAGCAGTCAGTGAGCAGTTGCCCATACCTGGGATTGATATCATTGTAGGTAATGATTTTGACAAGTGTCAATTTAGTGGGACCGATTGTCCTGTTATGTATACTAAACCTGATGCAGTACTGGCTCAACCAGGTGCGGATGATGGTGTCATTTATCCAGCCTGTGTTGTGACCAGATCCATGGGTAAGCAGAATGTGGTAAGTCCTGCTACTACCAAGGTGGATGTTCTCGAGGCCAGGACCCCTTCAGACAGGGAGGTGGAGGTGGACCTTGAAGATACATTTTTAGCTCACATGGATGTCGAGAGTGAGGCCGGTGCCAAAGCCCTAATTTATTCTGAGCCAGATGGTCTGGAAGATGTGGCCCAGGTACCAATTCCTTGCCCGCTCGCTTCAGTTGTAGAGTTCCAGACCTTGCGTAAGTTACAGAGTACTGATCCCAGTCTTGCTGAGTATTATGCAGAAGCAGCCGACTCCATTGATACTTTGGAGGAGAGTACGGGTTGTTATTTCAAGGATCAATGTCTGATGAGAAGATGGAGACCATCAGGAACTCCCTCATCAGATGATTGTGAGTCTAAAACCCAGCTCGTTGTGCCAACAGAGTATAGGGAGCAGGTATTGCAAGCTGCTCATGATGACCTGATGGGAGGCCATCAAGGCATTACCAGTATGTATCATAAGATCTGTAAACTTTTCTATTGGCCAAAACTTAAAAAAGATGTTGTCAGATATTGCCACAATTGTGTTGTGTGTCAAACTGTTGATAAGCCAAATCAGACTGTGCCACGAGCACCATTATACCCTATTGTAGTGCCAGAGGAGCCTTTTACTCATGTGGTACTGGATTGTGTCGGACTTTTACCCCATACTAAATCCGGAAATATGTATATGTTTACAATTTTATGTATGACCACCAGGTTCCCTGAAGCGTATGCTTTACGTAACATTAGAGCATCTACCATTATAAAGCAGTTGGAACGATTTTCCTCACTATTTGGTATGCCCCGTATAATTCAAACTGATAATGGGAGTAATTTTTGTTCCACCACCTTTAACCAATTCTGTAATACTTTTGGTATAAAGCACAATTTTTCTAGTCCTTACCACCCTCAGAGTCAGGGGGGAATCGAGCGGTTCCACCAAACTCTCAAGTAAATGTGGAAGGCAACTGAGGAAGATTCACCCAGACATTGGGACGATAATTTACCATTTGTTTTATTTTCCGCTAGAGATGGATTACACAGTGCACTAGGCTGTTCTCCATTCGAGCTGATTTTCGGACATCAGGTGAGAGGACCTTTAAAGATGTTATATGAGAAATTATTAGGAGATGTTACAGCCAGGCAGAGTGAGCGTTATCTGACGGATGTCAAGAGCAAGCTGTCCAGAACGAGGGAGTTGGCCTTACGACATCTAAGTGAACAACAACAGATAATGAAGCAGAAACATGACCAGAGGTTCAAGGCCAAACTTAGAGTTTTTGAGCCAGGAGATTTGGTATTGGTCTTGAAGCCTCGTATGGGTACGTCTATGTCTAATAAATTTGCAGGACCGTATCAAGTATTAAAACGGCTTGGGGAAGTTACTTACAAGGTTTGCCATCCCAAGCAGAAACGACAGACCATGAGTGTACATGTAAACCGGTTGAAGGCTTATTGTGGGCCTAGTGTTGTGGCTTGTTGTGCTGCTGAGGAGGTAATTCCTGAAGAGTCGAGTGTTGCTGAGGAAGATAGTAATATTTGTTTGTTTAATTCCAGTAGTTCCGGGGAAGAATTGTTGAGTCATTTCCAGGATGAGGAGAGAGCAGAGTTCCAGGACCTTTTGGAGATGTCTTGTAGCTTGTTTGGGGAGGTCCCCACTCAGACTTCTTTCATTACTCATGATATCACCCTGACAAATGTGACTCCAATTCGGCTGCACCCTTATCGAGTGACACCCGTGAAACGTCGTATCATCCAGGAGGAGGTTGATTATCTTCTTCGACATGGGTTCATTAGACCCAGTCAGAGTTCCTGGAGTTCGCCGTGTCTATTAGTACCAAAACCAGAAGATAAGTGGAGATTAGTAGTGGATTATAGAAAACTCAACCAGGTAACTGTAGTTGATGTTTATCCTTTACCATTATTGGAAGAATGTGTTGATACTATAGGTCATGCTAAATTTGTATCTAAATTGGACTTATCTAAGGGATATCATCAGATACCTCTTACAGATTTTGCAAGGGAAGAGACAGCATTCATCACTCCTGATGGAGTTTACGAGTTTAATGTCATGCCTTTGGATTAAGGAATGCTCCAGCCACTTTTCAGAAATTAATGAATTCTTTGTTGAAGGATGTGCCAGACTGTAGGGCATATTTGGATGACATTGTGATTTTCAGTAAGAATTGGGTAGATCATATGTCTAGTTTAAAGAAATTGTTTAATGTGTTACAACATGCTAATTTGACTGTCAGTATGAAGAAATGTAGTTGGGCTAAAGGAACTATAGTGTATTTAGGACATGAGGTCGGACAAGGAAGGATAGTCCCATTGCACGACAAGATTCAGGCAATTGTGGAGTACCCAGTCCTAACAAATAAGAAGTCTGTGCAAAGATTTATTGGAATGTGTGCGTATTATAGGAGGTATTGTAAAAACTTTTCCATTGTTGCTGCACCCATAACAAATCTTTTAAGGAAACAGGTAAAATTTAAGTGGACGCAGGAGTGTCAGAACTCTTTTCAGAAGTTGAAAGGAATTCTCTCTACTTCACCTGTGCTAGCTAGTCCACAGTATGGTAAACCTTTTATTCTGCACATAGACGCTTCCGATCTAGGAGCAGGTGCTGTTTTGTTCCAAGTAGGAACAGATGAGTTAGAACATCCTGTTTATTATTTCTCTCGTAAGTTTGACAAGACACAAATTAATTACTCTGTAGTTGAGAAAGAAGCACTTTGTTTAATACTGGCAGTGAAGAAATTTGATACATAGTTGTCAGGAAATCAAGTAGTAGTATATACAGACCATAATCCATGGACATTTATCAACTCTATGAAGTGTAACAACCAGAGAATACTTAGATGGTCATTGATTCTGCAAGAATTCAATATTGTAATTCGTCATATTCCTGGGAGGCAAAATGTTATTGCTGATGCCTTATCCAGAGGATTTCCTGTTGCAGTGCCATAATATGTAGTGTTCTTTATTCATAAGATGTATGTAAATTTTGTAAAATTTTTATTGTGTGAGATTTCATTCCTTTGTACTTTGATTTTAGTTGAAGCATTTTCCTGTTTCATTTTCATGTTATATTACATGTTATATTTCATGCAGTCAAACAAAAAAGGAAATCAACCTTCAGTTAATTTCATTTTTTTCTTAGGGGACGGGAGGGATGTTACGAATCTTACTAAGATTCTGCCATTACTCTTGATTCTCATATTACTTTATTGTCTTGTTCTCTAATTAATATTGCATCCAGTTGTATGATATAAGATTTTGTATGTTATATATATAATATAGCATGCTGTGTAGTGTGTGTGAGGCTTTTGGTGTTAGATTTCGCATGTAGTTTCTCCGTGTGAGCGGTTGACCATATTTGGATATGGCCCGCGTGGGAACATTGTTGTCAACCAAGTGTCTATAGTTTTACCTTTATTTATTTCCATATTTGGTTTCCATATTATTGTATGGAATGTTGTACCAGTAGTTTACTACTCTTTAGTTGACAATGTTTTGAATATTAGTGCTGCATTTTGTTATTAGAATTTCCACAATGTTTATGTGGACGTTTAGTTGATTTTCTGGTAGACGTTTAGTCGACGTTTGGCCTGCGGACCAAAGCGTGGCAGTAGCGTGGCGGCTGTGGTCGAGAGGAGTTGTGTTTTAAGCTAAGTCATTGGTCACTGTTATTTTAGCCCATATAAATGTTAATTATCTGGTTAGATGATTTGAGTATTACTATTGATTAATCCATGTTCTAGTGATATTGCTCATGTCTCAATAATTAATTTCATTCTATGATATTGCATGTTGAAGAATATTTCTGGCTATTATTTATACATTTAATTGTTGTTATGTTTGTCCCCCTTAGCATAAATATATTGTTCTCCATTTTATGCAGTGATGTAATTATACCCCTAGACATCTGTTGGCATGGCCGATTTATTATCATTTGTTTACACTGCGGGGAGAAGAACCTTATTTAGTCTCAAGGGTGGTAACATACTCCCAGGCACCTATTTACTGCTAGGTGAACAGGGACATCAGGGTTATCCACTGAAGCACAATACCAGTTACTCTTGCCTGTTTCTCCAACTTAAGCACCAGCCTCATATGAGGGTACTGTGTCAAAGGCTTTATGACAGTCCTACAAGTGTGCCAACCCTTCTCTTTCTTACTTAATCTTTGTCACCTGGTCGTTGAATTTTATTAAACCTGTGAGGCAAGATTTGCTATCCC